>NW_028262347.1:17126515-17429545 GCF_047370975.1 Nipponia nippon | reverse complement strand
CCTCCCACCCTGCCTGGCTCAGGGTCAGCCACCGTGGTGTGGGGTGCGAAGTGGGGTCGCTCCCCGAGGGCTGTGCAGGAGAACATCCTACAAGCATGGGGGACATCCTGCTCAGACCGCCAGTGCTGACCACTGGGCCCAGTTACCCTGGGAAAGGGCATGAAACACCAGTACGGTGCTGGAAAATGAAGGGGAAAATGGACTGCATCAGCTTTGGAGTCACGGTTTTGCTGAGCAGATGAGTGGTGGCCCTTTTACACGTGGTGAGTTTTCAGCCCTGCCTCAGTTGCACTGGGAACACAAATATTCTGCTGTTGTGCCAGCGCCGAATCGGTTACAGCATACGGCAGCTCTGCCGGTGTATTTTGACCAAAGAGACACCACTTGATGTCAGCATAAAGTAACTCGTTATCAATCCATTCACCCAAAGGCATATTTAGGATCTTCAGAAATTATTACCATGATATTAAGATGTATGTTTAAAGCTTTGCAGTCAATTAATATGCATGGATTAATATACAACCCAGACTCGGTCTTAGGTACTGGGAAAGTTTCTGATGTAATAAAGCTAAAAGCACAGTGACAGGGACATATTACCTCGCCAGATGGCATGGTTTGTTAAAACAAACCAACGCATTTCTAAAAGAGTGTTCTAATTTCCACTTGAAACAAATTATAATTTTAAATGGAGGGACATTTGCATAAAAAGAGTTCAGAGAACAAATATTTCAGAAGTTCACTGTTAGACAAGGGCAGTTCTGGTTTAAGGCAATAGATGGTGGGAAAACATAAGCTAATTAAAATAATTCTCAATGCCAGAATTTCAAGTGTAACATTGTTGGTGTGAGGGAGTCAGATCATTATGGAAAGCTTTCCTCTGGCAGGTGACAGCCAGTACAGCCTGCGTTCAAGAGTCATCAGCAAAGCTCGGGTACAGAGTTGTGTAAATAACAGTTAATCTGATGGGAATCCAAATGTTTCATTTTGAAGGACTGAATCCTTTAAGGGTTTTTTGAAACGTTAGGTCACGCTTGGAATAGAAATTTTGTTCTGTAATGAAATTCAAAATATGCTGGAGCAAAAAAATTGAAAAGAAGCAAAATTGTTATTTTTTAAAGTTTTAGTCTGATGAGACCAATTTCCGTCTGAAAAAAAGAATTAGAATGTCTTGATGAATTCGATATTTGATGTAAAAAAGGCTCCTGGATCTCTGGATGTCGTGGAGGTAGGTGACAAATTCAAAGGTGGACATAGGCTGTTCGTCTGATTCACACCTGCGGTGTTAAATCCAGTTCCTTGGGTTTTTTTCTTTCTTTTACTAATCTGAGACCAGATTAAAGCAACGTGAGTGCCTAAACCTTTGTCATTGTAAGACCTAGGGAGGATGGCCAGGCCCCGGGATCACACTCCGAGGCTCTCCGTACCTCTGCCGGGAGGCACGGCTGCCTGCGTTGCCTGCACAGGGGTCCTTGAGAGTAATAGCACCTGCTCAGCTGGGGGCTGAAACCCCATTCCTGCAGCATCTCCCACAGCCTTTCCAGGTGGTTCTCCAACAGAGAAACAGAGAAGATGCCAGAAACTGTGTCTTTTCTTCCAAAAAGGAAGCAGAAGGTGGTTGTGATGCTGTTGGCCAACAGTGTGACAGACGTGGGAGAAGGTCTGGTTTCCAGCCTGCCCAGGGCTTGCTGGTGTGTGTCACTTCTGTTCAGCTCCGATCTTTTGGCTTACAGTGTGTGCAAAGTTTGCCTCTGACCTATCCTCCCTCTGTTCTCATATAAAAGGTAAGAAACTCTCTCTTATCCCATCTTTTTTTATTTCTTTCTGCCATTTCCCCGTCTGGTCTCCGTCTCTCCATCCTTCTGCTGCCCAGCTCTTCGGGTAAGAGCTGTCTTTTGACCTTTTCTGCCATGACTGCCACTCTGATTTCATGGGAAACCTCTAGCACCTTCATATCACAGAAAAGAAAGAAGACTAAGTGTTTTCTACCTTGTTGCTGAGAGGCAAACCACATGAGACACATAGTTAAAAGACATTTTAATGCAGAGGCCTTTTTCACTGCATATGAATTGCAATAGTTTCGGGCTCTCCATGAAGAAACGATGCACAGCAGGGTAATTCAGAGAGCAGACGTTGGGCTCCCTATGCCTTCCTTATAGAAAGACGCAGCTCCAAAGGGAAAACTGTGGTAACTGGGAGGATTCAGAAGAGCTTGACCAACCTATACATCCAGCGATAGGATGTGCAGTGGGAAAAGATTAGGGGTAAAACTTTAACCTCATTGACAGGGTTCTCTCTGGGAGAGAGCAGTCCTGAGCTTTGCTCTTGATTCCTCAATCAGTTTCTGACTTTTTTTTAAAGGTGAAATATAAATACATGAGCAATCTTGATGGCTGGGGCCAGAAACAATCAGAACTTCAGAGATAAATGGTATTTTGCAGATGAGCAAGATGTTACCACTTACTGAATAACACAGGTAGCTTTTTACTGCAGCTCACCTCTAGGACCTCCCCTGTCCCCAGCACCTTGGCTGTACAGCACTCACCTTTCTTTACATTTTTTGATATCTCCTACATATTTTTAATATTTTTTCTTAAATATTTAACATAGGATTCAGAATCAGCACATCCATATGCTGACCATACTTTGCTTCCCTGAGAAGTTATGCTCAGGGAGCGTTATTTTTCGGCCTGGATAACAGGCAGATATCCCAAACATCTGAAGTTCCTGGGCCTCATAAAACTCATCTGTTTTGAAAGACAGTGACAGAAAAAGAAAAGCCTAAATCAAAGCAAGTACCAAATGGTGGGTGCAAAGGTAGCTAATCAGTTATCATCTCAACCCCCCTCTTAGTCTGCCCACATCAGCAGTACAAGCTGTATCTGTTTAAATAAAACATGGGCAAGTATTCACAGTCCGGTGTATCCAATAAATTCACTTGCCCGTCTTCTCAATAGCTCTTAGGAACATCACAAGGAAAAAAAACCCACATATTAAGTGCTCTTTAAAATCAGCTAGAGTTTTAAAAACACTTCCTCTCTCTTTTTCTACATTCTCTATACACAAACAACCAAGACACAAAAGAATCAGAAAATAAATGACCAAAAATGTGAGATAAGGCAATAAGTGTATTCGGGAGCTCAGAATTATTTGAGAGAGTTGCTTTTCACTCCTATCAAATGCATTATGTATAAGTTTTAGTCAATACTTTTTGCCAACACTGTGTTAAGCTAGAAAGCTCTCTGCTATCCCTTTTAGCTGGATGCCAGGTAAATAAATAACTCACTGGCTTAAGCAAATTAAGTAAATAGTGTTTGTGGGCAGGTGTTTTTGTTCAGCATATGGTATATAAATGTTTATTAATGCTGTTAACTTTGAAAAACGTTGAGGTAAAGGAAGAGATTATAGCAAATGTACAGATCAAAACAGAAACATTTGTCAAAAACAAATGTGCATAAAAGCAAATAGTAAACAACTAGATGAGTTCGCTGAAGCCAAATGCTCCCATTTAATAAATGAAATGCTTCATTAATCCTTCCTGACAGAAGTAATGCTTGGAATGGAGAACAGATCTAAGGGAAAACATTTAGCTAAGTCACGTCCCGTGGGTCTTCCCCGGCAGCCCGGGGAGGAGCCGCTGCCGCTCCCACTGCGGCCGGGCAAGAAGGGGTGTTATGGAGGCAGGCCCCTGCTGCTCCCAATCCTGCAACCTCTGCCTGCTGCCAAAATGTTTGGGGCTGATAACAGAGCCATTGGAGAAGCTATCAGTTGTGTGGGTTGCCTTTATCGGTGGCCTGCTTAGAGATTATCCTTGTCCCTGTGTGCTGTGCACCAGCTGTGGTCCAGCTGCCAAAAATGTGGTGTGAGAGAGTTGTCCCCATGCTGTGCTACACTGACAGTAAGACACCCACTTACCACTGCGGCACTTTTGCTTTGAGGGCTACCCAGAAACAAAGCACATGGTGGTGGCAAATCCCCTTGCTTCAAGTGAGCCATCCAGCATTGGGTGCATTTCTGACGGAGCACTCAGAGCTCTGTGATTAGCTGCATGCCTCAGATTTACCTTAAAATAATATGTTTCTGTTTCTCAGGGTTGGGAAGAAAAGCTTGGAATTAGGTCTTGAGTCTCCCAAGTGAGTTGCTTAGGTCTTGAGACATGGGTTGGCAGCACAATAGGATTCATCTTCTCTGAGATTTAAGCAAGATGGAGGTGACAGGCACAGGGCAGTATTTTGAAAGAAATCCGTCCACATGCAGTGCCTTTGCCTGAAGATACATGTCATGGCATGAGCCTCAACTGTAGCACTTCTCTCATGTTTGCTGTCCATGTCCAGCTCTGTAGCAGTGCTTAGGAGAAACACCCTCCTCTTTCATTAGCAAACAAATCTACATAGCAGTGACCTGGCCTCTGTAACTCGGGCATCTTGGCTTGCCTATAGCAATACGACATTCCTGGTGTAAAGCCTAAAGCAATCCCTGCACACCATCTGGCACAGAAGGCTATGGCATGGCTTGCCACCATCATCCCTGAAATGCCTTCCCATGGAATAGCTCATCAGCTTCCCAGTCTCTGTGCCTCAGGCTGCTCCATGAGGAGGCCCAGGTACCCACCAGATGAGCTAGAGGACCAGGATGAAGACCACAGATGGTGACACTGCTCAAATGAGACAGTCCATGGCAGCAATGAAAGAACTCATCTGTGTGGCAAACTGTAGACAAGGTTTGCCTAGGAATAAGACCCATCACAGACCTCAGTAAGGTGATCTATGAGGTCTTCTTTACCAACAGTTGGTGTCCTGGAGCCAAGGTCCCACCATCTGAACAAGGATGAAATCCTGCTGCGGATTCTCCCTGAGGTGAGAGATGAGAGACACTCATCTCTCTCTCTTCTGCCTGGCCCTTGCTATAGCACCTTGTCTTCAAGACCATTGTCCCTCTGACAAGTTAGATTGAAAGTGAGCAGATGGTCTGGTAGTGTCTGGGGCAGGGAAATGAC
Source organism: Nipponia nippon (assembly GCF_047370975.1). NCBI lineage: Eukaryota > Metazoa > Chordata > Aves > Pelecaniformes > Threskiornithidae > Nipponia > Nipponia nippon. The sequence goes on along the minus strand of NW_028262347.1, from coordinate 17,424,552 downwards.
ATGCATAAGCCCTGTGTTAAGAAAATCGAGCTTAAAATAAATGGGCTCAAAGCCAAGATACTCCTTTGCACACACTTCTTCCCCAGGGTAGAGGAGGAAAGTGCGGAGATGTGACAGGTGCCAGTCACTTTGCTTCGTGTGTTTCTTGAAGGAGATTTAAATACTGCAATGAGAAGAACAAAGTAAGAACTTGAGCTAAATACTCATGTTCTCTGCCTTCCTGGGAGATGGGGTGAGGGAGCAACGAAGGGAGAGATCTGGGATGAGAAACAGGCAACCACCTTCCCCTTTTCTCCGTATGCAAAACACGGGGTGTTTCCGTTCTGAGGATCCAAGATCAGCAATGAGTTGCTCTCCTGAATAAGCGAAGCTTTAGTTGGAAAAATGGGTAAAAATCTAGGACCGAAGGAGTACTGGGTTATCGGCTGAAAAATGGATCAGTTAGTTGTTCCAAGGAGCCAGCCCAACTGAGGAGCCCAGGAAAATTTAAAAAAATAAAAAGGTAGAGAAAGAAAAAGGCTTTGAAAGATAGCCGTAATCCAAGTAGTGTATCCTGGGGAGAAGCTGGGGAGAGAGAGATAAGGGCTGTGGCTGTCCTGGGGACATGGGAGACTGAACCACCATCCCGTCCTGCCACAGAGCCAGTTGAGCTCCTGCTCACACTGTGGCATGTGCTATGGTGTCCCGAAGCAAGTATGGAAAGAGTAAAATGCTTTGGTTTTCTGCTGAGGGGAGCTTTGATAGATTGGCTGACTTCTTACACACTTCTGCACAGGGAAGTGAAGAGTAATACAGATCCACTGGAAACCTTCATGCCAAAAGTTGATCTTGCAGCACATGCAATCTAATGCCATATGGCAGCTGGGGTGTTGACCTGAGCTTGCAGTTTTTTGGCGTATGGTGAAGTGAACCATGAGACAGTCAGTGCTGCAGCGAGTTGCACTGACAGACGTGCCTCTGAGTCTGGCAGCTACATTTTTTAGTTTACTTTGTGCTGCAACATGCAAAAAGTTTGCTTTGCCCTCTGATGTTTATCTTAATTTTGCATGTGTTCACAGCTCATAGCTGAAAATGACAAATTGAGAAAATATTTGTTTTCACAAAAGCCAAGAGACTATTGCAGCAGACAGCCAGATAAACACAGTGTAAGTGCCAAAGCCTGAGCTTTTCTACACTCTGTGCCATGTACATGTTCAGTTTTACCTGCTTAAAGGGTAATAGGAAATTCAGTGAATATGCTGCCTTAATCACTGCAGTTTCTCTGCCCAAGGACTACCCCTTGCATCCCATTGCAGGGGTTTGGAATGCCACCCAAAAGGGAGGCTGAAATCATCAACCACATTTCATTTAACCCTGCCAACTGAATCTAAACAAATTGAAAAATGACCTGCCTGCTACACTTTGAGACATACAGCAGAAAATAACTCTGAAATAGCCGCTTATGTTCGCTGGAGAAAGGTTTATTTCTGATCTTGGAGCTCGAGTTGCAGAGGTAAATAGAACCACCTGTAAACCATTACCTGCCATGCCCCACTGCCCCCATATGAAAAAACACGCACAGGCATTGCCTGAAGTGGAGTTGGTCTAGTAAATGATCAGGAAAATGGAATGTTTTCTCTCAACAAGCAGCAAATGAAGAGGAGCTGCTGCATCTGAAATGATGCTACCTTGTTTACCTGGAAGGTCCCAGCTTTTCATGAAAGGCCCACGACTCTGGAATTTGCTTTCTGTCCTCCTGTGGTGCAACATGAATCACTTTGCCCTTCACTTCATACTGCAAGAAGGATTTTTGGGGGTTTTGGGTTTCCTTTTTTTGTGGGGAGAGAAGCTGACCTACTGTACAAATGATTTGAAAGGGCTCTGCACTGATGAATAGCCAGAAGGGAGAAGGACCCTGCATATTACTGCAGCTAGTTGTCTTCTTAATTATAGTTTTTTTATTTAAGTGTTTTTTTTATTTTTGTATTTAATAATTGATTTTGGTGCCATGAGATTATACATTTCATGGAAATCCAGAAAAAGTGGACCTTAAAAATACCTGCATGTAATACCAAGTTATTTAGGTCCACAGTTTTGTTACCAGCAACCATGAGTGTGGTCTCCATCCATGGAAAGTGCCAAGGTTCCCCAGTCCATGGCATCCTAGCTCTCCTAGACAAACACAACGCAGTGTATCTTGCCTGAAGGCATTTCTTTACTTCCACTGTGACTTTAGCCTGGTTTCCGAAGGAAACAAAACCATCTGAGCAGGTCCTCTTTCGCTCCCCCTCCTCTTTTCTCACAACTCCTGAGCCCACGAGACAGAGGGCTAGAAGTCTCAAAGGTCAGCCAACCCTATGGATTCTGTGAGAGCTGATGGGGAGGTAAGGGATAGTGAAAGCCTTTTAGCGCTCCCACCTAGAAAAAAGCACAGAAAACTCCGGTATTACCCATTGCTTGGCAGCTTCTAGCCAACCAAGCAGTAAGTGCGAGGCTGCAGCACATGCTTCATTTCAGACGTGTTGTGTCTCACCAACTGGGAATGTCATAGAGGACAAAGGGAGAAGTGGATGCTACGGAAGGAAGGAGGTGTTAGGAGACAAAGGATTTGTATTTGCAGGAAAATATGTTCTACTCATTCAGCTGCACACAAATCTACTTTTTGGGATATTTTTTTAATTTGATCTCTCTTCCTTAGCTCTGAGTCCTGCAGGCAGCAGTTGGCCCTTGGAAGATGTGATTATAAGGAGAAAGCACTTTACTACCTATAGAGAATGTTGAAGTGAAAAAAACACCTCCCAGGGTCTCACCCTGAGCTGAAAGGAAGTGTAAAAATACTGTTTCCACATCCACACTGGCTACTGGAAAAAGAGCGCAGGTACGTGATCCTGCCCTGGGACTGCATAAGCAGAACAAAAAGAATAAACCCCAGTGGGGAGGGCAGCAGTGCCCGGGAGCTGTGTGGTTATCTACGAGGGAATGGTCTGCACAGTTGGCACTGCGTACCCCGTTGTTTCACAGAAAGCTCCTCCTGAGGGACTGCCAGGGTGCTGGATATGAAAGACAAGGTGGTGTTGTTGGCATATCCTGGTGCCTCGGTGCTGCCATCGGTAGCTCTCCATCGCTCATAGCCCTTCTGCTCTCCCCTGGGCCACTCGATTCCATTAGCAGCGTGTCAGGCATTTGTTGCCACATGCTTTCTTTTTGTTCTGCTTTATATACAGGCCCTGTTGACCTTGATACTGGTGTGACACACAAACAAGTTACATAAAGACTCTCCAGGTGCATTTTTGCAGATCACAGGTCCCCTATAATTCATAGTCCAATATCTGAAGACGGTGGCTGGGTTCAGTTTTGGGTCAGATCTCCTTTGAGAGGATTAGATCTTACGATGCCATGGTACTTATGCCTCATTTTGATTTAGTCCTCTCTGCTGTCTTCCTAACCAAGAATCCATATATTTCTTGTTTGAATGCTTTGTTTTTGTTATGAAGCTTAGAAAAAAGCAAGACCCAGGGTGGTCTCAGGATGTGGGAACTGGGCACACGCCTCTTCCAGCATGTCGTGCCACCAGATGATAAGGGGGAAATTCAGGCATCGCAGTTATTCAACTCTGTTACCACTGATTCCACCGCCAACTTTAAAAACTGCTTCTTTACTGTGGTATACAGTGAAATACCCTGTGTCCTATGTGAATTATTTCAAAAACTTTAAGATGTTTTCCATAATAAACTTGCGTGTAGGTGGCAAAGCAAAGCCCAGTCTGAGTATGCTGAAGACTAGGCTGATCCTGTCCCTCTTCAGTGCTGTTCAGACTATGTGACTAAGCACAGAAAAAAATAAAAATCAAGAAGTGTTTCAGGGTGGGGTCAGGGAATGTTGATGCTTTTAGCAGCTCAGCTGGACCCGTAGCCTCACTATACTGCCTCTGAGCTCCTGAGGCTACTGAACCACAGACCAAATGAACCATCAAAACAAGGCTCCTTATCAAGATGTGTTTATTTGCTCAGGCATCTCTATGAGTCATTAGAACAAAAAAGCACGCACATAATTCATTCCCAGGTGCATTTCAGACACACGGTCCTGTCAAAGCAATATCAGCAATGCGTGGGCTGAACCCCCCCACGTCCCTGTCGGCTCGAGCAGGAGCAGGTCTGATCCCTGGCAATGGGAAGCTGTTAGGTGAGTTTTACAGTTCCGTGAGAATAAATTGATCTCAGTCATTTCTCACCAGTTTTTCCCCAAACCAAAAGTGTTTTAATTATTTGAGTGTCAAGCAATCAATTACTGTACCTCAGACACAGCTATTCCAGGAGATAGATAATTAGAAGCACAGAGGAGCAAACAATATGCCACAGAAATGATCATCGCAGTGTGATCTGAAGGATAACTTTAGTAACGTAAGTGTTTCTTTGCTGGATGACTCACAGAAGGAAGCAGGGGCTGGAGCAGCTGAAAAAGGAGCCTGCTCCATGGGAACATGAGCGAAGGTCAAAGATCAACTGTGTAAAACTGACTTTTTGTTTGACGTTAATAATCTTAAGGAAATGGATGGAGTGAGAGCAAATGTCAGCTCCAGTAATGACTATGTAACGCTGGGACTGTATAGAAAAGCGATAGCCCAGCTCACATGCTGCTGGTGGAAATAATGGGGAGAGGTGAGCTGAGAATTCAAGGCTTGCTTTAATGTTTTCTTTTGAGTTTCTCCGTAAATTCTGATTTATCAAAGGGACAGGCAGCTCCCTTTGATATTTAACTCTTTCTGTCTATATAGCATATATAGCATATATATAGTATATATGCATTTTTGACTATTGTTTTTCATCTGTGCAACTTAAAAAGCTTCCCAAAGCTGTACAAGAAACATAATCTCAGTGACTGATATTGTCACTTATTACATTTTTTAAAAGTATATGTATCTAATACTTTTTATGTTAAGGTCCAGCTGGCATGTTATAACATTTAATGCAAAACATGAACATATTATAATAATATACATATTATATAAGAATGCATATTAAATTGTTAAATTTTACACATATCACTCAGACCCACCTTACACATATTTTTTCAGTGGTTATTTTCACAGTCTCTTCTTTAATAACAGATTGTCTAAGCCTCGTTCCTTCTGTCTCTTGCCAAAATAGCAGCAAGTTTAATTTTGTTTCTGCCCCAAATTGTGGCACAGCTGGTGGTGTGTAAACACCCAACAGCCTGCTCTACATTTATGACTGTGCTCCTTCTTTCCAGAAGAGGGGTGCCAGCTCTGTAAATTCAGAGGCCAGGTCACATTCTCGCCAAAAATCAGATTATTATGGGAGAAGAAGGTGCCATGTCATTCTGCTGTCAGTTATTTTGAATTTGGTGGCATTTATTTTTAAGTGCAGGCTTGTTGGCTTTTCAAAATATGATCCAGCTCTGCTTTGCATTGATGAAGAGAATATCACTTCCCCAGACAGCCTGCTCCAGTGCTTTGCTGTCCTTGTGTTGGAAAGATTTCCTGCTATCAACCCAAAATGCCCCTTCCTCGGGGCAGGTCCGTGACTGCTTGTTCTACTCGCAGCGAACATGAAGGTCCTGGTTGCAAAGTCTCCAAGCTGAAGACAACTGGGGGCTGGAGTGTTTGGGGAAAGTATTTTTCATATGCTTGTGCTGTTTCCTTACTTCCCAGACATCCACTTTGGTGCTGTCAGAGACGTGATACTAAGAGGCAAGCTTTTGGTCTCATGCAGTACAGATATTTTTAGGACACAAAATCCAGTTTATTGCATTCTTCTTCACAACTGCCTTTTCTGTCCTCGAGGGGTGTTAGTAATGCTCCCCTCCTACAGGCTACACAATTACAATTTTTTCAATTTTCCTTTGCAGGACAGGTCCACATCTCCATCCTCTGAACCACCCCTCATCTGCACCACATCTTCCTGGGGGCACGTTACTCACAGCTGAACACAGGGCTGCAGCGGAGTCACCAGCCACACTGGGGACCACGGAGGGGTTAATCCTTATGTCTTGCAGGCTAAGTCATCTGTCCACCCCCACAGGGTGTTTGTCCTTCTCCGCAGTGGGTCAGCACAACTGACTCATGCTGCTCTCTGATTCACCCTGGACCCTTCTCTGCAGAGCTGTTACCCAGACACTTGTCCATCCCCTATCTGTGCAGCTGGTTATTCCCACATAAATGACGGGAAATGTATCTGTATAAGGATGCATATGGGTGCAACTGGTGCAAATCTGCCTGAACTCTCAACAGCCTGATACAATCCAGGGAGACTCTGCTGGGTGGGAAGCGTAGATAGAGAGAGGATGCAGAAAGATAGAACACGTGTGTTCCCCAAATTCAAAACTTGCTATAGCGAGTTTCCCAGCACGCAATACAGGCTTTGTTTATTGTTTTGGAATTTGTTCCTTCTTTTGTTTTTACAGTTTCCTATTTTGCATTTTTAATTTGACCCCACCTTGCAAATCCAGTTTTTCTCACACCAGTTGTGGACACTGCAAATCCCCTGAACTTTGAGGTCTGAATTAGTAGATCTCCTGGGTTCAAATATTGAAGCCATAATGCTGACTCCCAAGGCTAGTACAAAAAAATAGGGAAAATCAATTAGGCGATTAAGGTTAATGCCAAACTTAATCTTCATTTCAGCTGGAATATTTTTAAATGAAAGGGTAGAAAAATGCATGTCCTCTCTATCAACAAGTGTAAAACTGTGCTCCTACTCTTTGTCAGTGCTCGAGGATATAGGAACAAATTGTTCTTGTGACCCTCGGGAGGAGACATTTTGGTACTAGTAGCAAGGCATGCAATAAAAATGACAGGTTTGGCTGTTGGGGTGGTAGGAAAAACACGTATCTTGGGCATGAAGAAGAGAAGGAATCTGAAAATGCTCAAATGTCTGTGGTTGAGCCAACCTTGGAAAGACTGGAAAAGTGGTCCTGTGGCCAGCTTGCGCTGCGTGCGTTACTTGGATTGCCCAGTTCTCAGTTTAGGCTGACCAATGTGAGTATTTTTTGTGCTCTCTACCACACAACATCTTGTCTCTCTGTAGCTTTACAACACAATCTGCTTGACTCTCGCAAAAGAGATCAGTGGAGGGGCAAGACTGGATGCAACAAAATAGATTAAATAGATAGTGAGCTTCTGGAGTAGAAGTGATTTTGCAAAGGACATCTTACAGCTGTGCTGTTTCCATTGAACTTAATTGACTTTTGATTTCATTACCTGGTATCATTTTCTCTTAAAATCTGCCTGCTTGTCTTCTTGAGGGTTTTATAAATTTTGCAGTAACTATTGGACTAATACTAAGTGCAGAACTGCTTCCTTTGGATCCCTTATTCTAAGGTAAGCGGAACACTGTAGTTTTCAGGGATAAACATGGTTCTGCCTAAGATATTAGAGTCCTAGGCTGAAGAAGCTGAACTCCTAGAGGATGAGACTAAGAAGATGACATACTCTTGTGTTCTAGTCATGTGGGACAATGCCAGACCGGGTTCCAGTCATTTGAGTTTTGGGTCTGTGAGACAAAAGACTTTGCCCTAGTAAGAGGCAAAAGCCTAAAAACCAGTGCCAGGAGATGGGGGGATATATGCCAATTTAACAGGTGAATGCAGTGAAGCACAGCCATCAATTGGTTTACATCCAACCAGCAATGGGGTCAGAAGGATGACAGTTTAATCTATTGACCTGATGGAAAAGCGCTATATGATGTAGTAGACGATATACTTCCTATATTTTTTTTTTCAACCATTTTGGACAGTTTCAAAAATGTTTACAAAGATGGTGTCTTGTTTTCTACTATATTCTGTAGGTTTTGAGGCAAACCTCTTTACAACCCTTTTCACTTTCTCTATAATCTCTGAATCGTATTACTTGTGACTCTTGAAATAAACAAAAACTATATCTATTTAAGAGGAAGACATGAAAATAAATGTGAATTTTAACTCATGTTCTTGTTCCTACACTTCTGAGAGGTTCTAAGAAGACCTGAAGATAATTTTAAATGTTCTTCAAAAAAGCAGAGCTTTTATCTGTGCCTACTGCTAGATGGCATGGGAAATCCTTAGAAATATAATGAAACATAACACGTAAAACCCACTAAGCCAGTGTAAGCCACCATCTAATTAAATGAGCAGATTCATAATGACAGGACACCATTAAAAAGCCAGACAGAAAACTTCTCAGTACTCTTATTCTGCATTTCTTTTTGTTACTTTAGGTCTTCACTTAGGGAGTAATGGAAGCAAGCTGAATAATGAATACAGTTAATACAGTCTCAAGGAGCTTTCCTTCCAAGATTTTTTTCTGTTGAGCTGAACTGAAGGTCAAATAACTTCAGCATAGTAGAAAACACCAAGGTTATCCTTTTTAGACCCTTTTATTGAGTACAATTTGATGGTGACAGGCATAATAATGGATAAGGAGAAGTGAGATATTTTAAAGCTTTATTTTGGTTACAGCAAAGTAAGAGAATAATGCATTGCAGTTACCTGGGGCAAGTGACAATAAAATAATCACTTTTCCAATTTTAGGTCGTGCAGCGAATGGCTCAAATCAGAAGTATAGGCAACCATTTTTTCCTTAATGGGTTTATCCCACTGAAGAATGCAGATGAATCAAACGATCCAGTTATTCCTCCATTAACTGAGTGATCATGGCTTATTACTAAATATAACCAATGGGAATTTCCATATATCTAGACCCTGGCGTGGAGCCCTGCCCTGGGCTGGGCACCTTGTTTCCCTGTACTGTACCTGGGGAATGAGTTTGCAGAGCAAATCAGCAAGCACACTTCACGAGGAGACATGCAGTGTCACGATGGCAATGTACAGCCAGACAAAAGAGGTCTATATATATTTTAATATATATATATACATAAAACTTATGTATGGATATAACAGTTACAACCAGCAACTATAGCTAGTAGCTAGAACTAAAGGGTAAAGGCTAAAGAAGATTACTTTATTGCTCCTTTACATTTTCTTCTGTGCCTTCAGCTGGGCAGGGAGATGTTCTGCTGCAGGTGTGAACAAGTGTGAGCCAAGGAAGGGTTTATAAACTGGGACACAGGGGCTTGCTCTCACTAAGCTCATGGGAGGAGAGCGCAGTAGGAGGCTTGGTGCTGGCACTGGAGCTGTTGAACCACTGAGGCAGGACTTGTGAGGAATGGACAGGAAGCACTAAGGGCTTAATTTGCAACCAGGCTGAATGTTAATTGCAAATCTGGAGGGGGATAATTCACATGAGTGGATGTGATGCTGTCTCTGTACCCCCAAATCTTACTGCTATGCCACAGAGCCTTCAATACAACCAAGAACCAAGCAGATGTCACGCGGCGTCATTTGGATATCGTTTCCAAAAAAACAGTGTCTTCATGGTCAATAAAAATTTATGAAGTTTTTCACTTCCTTTTTACACATTGACCAAAACAAATAACATGTTACATTTCTCTCTCAAATTATCCTGTACTTTGTACCTGATTTGCCCTCATATCTATATGTTCACGTCCCACCCTCATCATACAAGCACTGTGCAAGCCTTGGAAACCTTTTCTCCATTGCTCGCTTTTTCAGCAGACGTTCATATTTACCACTCTGTTGACCTTGTTAGCACATTTACCATTGTGTAAACAGTTTGTACTCTGCTCAGACTATGAAGTCTATTTTGGCCAATATTTTAGCAAAGACTTAGTGTGAGTATGTGCCTACAGTGCACCAGAGAAATCTGCATATTAAAAAAAAAGGATGAGAAATAGAAAGCATCATAAAGACAATGTGATTAAATAGCGAGCTTTTGAGTGATCTCATATAGATGGCATATTGAAAGTATACAGAGCTAGATATTAGGTCACATGTCTAGGGAGCTGCATACAAGAATAGCACAAGCATATAAGGAGAAAATTAGAAAGCCCATGCATAAAATGTCATACAGCTAGCAAGGGACATGAAAGGTAACAAGAAAATACTCTAAATTTAGATTAATAGTGAGAGGATTATAAAAGGAAGAGTTGGTCTTCTACTCAGAGGGAGAAAAAGCTATTTATAAATGATATTGAGAAGACCAAAGTGTTTTGTTTCTTTTTGCTTCAGCATTCCCTGGAAGGCCAGCGAGAAAGGGTACAAATTCAGGTTAGAAGAGAAAATCAGCTGAGAGCACAAATTGGTAAGTTAATCTTTCCCCCCAAATTCTCTGGAGCTAATGAAATTTCACAGGGAATTTTGAAAACCAGGTGAAGCAAATCTGAGAGCAATTAGAGGCTTATCACTGAAAACTGGGGAGGATGGGTAAGGTTAGGAGCCTCCTTATCTTTACAGTGGGGAACACGGTGAACAGGGGAATTGCAGACTTGCCAGTTTACCTTCTCCTCCCAGAATGGGAAGAAATAATCCAACCATCGGTAAACACCTAGAAGATAATGAAGGATAAGTAACAGCTAGCAGGGATTTGTTGGGAACACATGATCTTTAACAAAGGTCATTTCCATTCACACCAGCATGACAGGCCATGCAGACCGCGGGAAGGAGGTAGGTGTTGTGTTTCAGAAAGGCTGTGACACTGAGCACCAGTTTCTGCAGTTTCAGGAGCTGGCTGCAGGACTGTGGTCCGTGCTCCACGGCCAGGGAGGACACACCAGCCATGGTTTCCACAGGCACCTCCTCTGGGCCCCATATGACTCAATATTTTTGCCGATGACTTGGATGATAAACTAAGAACCAGGTTTATTCAATTTTCAAATGGCAGGAAGCTAGGAAGGGTTGTGAGTGTACTGGGGGATGGGGTGAGATCTGATAATGGTCCCAACAGAGCAAATCATCCTGCCAAAATGAGATGTGTTTTCTGTAATGCCTTATAGCTGACTGGGGTGGCCTTGCTGTACCAAAAGTCCAAGTACCAAGCTTGCACTGAAGGCAAAGGTCTCCTTGCCGGGTCCTGCTGAACTCCTCATGGCCTCAGCGCATGGCCCACAGACAAGGTGGGCTCAGCACCTTGCCTCCCCCACTCCTGCCCAGGGGTACCTACACTGCCAGCCTGTTTACACCAGGACCTCAGCACCCATGTCACTTTTCTGACTAACCTCCACCTGCAATGATCTGGCCCTTGGTGAGGAAACCTGGGCATGCAGGAGGAGTGTCCTCTCCTGTGACCACCTGAGTCCCCTCTCCAGCTGACCTGGGGGCATAAGGATTTTCAACAAAATCTCCTCCTGCAACATGGTCAGCATGGACCAAGGAATGAGCATAGCCAAGACCAAGCATGGTCTCCTGTGAGCTTGCTTTGCTGCACAGTGGTCCTGTGGATGGGGCACGTCCAGGCAGCCCCTGCTGTGGGACCTCCCCAGGAGGGGCTGTCAGCCCCACATGTCCCCCAGCCAGCCCGGTGCCACAGGGACAGTCCCAGGGTGGGACTCAGTGGAGCTGCAAGGCCTCTTAAAATGCAGATTTAAATATATTTACTAATGCATTTTACTTGCGCTTGGAGTTGTGCATGATCTTTATGTTTTACAGGGGCATGTATTGTTGTCTCCTCTGCTGAGGACAGCTTTGTGCGTGGACGGGAAGCTGCCCAGGTCTGCAGCAGAGGGGTGCACTTCTGGACCTGGTACACCGCTGTGAAGCTGCCACCATCGTGAGCTGACAGGAGGACACCTGGGCTCTGCTCCACCTGCCAAGCTGCTTCGTGCTTTCACGAATTCCTTAGAAAAACGAAACCAATCAAAAATTTCCAAGCTGCCCTGGAATAAACTTTCTAAATGTGATGCAAGCTTTGAAAGATTTCAATCTTGAGTTGTCTTGCAGTGATTTTTTTTTTTTTAATGTTAAGTTTCCACTATTGACCTAAAAAATCAGTCATTTAGACAACCCTGCTCTGTGCAGGGAGGATAAAGCTTATCACAGAACTAAACACAATTTTTCAGGGACTGCTGGAAAGTGGAAAAGATCATGCTGATCGCGCTGCTTGCCATTATAAATTCAGAGCACGCTTCTTTGACCTGTCCTCCTCCTAGGATAAGCGTAGCACATATGCAAATAACAGTAATAAATACCATCAACAAGCAAATGGAAAATAAACAACTTGACTACCTAAACTAAAAACTTAAGCTGAAACATCCCTCTCTTGTGGGGACAAGATAAAAGAACAAGTGACTGACAGCGTGTTGGTCACCTCACCTTGCTCTCTGAAGGGTATGGCACGGTTAAATCCTGGAGCAAGAGCTGGTGGGACAGAGCCGTACAGGACCAGCTCCCGCTGCGCAGGACCAGTAACAGCACCTTTGCTGTCCCCTGCCATTAGCAGTGGTCCTCCCTGAGGTGGCACCTCATGGCCGTCCCCTGGTCACAAGGCACAGTGGCGCCAGCGCAGCCACGTCCTCTCTGGGGACACGGGCAAGGAGAAGACCAGCTCATCTCTGTCTGTTTTACTGTGAACCCAGAGAGCCCGGCACCATCTTGCAGGCCCACAAGTGCCAGGGCAGGGCTGCAGCACCCTTGTGTATGCAGTGCCCAGCACTGGACATGGTCTCAGGGTGGACATGCCACATGTGCAGAAAATATCCTCCAGTAGTTCATCGCTGTTTCTGTTCAGAATAAGATTTGTTACTTTCATCCTTCTATCTACAAACCACAGTTTTGTTAAAGGTAATTTTGAGCACTCGGTTAAAAATCGATGCCTGTGCTTAATCTGTATTAGGGGAAATATATCATTCAAATGGCCACTAGCAATACCCATCCTTAGTGAAAACACTGCACATTAGTGTGCATTACCAGAGCTGCGTGCCTTGAGGGCCTCTTGTACAGATTTCCCTTTATGCAAAAATGCTAGCAAGGGGCTTCCTAAAACCTCAGTTATATACATATTTGTAATTTCCCCATCTTTTTCATCCCAAACCCCCAAGGTTGGAATTTAATACCAAAGGGCCAGTGCCTATTTCTGCAGAGGCATAAATGTCCATTCCCAAAAATAAATCTGTGTGCTAAATATATCCCACAAGCTGAAGGAAACTTGTCAAGATGCATTTAAAATGGAAGTCTGATATTCAACAACAGAGAGCGGCTTGCAGTATGTGACCCGTGACTCTGTACTAAACACTTAATCAAGATATGTTAAAACAGGAATGCACAGCTTGCTGTCAGCTTCTACTGAGTTGAGAGAGACTATTGCTATGGGTTTTTCTGAACAGGGATTTCCAGTTTTCTCAGAAACTTGCCTCTGTCCCCATTCGAGCTCTTGAAATTTTTTTTTCTTCCAGTCATTTTAAAATGTAATTACAAAAATGAAAATGCTAACAGATTTCAAACCACTTCAGGACATTTTGCCTACTAGAAACATGTTGACTTTTTAAACAAATGGCTTGCATTCCCTGTAATTAATTTTAAAAGATTCATTTTTGCACTGACAGACGACAAGCAGCTGTTCTGCAGCTGTCTCAGGATTCTTGAGCTTGACCTTAATAAATAATACAATGTTTTCTTAATTTGAAGAGTAACATATGTTTTTCCTCTTCCCCACCAAAGTGGGTCCATTTATTTTTTCTGCAGCCAATGTGTTTGCTGAGGCAGCATATGCCTTTTGCACAGTGTGATTACCTTTATGTGGGCAAGTAGGCCACATCATTAACAATTAAATATTTTCAGAATTTTACAAGATAAAAATTATTGCGTATCCCCTTTCCCCTTACATGGTGGGGGAGATGTAGACCACCACCTTAGAGTCCTCTTCCGCCATGGAGGTGCTGCTGTTAGCAGCTGATGGCTTTCACCCAGCACGTACACATCCTCACGGGCAGCGGTGGAAGATGCGGTCAGGAGCCCAACCCAGCTGTGTCCTCATGAGCGGAGGGTCGCACAGAGGCACCGCCAGCTTCTGGGCTGCTCGTGCTGGATCCCCTCGGTGGGCCCTTTTCCTCATCAGTGTATACGTGACCCTGTGATTTTTGTCCACATTAAGCATTTACCAGCCTCCTGGGTGCAGACCAAGGGACAGAGCCCACCGGTGATGCCAGCATGTGCTGGTGGCCTTGTGCAGACCTGGTGGACGCTGAAAGTCCCGAGTTCATCGGTTTTGTGGATTTAGCGGGTCTGCCAGTCTCTGGAGCCCATTGGTCCCTGGGAAACCTCCACAGACTTTTCCTCCTTGTCCTCTCTTTAGCCTCTTGTTTTCTGGTTTCTGTTTCTTCATGAACGTTCACAGGTACCTACAGAGCCCATTCACGCAGATTCACACAGGCAGGACCTTTATACCATCTGAGCACTTTTTCTAAATGCTACTTTGAGGCAAAACAAGGAGATAAGCCCAAGTTTGTGGCAGACACCCAGGAGTCAAAGCCAAAGGGCGCAATGTATTTTTCATCTACCTCTCCTGCCATCATAGCTCAGTGCTGAACCTTCTCCTTGGCATAACATCTGCTCCTGATAGTAAGCACTATCTTAGTTATGTGGCAGACTCATCGGACTGAAGAAGCAGTATGTCTTGTTGGAATACATCACAGCCTACAAGCATCGGTAACTAATGTGCCTATACAAGATCTCAAATCCTGTCGTGAAGAGGTGTTTTATACCATGGTGAAACAGCCCCTTCTCAAGAGATCTCACAGAGGCTCCCCCTCAGGGACAACAAATGGCAGCTCAGGATATGCCTCGCCAAATGCATGCAACATGCCTCGCCAAATGCGTGTCTGAAGCCACAAACACTGAGGCTGAGTTGGAAGTTTCCAAACAGGACACAATCTCTGCCATAACCAGCAATTTAACTTCAGTTCATTTGTCAGACGGGTGTGAAATGCTTTGAAGACCCCTTGGGGTCAGGCTTTTTAGGCTTCTGCTCCCAAGCGGTTTTCTTTGCTCTCTGAACAATTGGAGGACATTGTCACAGAGGCTTTTGAATAAGTTTTAAAGTGCAGAATCCATAATAATAACAACACACAAAATAGTCTGTCCTCCTTATGGTGACAAAGGTACAGGACATGGGGAGGAGGAGCACAATAACCCTCACCACCATTTAAGTACATTAAACTGCATTCAGCTCCTCAGTTTCCTTTGCAGGGAAAAGGTTTTGGCACTAAAGGAAGTATTATTGATTGGTGAAAAACAATTGCACTTGGAAATGGCGAGATCTGCTTGCATTTCTGGTCCCCAGTCCCCCATAACGAAATCACTGGGCACGTTGTGCCTGTCAAGGCAGTGGCCTGGATTGTACCAAGCTGCCCAGTGCCATCACTGGGAAACACCTGCTTAAGGTGTGTGATGAAACAGCTATAATTTTGTTGAAATTAACTTTATATTTTCTTTTTGTTTCAAGGCAGGATCAGACCCTCCAGATTTTCTAGTTCTGTCAGTGAGAAATTTGCTTAGAAAATATTGCTAGGGGAGGCCCTGGATTTATTGTAAGTAAAATAATAATCAGCAACAAATACAGAATAATTCATTTGCTGAACAAATCCTATACATCTTTATGGACAGTAAAATTGCTGGTAAAATGAAAAACACATAAAAATATACAAATAGCCTAATGGAAAAGAATGAATGCTTTAATAAAGCAGAGGTTTACTACATTGAGGAAGTATTTATATTATTAAACATTAGTAAAAATGGGCTGTATTACTTTGTTTAATTATTCTCAGTCAACTAAAGCATTACAATCTAGTGCTCTGGCCAGCTAATCTGTAACGTAAAGCCGGTGCTTTGCAGGGTGCAATTATTCTGTGCCTTTGGGTACCTCCCGGGGTCGGCAGCAGCGCAGCCCCTCTGGGAAGGCAGGGTAAGAACAGGCAGTCATGGCAGCTTGCATGTTACTCCACTTTCTTGCAACTGACCTCTTGCTAGCAATTAAGGACTGCCTAATGCAAATCAGTGAGTTAGTACATTTTTTCCTACACTGTTACTATTCTTTTTCTCACTGACCTGCAATATAACATCCTGGGATCCTCCTTTGGCTCTGTCTGTGACTTCTCTCCATCTCCCTTAGGGCTTGTGACCCACAGTCGCAGGGCAAAGGCTGTTGTAGATACGTAGTGCCCAGTTGAAGGTGCATCCCATGGGATGCTGAATCCTTGTGGTACCCGTGAAAGCCTGAAGCCAGCCTGCGGGATTGCAGGGGGGGAGGTAACTCTGGCCTTCCCTCTGCCTTCCTGCAGCATCAGAAATAATATCCTTTTTTTTTTTTTTTTTTCCCCCTCTGTAGCTCCTACAGTGGTTAAATTCCACACTATGCAGAGCAATCTTGACCACTAATAGTAATGGTGAGAATAACAACAATCAGTATTTTAATAACGTGCTGGGGAGTAATTGGAGGTAGATCCAGGACCAGAGCCAGAAAAGGACCATCATTTCTTAGCTGTCAGATCCTTTTCCCTCTAGGTTATGCACTGACGTTTTTAATATTAACAAATCCTATTAAAATAAATAAACCCGTAAGCATTCCAGGCCTTCAAAAATCTGGATATAAATCTTCAGTGTGCCTGCAATAACACCAGACCTCTAACAGCTGTACCAAATACAGCAATTTGCAATGTATGAGATCAGCCACCAGCACATAAGCTGTGATTCCAGCATCAGATAAATATTTTCTCATACTCATTATGCCCATCGGGCTTGCAGAAAACTTAGCCATGAGGAAAAATAAGCTGATGCTGTTGTTTCTACAAACTAGGAACAGGAGGGACTGAAGGCAAGAGAGCAAGGGCTGGGGAATCAGATCCAAACAGGTTTTGGGTGCTGTAATAGCCAGGTGAGCAGGGGTGGGTGTTGCCCAAAGCACTGATGCTCTGCTGATAGCTCTGAGGGCTGGCTCGGCCACTTCCAGGGTGCTGTAGTTCTTCTGTCCCCACAGTTCCCTTGGGGAAAGTCTCACTGCTCCAGCCCAGCTGTGTGACTGTGACCGGGCGCCTGACCTCCCCATCTGCTCCTCATGCGTGCGTTTCCTCAAGGATGTGCGTATAGCCCTGTTAACCACCTACACCCCGTTAATCTCCCATGATGGGAAAGACGTTGTGGCCATCACGGGCTCTCATTTAATCAGCAGATGACCACGGGATCTGTAGGACAGAGGCATTTTGTCAGTGTGCTGGGAGTGCTGCCCAGGGAGCAGCTGACTGCTGCGAGATGGGGAAGGCATCATCGTCACCCAAATGTCAGCACTCGCACCAAGGAGGTTCAGTACTTAAACTAGCACGGTCTGGGCTTGAAGGAAGGATTAGCAAGTGGCATTTTGGATTAAAATAACAAACTGTGTTTGAAAAAGACCTTCTGTAAAGAGTAAATGCAGACGGTGGTCTCGGTGGGAGCTAGGAAATACCGACAGGCATAGTTCCAACAATCAGTATGGAAAGATACAAACCACAAACCCCTTCCTGGTAAGCTCCTCTATCCCATTTTGTGCTTTAGCAACAGTTAGGCACATCTGATTCACGGTCTGCCTTTAAACCCAGTGATGGCTCAGAGGCTATACATATTTCTTTGTTACTGGTGGCTGCTATCACAGGACGTGCTGATGTGACATTGTTCATCAGTCTGTAGAATGGCTGATGGTGTGACACTGCTTCTCACTTACTGAATTTGGGCATGGAGCACCTTGGTCATGGTTTATATGAGCTCTGGGGAGACTTGAAGAGCTGCTGTGGATGCTTTTCCTCCATTTTCTCACTTCCACCGTGCTGGAGCACTCAGATTTCTATTTCATCTCCCACTCTGTTGAATAAATTTGTGTTGCTGCTGAGATAGCGGAGGGCTTTGGAGGGAAACTGCAGGATGTTGTGGGTACTCGAGCTTTCTTTTCTTTTCTGTCACTCAGGCTCTTCAGGTTGCCCATTCTCCCACTGCTCTCTGGAGAAGGTGGTAATGACGGCACTAAGAAAAAGAAATCTGTGGTAATGGAAAGGGTTGGGGATTGCAGCAGTGGTGAAGACAAAACCACTCCAGTTTTGTCTTATCTTGCTGTCTTAAGCACTACCACAATTCACTAACATGGCTCTAATTGCATTTTATCCCTTGTAGCTGGACTTAATATATCTAGACTTAAGGAACAATGGAGGAATGAAGTGCATGCATAAGGCATCTCCAGTGTAACAGAAGTCTAGAAAATTTATTCATGCTTTAAATTAAATTTAGAAGTTTGGTCCATCCCTATCTTTTATTTCCCAAGATAAGCATTACGCAGTACAACCGAGCTTTTGCTGGAATCCAATTTTTAATCATCATTAACAAGAAAATAGTTTTCACAATTTTAGGATCATGCACAGTACGCCTCCCTTTCACGGCGGTCTCCTCTCTGCGCCTCTGCTGCTGCGTCTCGTTTAGGAGGAGGCACTGCTGGGGTGAGTCAGCTGCGCAGCACTCTCTGCTTCTCTGTCAGGAAGAGCGGCTCTCCCCCCTCTCAGTTTTCATGTTCCCAGTGAGAGAAAATGTCTTCGGTGGCAGACTGAAGTAAGACATTTTCTTATTCTAGTGAAAAATGCCCAGCGCAGGATTCCTGGTGCCTGAGCCCGCAGGTGTGAGGCAAGCCCCATAGCCACAGAGGCAGTATGAGCATCCCAAAGGCCATCTTCCAGCGTGTACCTTTTCCAGATTTTTTTTTTTTTTCCCTGTGTCTCTCCTCCTATCTAGGATGTGAACCTGAGGGAAGAGAAACCCATTAATTAACGAGGCCGGAGCTGAGATGCTGACCTGTGCTGCTGCTGCAGCTGGCTTGTACGAGAGGACAGATGGATGGGGTCACGGGGCCCTGGTCCGCCCATGACAGGCTCCATCCCCTTTGCCCATGCCGTGCCACTGCTGCTGTCCCGGCCTCTGGAAAGCAGACAGGAGGGGAGCCGGGGATAAAGCTGGTGATGGAGCAGGAAAGCAGAGGCAGAAGCAAAGACCCTCGGCCACAGAGGGAGGGTGAGGAGCCAAGAGACAGACCTTGCCAAGAGTTCTGTGTGTGCCACGTAAATGCAAACCAGGGCCAAGAACTCACAACACATATTTTTTTTCTGTGGAAAAAAGTATTTTTCATATCAATGTGCAGCTTAGGGAGCTAAGATATTAGCTGCCTACCATGGAAGGGTGAATGACGGAAATGACCCTTTGGGAATCTAAAACTTGCAGGAAATCAAGGTGTTCCCTATGTATTTTTAAACACAAGGAGGCTACCCACAACTTAAAGAAATCCTCCAGGCCTCCAAGGTACGAGTACACTCAGGGGAAGCAGGCTAGAGCATCACAGCAGGCCTCAGGCAAATGCAGCAGGTGAAGAGGTGGCAAGAGCATTTTAAGAAAGGGCACTGAGCAGTGAGTTCAGCAAGGTCCCCTTTGTGCCTACACATTTGGGGAACTTTTAAGAACTATGGAGGAAAATTATGGAGAGAACTGGCTCCAAAGAGTTCTGCAGCTCTATCGTTTAAGGTCAAATAAAACCAGGAAACTAACATTGTCTCTTAAATCTTTAAGATGTCAGTAAATAAATGATGTGGTTTTCAGAATCGTAAAGCATCTCATATCTTCTGCTGACTTCAGCTGGAGCACTGGGTGCTCAGCACTTCTGGAAATAAAATCATTTGTTTGCCAAGCCTCAGAAGGAAAAGCTGAGAAGGCTGACTTGAAGTTCTTGTTCTTCCAAATATGAATACGAAGCAGGATATAAAAATATGAACTGAATATGAATTGAAGCAGAATATGAAACTTAAATCAGTAGTGTTCCCTCAGGAAGATGGTTATTTGGAAGAAAAGAAAAAGTGAACATAAAGACAAATTTGTAAACACCATAGGAAAGGAGGAAGGATGGAACTTGCTTGGCATTATTATTATGTCCTGTCTTGGAGCTGGTCTGCCTTTGCCTTCACTTTGTGGTATTTGTAGTAGTTCTGCATTGAACTAATTGCTTCCAGCCCTGGGGGCTGTCATGAAAATGTAGGCAGTGCTAATGCCTTAACTGTTAATTAACATGATAGCAAAACAGTTGAGGAAGGGACTAAAATGTCAAACAGTGGAGATAACCCGAGTATGAAAAATACTGCAAGAGGTGAGAGGCAGGGGCAGGCTGGCACAGATGCCAGAGGAGAGGGGCTCCTCCGCGGAGGTCTGGCTGTCCTCACCCACCGCAGCCGCGGCAGGAGCCTCCACCAGCCTGCTCTTCGCAGCACGGGTGAGATGCTGAGAAGTACTGCACAGCTCTCGCTTTCTGTGATGGGTTTCTATCAAGAGTTACAGTTAATAGATAAAGAAACCTTAAGCAATGAGAAAATGTAGAAATCATGTGGTATAATACAGAAAGGGTTACAAAAGTGTTTCACAGAAACAGACATTTTCCACATTATTTTTTTCCCCTGCAATATTCCACTGGAAAACAAAATCCCTTGGTCAGGTAACCTGAAATATTCCTGATGCATTTCCCTTCCACTGTAGTGTGCCAGCAACTGGGAAAAGCTTGAAATGGGACATGAGAGAGGTAAACCCATGGCATGCTAGTGCCAAAAGGGAGTAAAAAGAGTATGAGATCCCAAAATATGATTTATCTAATATGATGCCCACTGGGAAATCCAGAGATTAATGCCCGATGAAGTGAAAACATTTTGTCCTGGCCGACATAAAAAATTAAGTTCAGGAATGTTTGATGCATTAATTTCTCAGTTCTAATTTGGAATGCAAAGTGCCGAAATGAGAGGACTTCTTACAATACAAAAATATGAGGATGATTTTTTTGTAATTTCTTCAAAGAAAGACTAACATTTTCTTTTTCTGAGCAGTAATTCACACATTTTAATTCAAACATCCTGATAGAAAAATGTTTATATAGATATTAATTTTAATAAGAGATTTTATAGTACTAATCTTCTACTGCAGAGCACCATTCAGAATCACTTTATTATACAGTTTGCCTAGCAAAGCATTTCATCATGCAGAAGTGAGAAAAGCCTAAATGCACTGTTCTGATGAAAAGAGAGAAAAATAAGATTCAAAGGCTGAACAAGATGGTGAGGTTATGGTAAAAAAAAAGGCACCAAAAAGCTGCTGAAGAAGAATTACAGATAATGCAGTTGAGATGATCTGTGATGAACTTGTAAGGAGTTTGCTCGTTAATGCATTGCAAAAAGCTTTACAAAGAGAGGCTGATATCAGTGTTACAGCCAAGGGAGGTGAAGTGAAGCGCGGTGAGTGACTCTCTTTTGCTCACCCTGTGAGCCAAGAGCAGAGCTCAGACTCTTCAGGCATGGTTGAACGTACCTTTTACAAGACTAGGTCCTTTCCTTTTATGACATGACATGAAGTGCAGAGCGGCTTTTCTCTCTGGACCCCAACACAAGACATGAGTCAGAATGACGAAAACCAGTGATTTGTCATATGGACTTTTTCCTTAAATCAAGCTATGCGGTGCATTAATTTTTCTGCAAACCTGTTCGGCAATGTGTTGTGAAACCACACTCAAGCTGTGGGCTCCACATTCCTTGTCCTGGAGTACTATCTGCAGTGATTTATTGTGTGCTGCTCAGTCACCTGTATGATCACTGGGTTTTAAATGGCGAAACACCAACACGTCCCACTAGTTCCAGCCGTTGTCAAGGGAAGAGGGATTTAATGAATTTGAGAACTGGATGCAATAATAGTGTAAATTTAGGGACAGGAGGGACCACTGTGATGTTAGTTGACCTAATTGTTGACACAATTTCACTCAGTATCAGCAAGGCATAAAAAAACTCCTCTTACACCACAACTGATCACCATCAGTCCACTAACTTGCAGCTGAACCAAAGAGCAGCTTTTGGAGTAAGGCTGCTTGGTGCTGTGCTCACAGATGCCATGCTGTTCTGTTTCCAGCACTTAATGAACTTTTGATTTTTGAGACCTTATTCTCAGTCTTGCTTAGAACTGTGATTTCTTCTCACAAACCTCGAAACCAAGGCAAGCCTGTGAAATACACTTGAATTTCTGTGCTCTGTAATATAGCATAAGGTGCCTAGCCCAGAATTACATCCTGTGAAATATTGTTGTAATTTCTAAAACATTATATTTATGTGTATCTGTATATTTTCTCTTTTGGTCATCTATCTAGAATTATTCTTTCAGACTGAAAATGCTTTCCTGAAATGTGTCAACATTTTTTGCAGTACTTAAGTCAACAGATCACCTCCTGCCTCCCACTTTCCCTCTAGGACCTCACAGATGGAGGCTGCGGCAGCCAGGCTGAGTGCTGGGGCAATCCCAGACATCTGCCTTATGAGCAGGGAATAGAAGATGCTCCACTTTGCATAACCTTTGCCTTAGGGTCAAAATTCCCTTTTTTTTTTTTTCTTTTGAAGCCAGATGTTGTTGTCCTTCTGGGGCACTGCTCCCATTTAAACCTCCCACTTAGGAATGTATTTTGGTGAGCATATTGTTTAGCAAAAGTTGTTCAGTAGCAACTAACTTTCCCATCCAGCTATGCTTTTTATTCTATTTCTCTATGCTATGGGATTTCACATGATGTGTATTTTCATGGGATTAATATCAATGTGATGTACCATATCCCTAATGTATCTCAGCTCATTAAGTACCTTAATTCATTTTGTAAGTCTTTTGCCTTCTACTCAGAAAATGTACCCATTTGTGTATCATCATTTGTAGGCTGTTCTCGACTCCAGAGCACAGAAGAATTCTCCTGCTCTTTAAAATCCCACTCAAAAGTAATGGCTCTTATACCTACATGCTAATATCTTTCTGCTAGATCAGCTTATGAGGTACCCACTGTACAAAGCAAGCTGAATTCTCTGCCTTAGCATCAGGCTGTCACTAATTGTTTTTATATGTGTTTGCTATGATTACATTGTCCTCATTTCCAATATCTGTTTTGAAACACAATATTAGTTTATTTATTTCCTGTGTCACAAAGCAATCTCATGGTGAACATTGCTTTGCAAGTTTATTGAGATGATGTTTCTCATGAGAGCTTTGTCCTGCAGTTATCTTTGTGCTTTTTTTTTTAATGGTAGAAGTGTCACCCTTTCATAAAGTGAATTGCTTTGATTGCAGATAGAAGAATTTGCCCCTTGTGCTGAATACATTTGGGTCTTATTGTGACTGCTGTCTTGTTTATGGCTTCTGGACCTGGCTGTGTGTTCACCCTGGGTTATGTCTTTGTTTTTCCTTAGATGCACACCAGCGCTGCCGCTGCCTGCTATCCCATGTGTTTGGGAATCACATTCTAGCTTTACTTCTGCGATGATTCAAGTCAAGTCCCTTTCTGACAGTACCTTGCTATGTCCCACTGATTCATAATATCCCAAATGCTTTCAGTTCTAGTTAGTCCATATGGTAACATGGCTCAAACTGTGTGTGTCCCTTAGCATCAGGCTTGGCCACGTCTGGTGGCTTGCTTGCTTTGGCTCTCCGTGAGCAGGTGTACTGGGGAACCTGTGGGAGTTCAGGGACCTAAATGGTTTTTTGAAAAAGTAACATGAAGAGCCTCACTACCCCTTCAGATGCTTAAATAGCTTTTGAAATCTGTCCTCTGACATTAGTTCTTCTAATTGAAATGGTTTTTAGAATGCAGTTACTGCACACACGAAGATTTTAATCTGTGAAGTTTCTCTCCTGTGCCTCTTGGAAGCCTTGAAATCTCCCAGTCATCTTCTCAGCTGCTCTGTCACCTGTGGCTTTGGATTGTGCAGTTCAGAGGTCCTCATTGCTCCCTTTTTATCCCAAGGCTGACCTGACTCTGGAGTAACACATAGGAAAAGTGACACACAACGACCAAAGTCTGTTCCTTCCCTCAAGCACTATCCATGTTGCTCCGCTCCATTTTTAGCACTTGGTCTGGGGAAACTGCATCCTTCAAGACCACAAGGGACCATCTTTATCATGTACAACGCTCTTCACACACGGCCACGGGGTTTCACCAGTGTTCCTGCACCCGCTCTGTGTCCTTCATTGTACTAGAAAATATCATCTAGACAGATTCTCACTTTTGATTTAAAGATCTTTGCTGACAGGGATGTTGCTGTATTCCTAGGAACGTGTTTCCAGTGGCTAATTATTTTCACCTAAAGATTTACACGTGGTGTCTTGCCTGAGGCCATGGCAATGCTTTCAGAGGAAATTTCTAATGCTGAGGCCAAGAACAAGGTACTGACAGAGAGGCAACTGATCGCTTTGCTCCAGGGATGTCACTGGTCCTTGGCCCTTTCACTCTGCTCATTGTTTTTGTTGAGCTGGGGAAAATTCCTCTTGTGTCCCAGCACCCTCTGTTTGAAGGCTTCCCCCTGGGAGCAGGTGCCCATGCCATCCCATCAGAGGGACCTTGGCTCCTCCAGGGATTTGGCCAAATCCAATCTTCCCCCACTCTGGCGATGACAACCGCAGGCAGGGGCTCTGTGTTTTTCCTCCCATCAGCAGCTGCTCTGCTTAAGGGAAATATAAAGGACCCAAGGAGGAAAAGTCTTCAAGTCTACGTAGATGAAGAGTATGTTTTCCCTTAACCTTACATCACATAATTTTTAAAACTGAACTTCTTTAAGCTCTCATTAATACACCATTTTTTTAGCTATTCTTGGAAACATATTTGTTATTTTCCAGTAGCTTTTTAAAAGCACTGATCCCAGGATTCAGCTAAACATAAATGGTGGTAGTCTACCAAGTGAATTTGGGCTGTCAGAAGGTGTAGTGAGCCCTGTACAACTCATCGCTGCTCACCAGACTGGGGCTAACTAAAGACTTTCCCATGAACACATCTAATGTTTGGGTATTTTTTTCCATTTTCCAGGTTATTGATAAACATATTGAATAGCACTAGCCTAGGCAGGATTCTTGTGGGAGTCCACGAGACACGTGTGGTTGAAGCTGTTGTGAGTGCACATCTCTCAAGCTGTGGAGAGGACCTGGTGGGTTTTGAGGGTCTCTATGGTCAGATTTATGTTTAGATTAGCAAGTGAGAATTAGTGACAGGCCAGGTGCTGTCCCTACGCTTGCACATCTCTCTCTATGCTGAGAAAGTTGCTGTGCCCATTTCAGAAGGACGCTGCTGTCTTGGTGGAGAACAGCAGCTGTTGCAGGACATGCACGCTCCAACATTGCAAAGTTGAAAGAAATGAAAGAAATTGAAAGAAAAATGGGCTGAGTGTTGCCCTCCCTCTTCAAATTATAGAGCAAAATGTACAGGTGACTGTGAAAGTGCCCTATAGCAGAGATTGGCCTGGGTAGCCCTTTCCTTGCTGTAAAATTCAGTATGGGATTGACCAGTAACGTGGCTCAGCCAAGTGTGCACCAGGACCTTGGGTGGTTGCCAGCTCCGACGCCACCGGCAACTCTCTGCTTCTGCCTGGGGCTTTCTGGCCCCAGCACTCACCTGGCCAGTCCCTCCAGACCTCAGCAAGAGGTGATGAAATCACTGCACGACACGTATCCCCGGCTGGGGATATGGGCTGGAGGCTGCTTCAGAGTCACACAAATGAGTCAGCCTCCCGTGTCAGAGCGTGTTTCTTAATTTAGATGTACCCTGCTATGGTTCCTCCAGACGTTCATCCCCATTCCCAGACTCTGTGGGCACCAGAGAGCCATTTGTTTTATTGCTGGTTCTCTGATGCCCTCCTGTGACTTACTACAGGTGACTGACAGCACCACTGGGGCACCGGCGGTCAAGGAGGAGCTGTGTCATGAAGGGAAACATTTCCACAGCATGAGCAGACAAGCAGTATAAATTGCTTTAGAAACATCATTGCTGGCCCTAAGCTCTAGAGCTTGGCCCACATGTGATGCTTGTATCATAGAGGTGTTGCCCAAATGATTTTGGAATTAAGGTGTCCAAACTTGTCCCACCTTAATTATTACACATTAGGGGCTAAGATTGCACTTGCGTTTTTATTAAATTCTGTTCATTTAAGTAACGGGTCTTAGTACTGAAGGTCCCTCTTGCTAGCTGCTGAGGCAAGAAGTGATGATTCTCTTTTCAAAGTGAAATCTTAATAATGTCCCACAAAGGATACAGTAGGACTCCTAAGAGAAACACCCTCAATCACTGCTTGAAGTGGGAGCACGACAGCGGTCAAGTGTCCACTCTGTTTGGCTTACCTTGTCTCTGGCTGCTGTTCTCTTGCTGCACTTTCAGACAGGTTAATAGTGAACCTACACAGCAAACCATGGAGAGAAAGAAATGTCATTTTATTATTATTATTAATTATTTTCATTATGATAGCTCCTAGCAGCTGAGGCACAGAACGAGTCCCTGCTGGGGAAGGCACTGTGCAGACACAACGGAAAGGCAATCCCTGCCCCAAGCAGCTTAAACATTAAGCAAAAAGATTACGAGAGCAGAGACTAGGTCTCAGTGTCATAAAGCTCTACTTTCCTTCTGCAACAGTGAAAACATGAAAATCTAAGATTATTGCCTGACAGATGTTTCCATAAAGCAATAAAACGAGCACGGAGGAAAGCAGTCTTGCATGAAGACAATAATTTCCCTTTGGATGCTTGATTGCTGCTTCACCAGGAAGTTTTCCATGTCCCTCTCCATCCCCCTGACTGGCAGCCATTCCTCTCTGTGAGCAATTTCTTGAAGCCAGCGATGGAAAGCCTTGGGACAAGAAAACCTTTTGAGTGGGAAACCTCCACAATACACCTCTTCAACCCTGCATGTACTCTGCAACCTCATCCACCTCCCGCAGGGAAACTGCTCCCAAGGGGCTGTTTCAATACTCAATGAAAATAACTTTCCCATGGTTTCTGCAAGGCCATGTGTCAGAATTGCTCCAAATACTTTATTAATGGGACAATGCCCACCTGCAGTGTAATGCTCAGGTCCAAAGCCAGCTCTTAGCCTCTCTGTACCAGTGACAACGCTTATATAAGGGTGACTCATGCCCTGAGCAGTTAAAGCTCTTGGATGCTATTTTCTCCTCGATAGCAGTACATGTAAGCTAGGGTCTAGTTTTGAAGCTGAAACTGCTTATTTCATCCTCTAGCATTTCTGTGGCCAGTAGGGAAAAGGCACTAATGTAAATTTCTGTTTTGTGGTAAAAAAAGAAGAAAGCTTTGTTTAGTAATGCCCATGTATTGTTTAAACATTTATCACTTTGCTCTTTCTCAGAACTAGTGCTCATCAATTTATCATGCGCCTTACATTTTGCCACCTACATTTTCTTACTTTTGGTAAATCGTTTAAAGGCAACCTGAAAAGGTAAAATACCAACTGCGAGACACTTTGCAAGTTGGTGTCTGGGTGTCTGAACACCTCTGCTGTTCAGCACTGGGAAAAATGTGTCTGAAAGCCCCAATTCCTCTCTTCTGATGGCAGCATCCCTGTCTTCGCCCACTGCCAGCACCCTCCCTCTCCACCAGGACAGCCAGCCACAGATCAGGCACTGAAATAAGACCTCAGGGAGGTGGAGGAAAACGGCTTTGGGTTTCTCCCTCTGCCGCCTCTGCCCACCTTGGCAGCCAGGCAGTGGGCAGAATTGGCTGAGGGCACACAGTTGTGCCCATGGGGGCTGGAGCCAGCCAGTGCCCAGCTGCAGGGCTGTGGTGAACAACTGCAACAGTGGTACCTCCTGCCTGGACAGGGCGTCAGGGCATTCAGCAAACACTGCCATCTGCTCCTCTGGCTCTGGGCTTGGAGCCTGCGATGGTCTGCAAAAGCCTGGCCGATCCCTGGCCACAAGAAGACCCTCAGCCACCCTCCTCCACCCCCTATGGTTAACCGTCTGCTTCCAGGTACCATGAGGGCAGTGGACACCCAGAAAGCCAGCGAGGAAGGATGGCATCTCTCCCTGTCCCTCGGTGGCATGTGGACATGGGGTGGTGGAGCCCTCTCCCCATGCTGACATGGGGACAGCTGGGACATGGCACGCTTCCCGTGCTGATCACCCCAAAGGGTTTCATGCTGCACCAAAGTCCAGCTTTGAAGATTTAAGAGCAGGCAGGCTGCTACCCCCCGCCACACAGGAGTTGTTTCTTTACAATGTATGTTTTATTTATAGATTAACATTAACATTTGCAAGAGGAATGACTTGGGCTCTGAGTTATCACTTCCTATTAACCTGAAATTATTGAGTGTCTGAAATTCGTGAGGAAACCCAGTGAGCAGAAAGTATCAGAAAAATGTTCCCCTCCTTCCCTTGAAGCACAGAGACTAAACAACCTCCTCCCTTTGGAGGGCTGTGCAAAACCACGGAAATGTCAAACGAGAGCGCTAGGCAATTGTCTTTTTAAAGAATCATAAACACTATCCTTTTCCCATCTCATGTGTGTACAGCTCTTAATGTATATTGCATATCATGTATATTATCGGATCCTCTTTGCCATTAATAATTGATTTTAGACTGCACAGAGGGGGAGATCCTGCAGCCCTACATTGTGTGTTACAGCCCTTGCTCCTATGGAAATATTTCCCTCCAGCAACAATACAGCAGTCTTGGGTTTTTGTTTGAAGAGGCTTTGAGGGGGCTGGGGGAAAAAAAAAGTCCCTATTCAGCTACCCAGGGCTGGGCACGGGGATGGGGAAGGGCTGCAATGGCTCCCTTGCCCCACTGCTGCGGGGCCAGGCCCACTCTTATCCCCAACAGAGGATTTCTGTGCTGGCTTGTGGGTAGCTTGGGACATAGGCAGGGCTCATCTCAGCAAGTTTAGACACCTACAGTTTAAGCATCTTAATCTGATTGCCTAGGTCCCTCCTTCATCTCACTTGGGTGCCAGCTGCCCCCCACAGAGGTGGCTGAACAGTCAATAAATAGATGGGCTGAGCTGCTCTCTCTTCCTCAGTGGTAACAGGGAGAATTTCACTGACTAGCTGATGAGAGATGTCTAACTTTTTTTTTAGGTGTCTAAGTGATCCATCATGAAGCCTAGGCTGTGAGGAGGAGGGTGGTCCTCATACCTCCAGGGTAGCCTCTGCAATTACGCAGAAGGCCACTTGCTGTCCCTGAGCCTGAAAATCGGGGCAAGGCAAGGGAAGGAAGATTGCTTTTGTCATTTAACCTCCACATCTGAAACGCAATATTTTTAGTGCCTCATTTTCAGGCATTCTTCATCTTCATTCAGCCAAATCAGGAATAATCACTTGCATTTATGTAGCAACTTTCAGGCAGAAGAAGTCTAAAATGCTTTACAGATCCAAGATGGCTATTTACATTGCTTTTTATTTAATCTTCCTTATGCTCTGGTTGGGGACAAACCGGTATCAATCAATTCTTTCTGCGCTTATGAACTTTCATGATCTGTGACTGACAACTTTAATAATCTTCTTTATGAAGCCTAGGCAGCATCCAGAGTAGCACCTAAATGGTCCCCAGGAGCCGTAATTAAAATTAGGCCGCCCATGGGTTGCTTTGATTACAACAAGGCAGGCCACCTTAACCTTCAATTTATGCTGACTTGAAAGATGGCTCATACAGAGAACCTGTATGCCAGACATAGATTTGAATTAATTATGCTGATTCTCTGGTTTTATTTTACAATCTGATTAGGCTTACAAATGAAATCACAGTCCCATCCTTCGCAAGAGCTTTGGTATGAATGCCAACTCCCAGCAGCCCGCTGTGGGGTACCTGTGGGCTTTCCATCCATTCTCCAGCACAAGGGATGTGTTTGGGCATCTGTGGGAGGTGGTGGCCTGTCATGCACCACTGCTGAGCTATTGCTGGCTGCAAGACACAAAGCTCCTAATTTGATCGCATAGCTGATGGGCTGCAAATGTGTACTGAGCATAAGCAACCCCAGCAAACCCCAGCTCAGCCTGATCCCCTCTTTCCTCCTGCTTCTCACAAATGGAGCAGGCTTTTTGGTGTTCCTTGTCTTCTAGCTGCACGGAATAGGCTCTTCATTAGTGTCAACAATATCTGAAAAACTAGTCAGAAAATGTGGTTTCTTATGTCAGGTTATCTTCTAACTTCTGTGAACCAAAACATAGCTTCACATAGGGCGTTTTGCATAAATTAAGCTGGGTGTCTCTCATGTTGTGTAGTTTGAAAAGCCAGATCTGAAAGGTGGTGGATGCATTTCAGCAAGGCTATAATTTTGTTACAGTCACTTTTAGAATACGTCAAAACAGAGATATGAAACCTTCTCCCCCTCCAGCAAATTTACCAAACCCGCTGGTACCACATGAATGGCACGTAGCATAGCTTATCAGCCTTCTTGCGGAACTTCTTAACAATTGTATTTTCAGAGGTTTCTTTCCTTTTCTTTCCTAAAAGCCTGTAATATATCACCAGCTGAACTACAGTCTCCCTCACACAATAGTTTTCCCGTAGGTTGGCAAAGTACATCGAGTCAGGGGATTTCTTCAAATGCCTGGTTTTCCTCTGTGTCATGGTTTAACCGCAGCTGGCAACTAAGCCCCCCACAGCCACTCGCTCACTCCCCCTTGGTGGGATGGGGGAGAGAATTGGAAGAGTAAAGATGAGAAAACTCGTGGGTTGAGATAAAGACAGTTTAATAGGGAAAGCAAAAGCCACACACACAAGCAAGGCATAACAAAGAATTCCTTCACTACTTCCCATGGGCAGGCAGGTGTTCAGCCATCTCCAGGGAAGCAGGGCTCCATCACGTGTAACGGTTACTTGGGAAGACAAACGCCATCACTCTGAACGTCCCCCCTTCCTTCTTCTTCCCCCAGCTTTTATTGCTGATCACGTCATACGGTGTGGGATATCCCTCTGGCCAGTTGGGGTCAGCTGTCCTGGCTGCATCTCCTCCCAACTTCTTGTGCGTTATCAACACTGTTTTCAGCACAAATGCCAAACGTAGCCCCATACCAGCTACTATGAAGAAAGTTAACTCTATCCCAGCCAAAACCAGCACACTGACAAAATATTGTCCTTTTACAGCAGCAAAGACATGCCATGTACTTTTGCAGCACCTGTGATAGATCTAGCCTGTCTTTTTCATTGTCATCTTTTAATACAATACAGACAAAAAGCTACAATGCTCTTTTATTGGTAAGTATGACACAAAATAGGGTTGCGCTCTTTCTTGCTGCCTCCCATTAGTCCATAAACAGCCATGTAGGTTGAGATCAGAAAATACATTTTACCTAGAACTGAGTGACTGCCAGTGTCTATGACCATGTTTATGTTGTTCCCACCGCTGTTGATCCCTGGGGTACCGCTGTCCCCAGCTGCCTAGCCCGAGCAACTGGCTTGCCAGGGCAAAGCTGGCACTCGCACCTCTTTGCCAGGCAGCAGTCAGGTGTCCTGACTTGGCTAAAAGGAGAAGGAGAAATCCTCATCCCTCTTTGCATCTACAAAGTGGCAGGGGGCAGAGATGGATCCCTCTTGAGAGTAAGGGCACCCCGCGAGCAGACTGCAGGACCAGCACGAGCTCGGTGGCACACAGGACTCTTGTAGAGGATAGGAAATAATGGCCAGGCCCAGCTTATTCCTCGCATGCAATTTTTAAGTTTCTCCTTGAACTAAAGGCTTTTCGAGACACTGCTCATGCAAGTTCAGGTTGTTGATGTGATAATTCTGCTGCTCTTCTGTTGAACTGAGGATGTCCCTATGGAGAATTACTTCCCATCTCCTGTAATGTTTTCGGTCCAGCAACCAAGCAGCTCCTTCAAACACCAGCTTAAAATGTCTGCCTCAAAGATGGCAGAACACCGAGTGTTTTGGTAGGCAGTCTTTGGAGAGTTCAAGCCTAAAATTCCTCTCCCCTGTCAACTGCAGGCACTGAGTTCTTGCAGCGAGCGCCACAGTGCTGGAGTTGGAGTAGGTCTCGCTCTGAAAAGGGAGATCAGGAATTTGCCAGATATTTAGCTTATCCTGCACTGTCTTCTGGGTATTTTAGGAAGGCTTTGTGTATGTTGCCCGAGCTTTACTTCTTCATTTCCACAAATTATTAAACTGCCAATCTTCATATTGCTGGTGAAATCCTATTAAAATGTTTCAAATTATCATTACAAATTGAATCTTCTCTCACGTGTCTCATGTACTATGAATCCTATTTTATTAATGCTGCAATATTTCAGGTCTAGAATTAAAACCAGAAGGGTTGGTATAGTAATTAGTCCTTGAAATAATTTTATCTGCTGTGCTTTGATGCCATTTAATATTTGGTGAGTTAATGACAGAGCTCTTCCTAGCAGCGTTTCTGTGTCTGCGTTGTTGTGATGCCATTTGAAATAGGAATTGGTTTCACTGTGAAAGGGCTGTCTGCGGTAGTTGAGGAATGTCTTCGGACATACCTTATAAAGGTGAGGAAAGGAGAAGCGCCAGGCTTTGCCTTGCTTTCAGAGAGCCTGGGACACGCACTCACCCTTGCAGCCTGCCAGGGACAGAGCATCTCCAGGGGAGAGGGACAGTGGCAGGAGAGGAAAGACATGAAGAAGGAAGGGGCTGAGAGGGCTATGCCAGCCTGTGAGGTTGTCTCGGGGGCTCAAGCATGCCCTGTAATAATCCAGCCCTGCAACAGCAAGGGAGGAGCCCAGAGCTTGTCTTTGCTTTAACTGTATGTGACCTCCCAAGGATGTTTCTCAGTGACCAGGTACAATCCTGCACCTTCTGGGAACACCTTACCTGCATATATCACCTTTCTGCTAAGTCCTGATCTATGGCAGCTCGAACCATGCCCCATTTCTAGGGCAGCTTCTCAAAAAAGTTCCCTTCAGCGCTGACTTGACCTCTAGAAACCTCAGCCACAAAATCACACCAAATTGGTGAACAATAAATTTCAAAGAGGGGTTTAAACAAGCAAGGCTGTGCAGGGAGGAGGAGAAAGAACTAAAGACTCACACTAATTTTGGAAACATGAATTATCCCCAAGGGCAAACATATCACTGGTAGCTGCTAGTATTTCTGGAGGGAGGCAGCCGCTAGCCCCTCTCTCTGCTTGAATCCCAGTCTTGTGCTGGCTCAGGGAGGGTGGGAAACTGGCTTAAGCAGCTTCACAGCCATGCTGGTTGGAAAGGACTTCTGGAGGCGTCCAGCCCAGCCTCAAGAGCAAGTGGGACAAGACACAGTCAGGCGATTCATGTCTACATGAATCTTGAGGACCTCCATGGACGGCGCTTCCACAGCCTCTCTGGGCACCCTCTCCAGGCAACCTCTCCATCACTGTTCCGATGAAGAGAGTGCAGCCTTACCAACAGGTGATGTGCCGGGCAGTGGGGGTTAGTGTGTCCTCTGCCACCAGCAAGCAGCTTGCACCGCTGCCAGGGTGGAGGTGGGAATTACTCCACAGAGGGATTGCGCTCTGCTGCTTTGAATAGCGAACCACAGTTGGGTTTGATTGCTAAAGCCGTTCTGCACCACTGTTGGGAGGCACAGCTCTTGGAGATGGTCTAGAGATACTGCCTGTTTTTCCCTTAATGTCAGCAGAAGCTAAAGCTGTGGTTGTTACTATTAATTACCTGACTATATCTGTTGTGCAGGTAGGTTAAGTTTTAATTTACCTCCTGCTGTGTCAGTGAAATGTCAAGAAGAGAAAGTGCTTTATGAAGCACCACATAAAGCCAAGGTAGATGTGGGAGGTCAGTTAATAGTTCAGGTGCTTTTGAAATCTTTTAGGTTTCCTTTTCATAATTCAAATGAATATGGCTGTTTTCATGGCTGCTTTTATTGTGTTGTTGCTTTCCTCCTAGAGCTCTTAAAGGATCGTCAGTGTGCAGCTCATAGGCTGATGTGAACTACTAAGGGACAGATTATTAAGTGTAACAGCTCTTAGACAAAGAAAGTGGGAGAACCAAGCAAAACAGAATTAAGTCAATTGGCTTCAAGAAACAGATTTCAGTAACCAAAGAAAGATAATAGATAACAGTTTGTGGAAAATTAGTTTAAAAGAAGAAATAGTTCAGGAGAATTATTCGTTTCTTGCAGAGAATGATATTATGGTACAACTGGAAACTCTACCAGAATGGAGGCAGGCTGGAAATTGCAGCAGGAGACCAGTTTGGATACATGCCAGCTCTTCAGTGAACTCATACAAGAAAGAAGTACAGAGAAAATGGGCATGAGGTCAAGTGAGTAAGGATGAATATCAAAGGACAGCATGTGCTAGAGGGGAGAAAATCAAATTCAAGTGAAAAAGAAATAAAGAATAGCAAAACCCACAGTCTATGGAGACATCAGTGGAAAGAGAAATATCAGAGGACACATTGGTCCACTACTCACTGCAGAAGGAAAGCTAATGGCAAGCAATACTGAGGAGGCTGAACTGCAGAATGCCTTTTTTGACTCAATTTTCACTGGAGGCATCAGTAGTGACCAAACGGCTAACATAACAGAGGGGAAATGGTACAAATTCAGGCTAAAAGGAAAGAACAGGAAAGTGAAAGATGTTAGAAAGTACAGCAATACATAAAATACTCTGGAATTGTTGGAGCCTGATGAAATTTGAAAGTTGGGTGCTCTCCAAGGATACTTCGAGAACTGACTTTGCAATTTCATAGTAGAAGTGAGGAACCAAGTAACTCCATAAAAGAAAATTGTATCTCTTGCTAAGGAGAGGCAGAAGGAGGCTCTGGTAAATGCACATCATTCAGCTTAATTCTGATTCCTAGAAGAAGTACTGGAACAAACAAACGTCTTATTTGTAAGTGCTTCAAAGATAACAAATATACAATAGCCACTGTAGATTTGTCATACATTAATAATGTGTTTTGATACCATCTTGCATGACATTTTCATTAGTAAGCTGAGTGGATAATACCTAGAAAAAGCTGAGGGTGAGCACAGGTCTGGTGTGATCAGCAGCTGACCGTGAGTCACTGCCCAAAGGAGCATATAGATCAGTTGCAGTTTCAGAGGAGTCTTGCTGGGATCGGGGACCCATCAGCATTTTCACCTACAACTTGGATGAACAAAGGGTTTGTGTGTTAGGTTTTCAAAATTTCACAGAGGTGGAGCAGCTACTGAAGGAAGGGAGCTGGACTTAGTGTTATCTGGGCAGATTGTGAAAAGGACCTGAAATTTTGAATTCAGTTCAACAAAAGGGAAGTCCTATATCCAGGTAGATCCAGTCAACTGCACAAATAGACAGGGCATGATCCCAGGTGTGTGGCAGTCCTGCAGAACAGGCTGTAGGGTTTCAGAGCACCAAGTGGACCCGGGGCCAGCCATAGTGTGCTGCCCGGGAAGGCTGCGGTGAAGTGGGGCCACTGCCAGGAGAGGAGGGCAGTGGGAATGGGTTGGACAAACATCCCACCCTGCTGCAGGCCTCAGCCTGCCCCAGGTGAGCGTGGGAAAGGACTTGGGCCCTGCCAAGGTGCTTCCCTGCTAACGAGCCTGTGATAACCCAAATTCAGCTCCAGGCACCTCTCCTGCCCTGCGGAGTGGGTATTACCAAGGTATCAGCAAGGGCTGGTGGCAGCTCTTTGATCTCTTCGCCAGCTGATGCAGGAGCGACTTCAAAGGGGCCAGGGCTGGTTCCCTGCCTGTAGTCCCTCTGCATGGGCACCCATGGGTGCCCCAGGGGGACCCCCCTGTACCAGTCTCAGCTGCGGCAGGCACCCACCAGCTCTCCCACCCCCTGCTCCAGCGGGCACGGGAGAAGCCGCTTCCCCTCTCTGGTGTGGGGATGAGTGGGATCATGGTTGCAAGTGACCTGAGCAGTTTTGTTCCTGGAGACACTAAAAAATTAGACAAGCGAAATATGAGCAGTTCAGTGTGGAAGTAGGTGACACTGAGCCAAAAGCTGTTGCAGGACATATAGGAATTAATTCAGATAATCGTCAAACACCATAGATAAAATGATGGAGGAAAAAATGGTTTACATGCATGCTGCTTTATCAGGTCTTAACATTTTGGCTTTTTCTTTCTGGCTGATTTTTAAGGGACACATGAGTAATTTTAACCCTAGCTAGAGAGTACTGAACAGTGTCCTTCAATTGATTTTGATTATCATAAGTACTGTCAGTGTTTTCCAAGTTTCATTACTCAGATGCAGCTAGCAAAGCCTGCTCCACAAAAAATCAGACTGCGCAATGTGAAAATTAATTCATGATCACTGTCAAGGAACTTGGATATAATAAAGGAGGAAGAAAGTGTTTCTTGTAAACCTTTCTTTGCCTAACATTAAAACATTGTTCCTTTCTGTTCTTCTGCAAAGAACATTTTAATGGGACTCTGTAGGTGAAAAATGCATTAAAAGCAATTATCTCTGTAATTACTATCTTGCTTCTCTTGACCTCAGAAAACACAATCCTGCACTCACTGTTACAGAATTATTCCTGGGATAGATGCCTATGTAAATGGGGTCAAATATGTGAGACATTTAAGATCAGTGGATAACAGGAAAGTAGAGCGATCAGAGACAACGTGCGTTTTTCCTCGCAGAGGAATTGTGCGGAGGCTGAGCTCGCAGCATTTCTCACCCCTGCTGCTCTAAGCACTCTCACACAATCACCGTGTCTCTGGCACTGAACAGCCAATATTGAGGCTATCTGATTGCAGCAGTATTCTGAACTGCTTCCAAACACTGCATTATTTACAACTGCAAATGAGTGCACACGAGCAACTGAGGCTCACGTTCCCACCTACGACGGCACCTGGCGCTTAGTCAAAAAATCCTGGCAACGGCCTTCGTGTCACGAGACAGATGATGAACCTTATCCCAGATCTGTTGTGCAAGCTGCAGATTTCCAATAAGAGACATATTAAAAAAAAAAAGTTTCATCCTACCTTTTAAGTATGACTAGATTAATAGTTGTGGTAATTGGCTGCTGAATTAGGATTCAGGATTCATTCTTTAAACTGCCCTGTGCTGTTGTGGAAGAGCTCCCCAGTACCCCTGATGGAAATCAACCAGTTAAATTAAAATGAAGGCTACTAGCAGGACTTCTTAGAAACCTATTCTTTCTCTGCCTTTGCACTGGAAATTGGGGAATTATCATCACATTTATTTTATTTCAAGCCCTCTGGCAGGATGGCTCTCATGGATGCTTGGCCACCCTGTCCACAGCGTTGGTGGCTGCTTCCCTGCTGCCTGCCAGCTGCAGCAAGGTGGTGGAGAGCCGGTGCTTGTGCACCCCTGAGTGTGTCAAGGCAGACGTGGCTCTGGTTTGGCCCACTCAGCTGGAGCTGTCGTGGCAGCAGCAGCACTGTCATGCCTGACACGAGTGTCGAGGGGCTGGCAGTAGATGAGGAGGTTCCAGCACCACGTGGCTGTTGGAAGGATGCGGCTGCTCAGATGCTCAGACCTTGAGGTTACCATGAGCTATCCCCACCACAGCTGTTATTTTTAATAACTTTAACCATTGCAACTAATTCAACAAGAGGCCCTAAAGTACCTTTTAGCTGTACCTGTCCCATGGTGCTCAACTGGAGATTCTGGGGATGAAAAGCCATTTTTTTCCCATGATAAAAATGGCTGTCAGGCACCCAGCTGCCATAAGTTGCTCGACAAATTTCTTCCCACATCTTTTGCATAAGACAAATGGTGTTTCTAAACCTTTTCGTCTGCAGGACAAATATGGAGTACTCTGAAAAACGTACCATTGTCCCCCTGAGTCTATAGACAGCCAGAAGCACCAGCCTGGGCAGTGTCCATCAGCCCAGGGGGGTGTCCAGCAGCCTGGGGTGGTGTCTACCACATTCACCTGGATGGGACACTAAGTGTCAGGTCTGACCGTGTGGCAAAGAGCTGAGCTGAGAGGGCTGGAGAGGTTGTCCTGATCCTTTCTTGGAGGTAAGAGTATTAAACTGTTCCTAATGTGCTGGGACAGACAAGACTGAACATCCTGGGGAGAATTACAGCCCATCACACATGAGAAATCAGGGAAGAGGCAGGGAAAGAGGCACTCTTGGTCTCTATTTTTGACTTAAACTGATGGCAGATGATTGAAAACAACACGTGTGACAGGGTTTATCTACAGGTACGACAGCTACCTGCGAGTAGCTCTATGCTAGTAAGCATGTTAGCTTGACAAGACACAGTTACAGCAATCTCCTCTCCATGTAGCCAAGAGAAACTGCAAAGGAGGTGATCTGCCTCCACAGAAAACCTTGCTGTAAGCATCTCTTGATGGGAATTAAGTCTAGCCTCTTCAGAGGAAAACTCCTGCTGGCTCCTCCTCAGCAGGAGAAACGAGCTCCCAGCAATGCCCACGCTGCCTCCGGGTGAATCTCCTGCTCCCAGGCAGGAGGGAATTAGGTGACAAAAGTTACAGTTCCTGGGTCACATCGGCAGTGAAGCCACTCCTGGATGGCGTCAAGGGAGTTTGCCAGTGATACGAAATGCAGATTTGAGATCAGAATAAAAAATTCCCTCACTTGCTTCATCTATTTAATCCATTTCTGTTATCCTCGGTGCCTCTTCTGGCTATCAGCAAGAAGGCCAGAGGCTGCCTGGCATGCTGGATGCCAGAGCCAGAGAGAGCATTATCAGTTTTATTGGGTTGGTCTCACTCCTGAAAAGCTGAAAAGGAACTATTATTTTATGTCTGGTTACGCTTTCAATGCCTCTTGTGTCCAGAAATGGTTTTTCCTTCTCTCTGCCTGGCAGCGTAGTAGTCAGAATCCTTTTTGCAGGCTCCTTTATACATTGAAATTGGTTTTACAAGCAGGCACCTTGCCAGTTATTTTTCTCCTGTTTTCTTGGAAAAGGATCAGACATATTTATTGTCCTTGTATTTGTAACCATGGGAAAATATCTTGCCTTACCTTCTCTGATGCTTATGTGGTAATGCTCCTATTTTCTACTGGAAGTATGTCAAATTGCCTCCCAATGCTTTCAAGTCTATTAACATTTTCATAGGCCCCTTTCTTACAGCTATATTGTAGTCGAACTACAGATTTGGGGCTTTGTATTTTGTAATGACATGAGTCCTATGCTTACATGATCAGGGCTGGAGATCAGTGTTTTTGCTTGGTGGATATAGAAGAGAAAGGAGGAGTAACATTCTCCTGCCCCAGAAATGTGAATGCCCCCGAGCAATGCTAAATCTCTAGGGCCCATCCACTGCAGTCAAAGACGTGGTATTTTCTACAGAGATGTGCCAATCAAAAAGCAGAGCTTTTGGAGGCTGAAAAATAACACCAAAATATAGAAAAATAGGAAAGTATAGGTGTGAGGAAGTTGCGTGAAAGAATGGGTAAGTTAAAGTATCATATGAGGAAAACAAAGCTTGTAAGAAAAAGAGGAAACATTCTAGGTGCATTATCAGGCAGTGAGGACTAAAAAGAAATATATTGGAGGAATATTGCAAACTTCTGCCTCCTGTATTAAACAATTATCTCCTATTAAGATCTTCAACACAGCATATTTTCTTGCTTAAATTTGTGATCTCATTCAATTTCAATTGATTAAACACAACTAAATCAATTTAGGACATCTTTAAAGATGGCCTGAAAGGGAAAGAAGCCATACCACTTCTGCCTCATTACCAGGTAAGCATCTTTTTTTAACATCACACGCAAGGGTATAAGACTTCCCGTTGGTTTTGTTATTTTTAGTTCTTCATTGTCCTTTGGAGATTTCAAATTGATTTTCACAAGGCGTTTGTGTACTGTTAGGTGTGTGCATGTATAATCAGATCATGCAAGTAATTTTTCTGCAAGACTGGAGAGCAAATGGGTTGGTAATACAAAGAGAATGACATTTGAACAACTGGGAGAGGCAGAAGTTTTTAGTTAAACTATTTAAAAAGGTTTAACTTTGTTTTCACTGCTTACTACCTCCAGCTTCCCACAGTGCTCCGGGAATACAGTTGCCTGCAGGCAGAGGTAGAGCCCAGTGAGCTGCACTATTATAAGGTCCAGCATTGCAGGCAAAGGCAGCATCTTCCTTCGTCCTGGGCTCTTCACCCTGCAACGCAGCCCACATCCTCATACACCTGCAGGGAAGGTTCAAGCCTCCTACGTCCTGCATTATCGGGATGGTGAGTTTAGGAGTCGCTATTTCTAAACTAAAGTTGGGGATGAAAGAGAGTGAAAACAGGGATGAAAGACACGGAGATGTCAGAAGGCAGCCGCAGCCTGCATGTGTAAATACCCACATCTGAGCTGGTCTTCCTATAGTCACCGGAGAGAAACAGGCATAGCCCGTGTGAAAACTCACTCCATCCCAATGAAGCTGCCTGAAATAGTCCAGCTAAGTCACACCCTGTAAACCCATTTCTCACTCTTCACTAGAAAGGGAGCTCAGGGTGACGGGCTCATCTATAGATATTTGCACCACAGACATCTAACATTAAGGCAGATGAATCCTTTGATTCCTCCGTAGCTGGCTTCAGTTCCAGCACCTCCCACCTCTATGTGTATTTTTTCCTGTCTTCAGAAGTATTGTATGACTTATAAGATAAGCTTCCTCGGGAAAAGAACAAACAAAATTGAACAAAAATGATCCATACCCTCTTGATATAGCAAATAGACTTGGATGAAATGAGGTGAGATGAAAGCTGTCAATATTTAAAGGCCTTGTAAATGGATAATTTTGGCACAGTTGTGCTAATTTGCAGCCTGTCTGCTGCTGTAGAGTCCAGAAGTGGCCTCTTGCTCCTGTTATTAACAGCCATTGATTGCTACCATGCTGCAGACATGCAAATTGCTTTGCAATCAAAGAAATTGATCTTTGGAGGGGTGCAGGGTCCAGAAAACTTGTTGACTGCTGTCATGGTTTAACCCCAGCTGGCAACGAAGCACCACACAGCTGTTCACTCACCTCTACCCCCAGTAGGATGAGGGAGAGAATCAGAAGGGCAAAAGTAAGAAAACTCGTGGGTTGAAATAAGAACAGTTTAACAATTGAAATAAAATAAAATAAAATAAAATTAATGATGATGATGATGATGATGATAATAATAATAATAATAATAAAATAATAATAGAAAATTATAGTGAAAATGAAAACAACAACAACAAAAAAAGAGGAACAAAACCCAGGAAAAAACAAGTGATGCAACTGCTCATCACCCACCAAACTATGCCCAGTCCCGCCCTGAGGAGCAATCGCTGCCCCCCTGGCCAACTGCTCCCAGTTTCTATACTGAGCATGACGCCATACGGTGTGGAAGAGCCCTTTGGCCAGCCTGGGTCAGCCCCCCTGGCTGTGCCCCCTCCCAGCTTCTGGTGCACCGGGCAGAGCATGGGAAGCTGTAAAGTCCTTGACTGGTGTAAGCACTACTCAGCAACAACTAAAACATCAGTGTGTTATCAACATTATTCTCATCCTAAATCCAAAACACAGCACTATACCAGCTGCTAGGAAGAAAATTAACTCGATCCCAGCTGCAATCAGGACAACTGCCCTGAAAACTGAGGCCGCTCAAGTAGGAGTCGAAGCAGACTCCCAGTCATGGTGTTCAGACCTCTCCTGGTAGCTCCATTCCTCTGGAGGTTTGAGCCTAATGAACACTCAGGCTGGTATTAATGATCTTTTAAAAGTATTCATGCTCTGAATATCCCAGTCAACAATTTCTATTTAAAGAGGCAGTAACCAAATACAGCAGAATATTCTGTTCATACAAACACCCTTTTACATTTTAACTTTCCTCCACTGTTTGTTGGCTTTTGTCTTTGCCCAGAAGGACGTTGGTTAAGGGCTCTGGTGTTCTCCAGCAGCTCTGAGCTCTTTTGTCCCTGGATGCTGGGCTGTTGGTGAGACTAGTTTGACGCAATGGGACTGGAAGCTGAGAGAGAGAACAAAGTACGCAGTATGGGATCCAAGCTCTTTAGAAAACAGCTTAGCAGTTATTACTGAGAGGAGTCTGTGCTCCTTGGTCCATTACAGTCAGAAGGAAACTTAAGAGGGCTTTGGGATCACAGAAGAGAGAATCAAAACAGATTCAATCAGTAATTTAAAGACAGGCTTGAGAGATGAAGGAAAAGCCATGCTGTCCGTGGCTGACCACAAGCGTGAAAATTGTGTTCACAGTTGACTGGTGGCACAAAGGTAGGATGGGAATAGATCATTTAGCGCAATACTTGGAGCCTGGCAGGATCCAGAGCCAAAAACTGCAGCCTGAAAAAAAGCCTGAGCCCTCGCACCAAAAGACCCCGTGCTTGGTGCCAGTGGCAGCTGGTGGGGCTCAAGGGACCATTGCCTCCTCCGGCAGTGGGGCCATGTGCCGTGGGGAGGGGGCAAGCAGGCATCACCCTGCTGGGGACAGCAGGGCTCCCGGCCTGCAGGCAAAGTCTCGATAACACTTTGGGAACAGTGAGCTGCCAAGATTTATTACCTAGCCTGTAAGGCCTACTTTCTGTTATCAGTTTTAATTTGGACAGGGGTTGCATTGCGCTCTTTTACTGTATCGCCCTGTTCTTTGGGGAGAAGGCTCACAGAAGCACCTGATTTATCTTCCCTCTAGCACTTACTGCTTTATGCCTACTGCTGCATCCCCTTCTTTGTCTTAGCTAAACCCTAATAGGTCCAGCCTTCTCAGTCCCTTCACACAGCAGTCCCAAGATATTGCCAATGAGAACAAATTCTATTTTGGCGTTAAAGTTTTTGAGATCTAGTGGAAGGCCTAAGGTACGATAATCTAGAAGATGTGTACTATCAATTTGTGCAATGACATTAAAATGGGGCTCTAGTGACTGGAAACTGATCCTGGATAAATTTAAGCTAGCAGGAAAATAAGGACTTTCAGCAGAGTAATTCATCAGTAAAATGGCTGGGTTGGGATGATGGAATATTCTGTGTCTATTGAAGATCAGGTGTCCCTTTCTGGAGGGATGAAATGCTTGAATTTCTTTTCCGGTCTTTAAGTCTACGCAGGAATTCTCCTTTACTGGCATTTTTTTTTTTTTCAGGTTTGCATACTTTGGAAATGATTTCTTCTAGTTGAAACAGCAATTAGCACAGGGAAGTCCACAGGGAAGTACTATGATGTGGGCCATGCTAAGGGGAAGACCAGATGGTTGTTATCTCCCTCCCAGATTTGAAGGCCTGATTTTGAGTCTATGCTCTTTTCTGCAACCACCCTACTGCTCTGTTTGCATTTTAATGTCTGAGTGTCCTAAGTAACATCACTGCTTTATGGCCTGGGTAAGCTAGAGCTCCTACCTTGCATTTCAGCAATAGCAAGGGCTTTAGGGAGTGTGTGGTGTCTTGTGGTGGGCTGACCCTGTCTGGATGCCAGGTGCCCACCAAAGCCGCTCTGTCGCTCCCCTTCCTCAGCTGGACAGGGGAGAAAATATAACAAAAGGCTCGTGGGTCGAGATAAGGACAGGGAGAGATCACTCACCGGTTACCATCATAGGCAAAAGAGACTTGACTTTGGGACATTAGCTTAATTGATCACAAATCAAATCGGAGTAAGGTAATAAGAAAATAAAAACTAAATCTTAAAACACCTTCCCCCCACTCCTCCCTTCTTCCCAGGCTTAACTTCACTCCCGATTTCTCTACCTCCTCCCCCCAGGCAGCACAGGGGAAAGGGAACGGGGGCTGCAGTCAGTTCATCACACCTGGTCTTTGCTGCTCCTTCCTCCTCAGGGGGAGGACTCCTCACATTCTTGCCCTGCTCCAGCCTGGGGTCCTTCACACGGAAGACAGTCCTCCATGAACTGCTCCAACGTGGGTCCTTCCCATGGGCTGCAGTTCTTCACCAACTGCTCCATCCTGGGTCCCTTCCACAGGGTGCAGTCCTTCAGGAACAGACTGCTTCAGCGTGGGTCCCCCACGGGGTCACAAGCCTGCCAGCAAACCTGCTCCAGCCTGGGCCCCTCTCTCCATGGGTCCACAGGTCCTGCCAGGAGCCTGCTCCAGCGCAGGCTTCCCACAGGGTCAGAGCCTCCTTCAGGCATCCGCCTGCTCTGGCATGGGATCCCCCGTGGGCTGCAGGTGGATATCTGCTCCAGCGTTAACCTCCATGGGCTGCAGGGGCACAGCCTGCCTCACCATGGTCTTCACGACGGGCTGCAGGGGCATATCTGCTCTGGCACCCGGAGCACCTCCTCCCCCTCCTTCTTCCCTGACCCTGGTGTCTGCAGGGTTGTTCCTCTTACATATTCTCACTCCTCTCTCTGGCTGCAGTTGCACAGGCTTCCCTCCCCCCTACTCAAATTCCCCAGACCAAGACCTGAGCTGCTCATACAGGGACTGGATCAAGCTCACATTGCCAGCATCCCTCTGTCCTGCTCCCCAGTTTGTGCAGATTTTTACCCTCCTGACTGCAAGCACCCAGTTCAGCCACAAACCAATGCAGGTGAGCTTAGATTTGCTGTCAGCTCCTGGTCCCACTGGTCCCACTCTGGCACAGGCACAGGCTGCCACCACCG
Organism: Nipponia nippon; assembly: GCF_047370975.1. NCBI lineage: Eukaryota > Metazoa > Chordata > Aves > Pelecaniformes > Threskiornithidae > Nipponia > Nipponia nippon. The sequence goes on along the minus strand of NW_028262347.1, from coordinate 17,380,489 downwards.
TACCCCTGCAAGCAGGGACAAGCTGCTGATAGACCCCATGTCTGCAGAAGGCAGATTTAGGATGGAACAGTGGGGTCTGGTACCACACTCTACCACAACCCCTGCATGTGCCAGAGCAGCAGCATTGCCCTTTTCCAAATTGGGGAAAGGATCTGCTCCCAAACTCTCTTCTGTGCTCTGTTTTCTTGGCAGTGTCTCTGGCAGGGAAGGTGCTTTGGAGGAGAAGACGTGAACCTGTAGCAGGTCCGGCTGATGGATGTTTCTCATGCGTTCCACCGAAGGACTCCTCAAGCCAAAGAACCTGCTCTGTGCAAGGCACAGACAGGAAAGCGGAAGAGCAGACGGCTCCACTCACTGTCAGAGGGAGCTGGATGAGCGTTTGGAAAGCTCTGGCCCCGAGCTGAAAACAGGTGTAACATTGTGTGTCAGGATTTCAGGAGGTCATGGCTGTACTTGGGAAGAGTGATGGAGCACCTCTTCATCATGCAAAGATTTTTAATCAGTCCTCTGAAAAATACAGCACACATCAGCCTTCACCTGTTGAGGTTGTCTTAGGCACCGTTATGAGAAGTTTGATGACCTATGTTAAAGAGAAATGCAGATCATAAAGTCTCTTTTGCTTTTAAAAACTGCATTAACATCTCTTACAGCAGCTCCTGGCCGACGATTCTATGGGTGGAAAGATGACAAGAAAAGGCACGCTGCTCCAGCCGGGGCGTTGGTAAACATCTGCCAGGAGCCACCGTCGGTACGGTCGGTCGTCTCTGCAGCTGGGAGCTGGAGAAGGGCTCACGCTGCCACACAGACACCGCTCCCCAAGGCAGCCAAGCAGAGAAATGTGTCCTTTCAGTGTCTAATATCACCAGTGAAGAAAAGATAACTTGCAAGTCCTTCCTAGCTGTCAGTGAGATTAAACCTGGCTCGGCCCACAAGGCTCAGCAAATGAGCCAAGAACCAACTGTCACCCAAAATATATGGCCAAAACCAGCGCAACGAAGTGCAGTGTCTCACCTGAAACCTTTCCACTTCTGGCCAACTCCTGTCTCTCCAGACAGAGCCGTGAGCTCTCACACCTCTAGCAAATCGTTGGAAATTCAACATGGTTTATTACCATCTGTCTGTTTTCTATTACGGTATTTATAACCAAGGGGAAGGCCTATTCTTCTCTGACAGTAAATCTACGCCACAGAACAGAAGAAATAGCTTGTTTTGACTTGTAATCTGAATAAACCTGACAAGGAGGGAACAGAAAGGCAAAAGAACAAAAGGCCATTTCTATAGCATTGTAAAAAAAAGAAACAACAAAGCTGAAGTATGGCAGCTGAAATATTTGAAGTGTTGCTGCTAGAGCAGTTCCCTCTCTTAGTTTTTTTCCAAAGTCACTTTCTAAATAACTAATGCAACTGTCACCTCTGTAACCATATCAAAAACACTTGGCTGCTTGTTTGCAAGTATTCAGGATTTACAAGAAAAGAGGAGCAGTGTATCTGAAATTCAGTCTCAAAACAGTTAAAAACAACCTAGCTCACTCTAGGCATTCAGGATTCCCAGTGAAACTCAATGAACAAGGCCGTAAGGTACAACTGGCCCCACCATATCCGCTGCATCTCATCTCCATCGCCTGGGTGTACAAGGACTTACTTACACTTTTCAACAACTGTGCACCCCAGACTTGCTGTCTCGACATGTTTTTCATCCCAATTAAAAAGCCAAAGCATACATGGTACCATATGTGAATTTTGCCATACATGATGGAAAAAGTAATCCCAAGTTGCTAACTCTGGCATTCACTGGATGAAATGCACAGTTTTAGTATAGCAGAGAAGACAGACATGAGATTTGAACCTGGTCTTTGAAGCCAGCAAGCTGGTCCCACTAGCTACCCAGTGCTTAGCATATGCCCTATGACAGGGACAGCAAGAACCTGAGAGCCACCAGAGGTCCATGATCTCCAGGTGTGACATACAGATACAGGGCACACTGAAACCACTCGGCTTTCCCAGCTGCAGGAAAAGGGGCGCTCACCACTGGAGCTTGCTCTGGAAAGCCATGATGTTGTTATCTCAAAGCCATCCCCAGCCCAGGCCTTGTGCATGACACGGTGGTGTCAGAGCTGCATTCGGCAGGCTCAGCTCCCCCCTGAAGTGCTGGCTAAGGGAGGGAGCTCCCATGAACGTACCTCGTTAAGGTTTCTTATATTTGGCTGATATACATAGAGCAATCTGCATGTATTACCCTGCTCAATGCTCCTCCGTGCTTCCTTGGTCACTGTTGAGCAAACAGATTTTCTCAAGAGCACAGAAGAGAGTTTGGGAGCAGATCCATTCCCCAGTCTGGAAAAGGGGGATGCTGCTGCTATGGCACGTGCAGGGGATGTGGTTGTGTTGAACCAGACCCCACTGCTCCACCCGAAACCTGCCTCCTGCAGCAGGAGGGCAAGGCACCAGAAGTGCTGTGGCACAGACGGGACCTCAGCTGCTCTGGCTGTCACGCAGGCCACACAGCTGACAAACCTGTGTGAGCAGCCATGGTGCCCATATAGATATCCATCTCCACAAGCATTGATGACTGCTGGGAAGAAGGAGGCACTGAAGCTGTGAAACATCCCAGTTATTTCTTGGATGGCAATCCAGGGGCCGCTCTCAGTGGGTCTACACCATTGTGCTGAAGCAAATACTCTCCTGCCATACTTGCTCTGCTTTTTCTAAAACAGCATGGCCCTGTGTATCCAGCAGGGAAGAGAGTTGAATGCATCAGGAGATTCCTTCTGAGGATGTACATCAGGCCACTCCTATCCTGGTACTCACCTTCACCGGCTCCATTGCCTCAAGATCACGTTTTCACAGAGGGCTTTATGTTGGAAGGGTCCCCTGGATGACAGCTGGTCCAATCTCCTGCTTGAGTTACATCAGGTTTCTGAGGGTCATATCCAGTTGACTTGTGAATGTTTCCAAGAGATAGGTTCACTGTTCAAAGGAGAAGATCTTCTCTTCTCTAGGCAAAACCTGTAGGGTCTGAGTTGGTCTGGAGGATGAACGCTGATTTAGATGTTTGTGGTCAGGGTAGTGCTGATCAAGAGCTGAGCTCTGAGTCATGTCAGCAATACCTGTACTGCCCTGAACTGCCAACTCACTTCCACACGCAGCCTGGGAGCCTCTGAAGCCATCCAGGTTGTTTCCTCTGGTTGAAATACTTTTAACCCACCTGACCAGCCCTAGAAAGGGAGATCCCCCCTCACAACAAGGTTTTTTTACTGTGGATGAACAGATAAAGGAGGGAGGAATCAAGAGATGGCAGAGCTGTGAGCTGAAATAGGACATGACAGCAAGATGAAGCACAAGAGGGACATGTACAAGAAGTGAAGGCAACACAAACAGTGAAGTAAGAGGACACTCAAAGGACATGTATTTTCTTTTAACAATTATTTTAGTAGCGATGGGAGTTGTATGGACAAGACAGGCTTCTTTCATAAAGAAACCTCTAGCAGAGTCACCTGAACCAGTCCTTTGTCCTCCAAAGGGAAAGGGCTCTGCCTCCCTGCATCAGGGGGAGACATGCCACGAAGGCGTAGACCCAAGTGGAAATGGCAGCGGTGCTTCCTCCAGTGCTTCACTGAGGGAGAAGTGGAATCTTCAAGACACAAAGAGCAGCCACAGACATGTAAGGGATGTGGTTGTTATCAGTAATGTCTTCACAGCCATGCCCCGTGCCTGAGCCCTGCTCTGCCTTAGCATTGACCTGCTCACAGCAGGGATTGCCCCGTTGCCCTTTACTCCCAAACAGGGAGGGCAGCAGGAGGCAGGCAGGGAGCTACGGTGCTCCCTTTACTGCTCCCATCTCCTCTGAAGAGCAGCCTGTGTGGCACAGGGGCCGACAATTGCAAGTCCAAGTTTAAGGGCAGATGCTTCGCAGCCTCTATGAGTGAAAAATCAAACAGAGCAGACTAAATAGATTACATTAATTAAGAGATGTAATATCCCGAGAAGAACAAGACAGTATTTTCTTTGGGGGACATTAGCTGTTGCTCAGGTGAAAAATAAAGTTTTCCCAACTGATCTGTCCTGGCTAATGTCCTTGCAGATATGCTTTGGAATAAATTAAGCAGTCATTGGCTTGGGTTTGTATCTGCTCAGTTATTCCACACCCTCCAAGGCTTTTCCTATTTAAGCTCAGTCATTAGAAGAATGAACAAAAAATACACTTAGTAATTGAAAGGAAAACTAATGCTGTTTTCCCAGCACTTGGAGACATGGGATGCTGTCTTGCATTCAGCAAGGCGAAAGCTAAGCCTTGTCATGTAACCATAGTTGTAGGAGGTTTTGTTCTGCACCCCTCTGGCCAGGAGGCTGCCGTGACTGCCTTCAAGTTCATCACTGTCCAACACGATTCATGGCATCACTGGCACAGACCAGGATTCAGCCCCTCAGTCCTGAGCCTCTTGGTGTTGCAATTGCTGACAGCTGTATGAGGATGGCAACTGCTGGTGCCAGTAACCTCTGCCACTGCTTGTGCTTCTTAAAAATGGAACAGCAGGACCCGAAAGCGGGGCAGGAATGGGAAGCAGAGCTCAGAAATGAAACAGCACTATCAGGAACAGGGCAAAGATCTTGCTGGTGCATCCAAGCCTATTTAACACTTCTGGGTGAATGGCAATGCAGTGTGCTGTGAGCAGATAAATACTAGAGAGATCTTCGCTTCGTAAGGTTTAGAGCTTCTCTCCAGCGTGCTGGAAATCTCACCGCACTTGCCACAAACAAACGCTACACTAAGGGACAAATTAGAGGTGGAGGTCTCTTTTCTGACTGAAATCCAAATGAGTTTTAATGCTGCCGCCTGAACTCCTCCAAATATTGCAAAACCAGACTCAGCCCTGGCAAATCATCCCTGTGGGTAAAGAGCAGAAGGATGTTGCTGCCGCCAGTCCCACCGCAGGGCTGAGAAGATGCTGAGCGCTCCTTTCCCCTCTCCTGCTGCCCAAACCGCTGGGCTACCAGCCCGGGGAGCCCCCAGACCCCTGCCAGCACCAGCTGCCCTGGCAGCGCATGGCTTCTCCAGGCTCCCTCCTGGGTGCGTGGGGATGCTTCTGCTCTGCGGTGCTGGAGACCCTTCCTCAGCCCGAGCCACCTGCCCCCAGCCCCCTCACCCTCATGCAAACTGCTGTTTACAGAAATGATGTGCTTTCCCCTTTGGTCTCTGTTTTTCCTTGTGCAGAGTCTTCCCAATTAATGACAGTTTTTTGGCAACTTAGTAGATGAGTCGTTTGTTTATATATTAAAATTTTCTTCAGCCTGTTTGTTCGGTGTCCAAGCGTTTAATCAGCGATTGTGCTTAAGGGTAGTCTGTATTTTTATTATCTACTTAATCAGATGAAAGAAGGCTCTTTTCTCTTTTTTTTTTTTTTATTTAATCTTAATTAAGAAAATGCCTAGACGTGTTGCACAAGAGGAGTGCTGCCTTGTACCTCCTAGGCAGGAGCAAGCAATGCTGCCAGGGGAAATGTCTTGTACGCAATCTTCCTTTCAGATCTGGTTATAAAAGATAAGTGGCACTGACATGATCGGTGTGATAAACGCCAGCTGCTGACTTACTGAACCCTCCACCAACCTTGGACAACTGAAAATACACTTCTTAGAACACCTTATCTGCATTTATTTTTATAGACAAATACATAAACTAATACATGCAATTAATACATGGAGGCTTCTTTACTTTGAGGCTAGTATTGATTTCAGCAAAGCATGAATATGCTGAAAGAGAGAAAAAACCAAAATATAAAGTATATGGTTAATTGAAATTTAAAATCCCCTTGAACAGTTCTCTGCTCTTCCCAAGCCATCTACTTCTCAGCTGGGTGCCTCCTGCCCTTGCAGCAGGAACACTGCCCTGGCCGGACACCAGGCACCAGGAGAAGGACCCAATTTTACAGCAGCTTCCCCACCACTGGTTTTAGGTCAGCAACAATTCATCAGTTTTCTCCCTTTAATATTCTCTTCACAGCTTTCCATGTCATTGCTATTCCTTTTGGGAACTGGAGCTGTGCTCAATTCCTTTCCTTGTTGTTACAAAGAATTAGACGCTAATACCTCCGCAGGTTCCCCTCTCCCCTAAGGGAGCCCCCCTTAGCCACTTGCTCTCCTGCAGGCTGGGATTGCTGGGCAATGGCATCACCAGCGTTGGCCTCTGCCTCATCCAGCTTCACCAGCACTGTAGTGCCCACCGGCGACCGCAGTGGCGGGGCTGCACCACTCTCCTTGTGCTATGCTTGTTCCTCTATCTAGCTATCTATCATCTCGCACGTCCCTGCCGCAGTGCCCACCACCACCACCCTCTGACCACACACCCACCCAGCTGCCAGCCCACCGCTCCTCCAGCAGCCGGTCCCACCCAACGCCTGTCCGCTGGCTACGGGGTTGCCTTCCGATCTGGGAAAGAAGTGACGGGAGTATTGGGGTCCCTTTGGAGGTGTGACTGTGTTTGCAAGTCCCCTTGCCCTCCTCTAAGCCCAGGATGAATGCTCATGTGCACAGAAGCGCTAGCACCTCTGGTCTGTCCTGCTTCTTCCACTAGAGCCCATGACAACAGCTGAAACCTTCCGAGACATCCTTTTCTTGCATCACAGCCAACACTTGACTTGAGAAGGGATTTTCATCAGCTTCACAGAGGACTATTACACCATCACTTCAAGTGCCAAGTGTTCCTATTGAATTTAAACCCTGGAGTCTTCTTTGGAGAGGGTCCTTGCAGGCCAGGGCCCTCTGTGCAATCACTCCTGGATCCTCCAGTGACAATCGGCTGTCAGTCAAGGCTCCAGGCAGAGACTCCCATCACAGGCAGTGAACAACACTGCTGCTGCTTCTGAAATGCCTCGGAGCGCCTCGCCCGGGGTGCGCAGCTTTGAGGTCCTGTCACTTGGCGTAGGCTACCTTCACTCTTCCCACCCCATCTCTTGCTCCAGGACCACAAGACTCACTGTTCATGCCTTGCGGGAAGAGCCACCGCTCTTCTTCACTACAAGGCACTTGAGCATCCAGCTGCTCATTGCGAATGCAAGTGGTGCTGCTGCAGATGGACCAGAGGCTCTCTGCTGAGGTCCTCTGCAGGAGGAGGACCGATGGGGGTCCTGGCTGCCAGCCCTGCCTGGACAGGTTCCTCAACTCATAGCAACTCATAGCTCCCTTCTTAGCCAGGAGAGACAGGCGGGGTCTGGTTAAGGGGGGGAGCAGCTTCAGTGGGCATGGGGCTCCTCGTCCCAGTGCTCAAGGAGGTTGAAGCTGGGCCAGTAAACTGCTAACGGGGAACATCTGCCCTTATCGTGGTGAGGCAGGGGTGAGGGTTTCTGTGTGCTGTGTGCTCCCAGGGAGCATGAGCAGGGAGGGAGGAGCAATGAAACTGGAAGACTGAAGGAAAGGGTAGGTTTGGCACCATGCTGGCATGGATGCAAAAAGGTCTTTGGGTGGCGGAGACAATATAAATACAACACTGGTGGCAGCCAACCCTTGGTGTCACTGGAGGTGGCAGTGTGACTCTGTACCTGCACCCCCTTCCAGGTGAATGGGTGCAGTTTGTCTTTCATCTGGAAAAGCCAGTCTACAACGTACACTGTTGGCTCTCATTTTTCATGGGACAGGACACAGCAATGCCCCCTGAGAGCCTTCCTGAAGATGCTGGTGCAGATGCAGCCTTCAATGGCAGTTTGACATGTCCAATCAGTTCAGTTTTGGGGCAGAGATTTGGGGCACCATGAATCAACATTCCTGCACTGTTCAAGCCCAGAGCTGCCCCCGGGTCTGTGAATGATCCAAAGAGCCTGCTGGTCCCCCCCAAACTGCTGCACAGACCAGCCTGGGCATCAGTCTCCCTTCAGCCTAGCATGGCTGTCACGCTTGAGAGAAGAACTGAGAAAAATCCCACTGGCCAAAAGTCCTCTCAGAGGTGGGTTTGACCTGCCCTGGTGCCATCACTGGCCCCAGACCCTGCTCTGGCAGCCCCAGAGCTTTCCAGTGTTTCCCTCGGCACAGTGCAGTGCAGGTCCAGAGCACCATAAATCCCATCCAGACAGATGCAAACTAGTTTATCTTCCTCCCTGTAAATGGCTACTAGTAAAATTGATATTGTCTGCCTACCCCAGGCATGTCCAGAAGCCCTCAGCTTCAGTCCTCCAGGAAGACACAGCCTGTGCTGAGCCTTGTTTGTCCTGGATGGCACACAGGGGGATACACCACTGGGGCAAAGCACACTGGTGGGACTCCTCTGCTCAGAGGGTCCGCTGTTAAATGTTTAATACCAGGCATTTAAATGAGGCTATGCTAGGTGTCACTCAGGAATGCTGTGCTAGGTGGCACTCAGGCATGAGCTGAGGTTCGTGGGGAGCCTGAGTCACCCATGTATATTTGTCTCCTCGCCTCAGAGAGTACGCCCGTGTGGATGGGATCAGGGCAGAGGCAGCTTTGGCTGAATGTCAGGATCCCAAAGACCTCACCACATACCTGGAGGAGTCCAGGCATGGAGCAGCCCCATGAGGGTACAAGCCAGAAGGAAAGGCTTCCTCAGATGTACGTGTAACACCTTGAACTCACTGCCTTTTTGCACAGACCTTTGTTACAAAGTTGGCCGAGCCCACCTATTTTAATAAGAAAAGAGCAAATATTAAAGCAGTGATCCTACAGCAATGTGAAAATTAATGGTGGAGAGAAGAGAAAATGTTATGGTATTTTTTTTTAAACTAGGATTTGGTCTTCTCCCAGGAGCATTGACAAGTGGCGCTGGGGCTGTCAATTAGCTGCACAGCGGTGGTGGCACTGACGCTGGGGCCTTCTGCTCCAACACCTTTTAAAGGCAGAAATGCAAGTCAGCCCTGTTCCTGCCTGCCTGGGGCCACTGCGGATGCTCCTGCCCTCAGAGCCACCAAAACCCAGCTCTGCAGAGAGCCGTGTCCTAGGACAGCCTGTACCAAGGAGACGCTTCCAGGTGCGATCCCACTGAAGGTGGCTCAGCACAAGACAGTCTCCCACAGTTATCATTACTATATGAAGCCTCCTAATTGGAAGCACCTATTTGGCTAATCCCTTCGTTTTGTTTTGGTTTGTTTTTTTTCTCGGTTTCTCTGTGGTTTCTGACAGCAGGTAAGACTTACCTTGTTGAATCTCACCCATTTCCTATCTTTTATCCTTGTGAAATTTGCCTTCCACCCTTTGACATGGCAGGATGGTGGGTTATTCTTGCTTCTCCTCCTGTCGCCTCCCACCAGAAGCCAGGAAAATGGTGATTTCCTTGCGAAAAAAAGTGGTTTTCCAATGACCATTGAGGCTCTGATTCTGCCTTCATTTTATTCAGGTTTTGCTTGGGTTTAACTGAAGGTTTGTCAGCAGCTATGCAGGTGTAAATCCGAAATAGCTTCATGCCTGACTGGTTCAATACTCACCACATCTCATCCCATCCGGTGAGAGCTCCCATTTGGCTGCTTCGGCACAGACCTTGCTCCTGGGAAGCAGAATTGGGGACCAGGAGGGCTGGGAGGTCAGACACTGCTCTCAGAAGGTGCTTTAAAACCAAAATCTGGGAGGTCCCTGCTCGTGTCTCCCCATTTCCTGGGCTGTCTGCACCCATTGATTGAGCAAGACCTGCCCATCCCCCTGGATGGCGGGGCTCTCCCAGCTGCCCGGCCCGCAGGTCTTCAGATGTCAGCTTTCCTGAACTCTGCCAGATGGAAATAATGGAGGAAACAAATGTTTTCCCAAAAATAGTGCCTCCCTTTGTGGCTTTGAACAGCCGTGTGTCACCCACGCTCCTGCTGAGTCCGGCTTTAGGTACAGCTGGCTTCTCCGGGTAAGGAGGGCTATTACTTCTTCCCAGAACAGATTGTCCATATGATGGACAGACTTTGTACATAATGACTCAATCTCTATTAAAAAAAACCAAAAACACAAAACAAAACTAGGAGAGGAGCTATTGAACCAACCTGCCAGGCCAGGGCAGCGGTAGCACGAGACTGCACCAGCCAGATGCTCCGTTCCCCTCACGCGGAGCCCGCCCAGCCTCGGCTGGGGCTTGCTCCCTCGGGCAGTGACCACGATGCACTGAGGGGTGGCCGTCACAGCGATGTCCCTACGCTCCAGCCCTGAGCATGGGAGAAGCTGCTGGACAAGCCATTAGGGTGGAGGGATGGAAACCATGGCAGAAGGAGGAAAGGGAGCAGAGGAAGGTGCCCCTGCTCTGAGTCTCCACTGAAGCTCTGATTTGAGGTTAAACACAGCACACAAACTTAAAACAAGCAGATGGGGGAGTTTTCAAAGCATGCAGGAACTTCTCCCTCCTCCTCCACTGCTGTGAGACCTGCCTGGGGAGAGCGGGCATGGGCATGAGCTGGCGGGGAAGGCAAAGCAGCGCATTTCCCCAACCCCTGTGCTCCAGCTCCTGATGAAATTCATGTAAACTTTAGAAAGCGATTGAGATGTCTGGAGCTTCCTCCACTGTCCCCAGCTTATTTCTAATGGAAGCGGTAATGAGGCGCCGGGAGGACAGGATCATTTAGTTTTCTATACAGTAATCACAATTTAGATGCGCCATAATATAATAAGAGCAAGAAGGGAACGGCAACTGGAACAGCTCGCCGGCTTGTCAGGCCTGATGAGCTGCAACACGGCAGTCAGGCAAGCCCTGTCCTGCCATGTCAGGAATACTGCTTTGCAGTCCTACCTTGCAATGAAACTGTCTGTTGCTGTCCCCGCCGGCTGAGCACGCCAGCCGGAGGCACAACCACCCCGCACACCTCGGTGCCCCAGCTGCCCTGCAGCACCTCTCATGGCACACAGCAGACCAGCACACACCAGAACCAGCCTCTGCGAGGCAAAAGCACATATTTCAGCTCCTACCGACTCAGCCAGGCCTCTCCGAGGGCCCATGGTCACCTGAGTGTGTGCCCAGCATGGCCTGAGCATCCCGCAGCAGTGAAGCCAGAGTGCAGATGCATGTCTGCCCTTGGAAAGTCCCGGCTTGCATTGCAGAGTGCTGCCTTCAAGCTGGGAAATTTTACCTACAAACCATATAAGCTTGGTGCACCTGCTTATATACCTTATACGCAGACTTACCTGCTGCTATCTCTGCGAAACAAATAAACCCCATCCCGCGCTGTGCTGACCAGTGAGCACTCATTCGGCTCCCTTTACATCTGGGAGGGCTAGTGTTGGTCAGCTGGGCAGGAGCTCCAGCTAACGTGTATGACGTGCATCGCAGAGCTCAGCCAAGTGCACCCCTACCTACTCCTGCTCTGAAAAGCAAAAAGTCCCTTTTACTGATTAAAAGGGCAGAAAAGGGCCTGGCCCTTCCTCTCCCTCAGCAGCTTCTGGCACTGCTAGCGCAGGACAACAGTTTCCTGAACCTGCAGGAAAAAGCAGCAAGAGAAGCGAGGAGAAACCAGCAACCCACCGCCACTTCTTGCCAGGTGGTTTCCCGGGGGTTTGCAGGGAGGAGCAGGGCTCGGGGAGGGTGGCTGAAGGCCACGTGCAGGCTCTCAGGGGCCACCAGCGCGGGGAGGCTTGGTGTCCACCGCCCCTCTCCCCAGCACAGAGCACTGGCTGCTCCGGGGATGCGCATGGGGTCTGGGGCTTGTTGCCTCCAGCCCCACAAGAAGTAAATCAGCTCCAGCACCAACCCCGCTGCCAACTGCTCCTGGCCAGGATTGGCATTCAACTGGTTTCACCTTCCCCTAACCCTCACACATTTACAGCTTCATCAAAAACGTGGGTTCAGTACCATTTGCTTCTGCCTTTGGTTTCTCCAGCAGTAACTTCTATTTCAGTAGATGACGGAAAACTAAAGGACCGTCGCCAAGGATATCCTAAATTCACGCCCGCGACCACCTGCTATCTCCAGGGGCTCCAAGTGTCCTCGGTGTAAATTCAGAAGCATCCATCACCATATGAGCTGCTCAGGAGCTGTGCAGGGCTGAGGAGCAGCTCTACCTCCTTCCTAATGAAGCCTGTGCCTCTCATATCATCCCACCCTGCCAGTCTCAGCCATCTCCTAAAAATCCGGTTTATCATTTTGTGACATTGTCTGGGAACCTCAGCCAGCTGTGAAGCACAGCAGGAGCCAGGCTGCTTAGATCTATCAGTGTGCATGCATGAAGGAAGAAGCGTGTCCATCAAGGAGGACATCCCATGCTAGGAGATCTCCTGGGGGGAGGACGGCAGGTGAAGAAGCCCCAGCCCAGGCAGGAGTGGCCGTGGCCCCGATAGCTCTGTGGCAGGTGGCTGTGGGGCTGTTGGCTGGGGAGTCAGCTCTGCCAGCGGCATTGCAAAGGGAGAATCTGCTCTCTGGTGATACAAAAATCACAAATCGTTTTTTACTGTGTTTTCTTCAGCAGCTTTTTCAATTATTCATACCCCTCTCCTGTATCACCCCATCATCTCTCCACCGTCTCTCAGCTGCCAGACACATTTAAGCTGCCTGCCAGGCTCCTGGCAGCCATCTCTTTCCATCCCTCAATCCCTCCTGCGCTGCCCATAGCCCAGCGCTGCCACAAAGGAGAGCCAGGCTCATGGCCTGTGGTCCCCATTGCTCTCTCTAGACCTGGGTCAAATGGTGCCACAGGGCCCCAGCTCTGATGTCTTGGATGCAATGAAGATGGCACGAGTTTTGCATGTCACCACGGCGGAGGATTGCAAGTTAACACCTTGTACTGGCGTCCCTTCCTGTGTCCACGGTGGTTACTAATGAATTTATTTTAAAAAATATGTATTACACCTGTAGTCTTATACTAATTAGACCTGCTGCTATGATTCTTCATTGTAAAACTGGACTTAAAACCAGGGCTGCCCCTCTCGGCGAGACAGGTGGGGTACGGCCCCTCAGCAGCCCTCACTGCCCGCACCAGCCCGGCTCAGGCCGGGGCAGCAGCAGGGCCACCCGCCGCCAGCCACTGCGAAACGCTGGGTTTCCAGCCCTTATCCCCCCGCACTCCTGGAGGAGTAAACTTCCCATTACATTTTCCATCACTCTGTTTTCTCCCTTTACAAACCTAGACTACTATCTCATTCTCAGGTAATCACAGCTAGTCACTCTCATGTAGCTTCCACCCACAATACAAAAGCAAGCCCTAAGTGCCGTATTTAGCACCAGGGTGTGCTCACTGGTGATGGTGGATATTTTCCCCTTGCTTCCCAAAGCTTTCTTGATTGACTGATGTCACCGCTGCTCCAGGATGGCCTTACAGGACACGTTTCCACGAGAAAATGGTCCTAAATGGTTGGCTTTTACCTTATTTGCTGTGATGCTCATGTGAGTATCCTCAGACCTGAGCGCTGTCCTGCCCTCCCCAAAGCAGAGCTAGGGGCATGTGTGCTACCCAGGGCACTGGCCGCAGAGCCCCACTGGTGTGGGGTGCCCAGGGTGCGTGTACTGGGAGGGAAATGCTGTTCTTAAATTGCCATCCAGCTTCTGGGACACGGCTTGGGGGCTCTGCTGGACACAGTGTTGTGCTGGCTGGGTGTCCGAGCTCATTTAGCACCTCGTTGACCATCCCTGCCTGGGCTGGGTCTGGCTCTGCAAACACTGCCATCGCTGCGGGGAGCCCCTGGGCAAGCGCGGGAGAGCGGCTCCCGCCCCGTGCCCTTGATCCCATACAGCCCCTCTGCGGCACCAAGAGTTCAACATTCATTTCATGCGGTTTCTTTCTATCAGTCCCAGACAGCTGGTGCGAGGGGGTGTCTGCGTGGGACCCCCCCGCCTGGTGTGGCTGAGGGTAAATGCCCACGCAGAGCTGGGGGAAGGAGCTCGCCTCGGCGGAACGGGCTTGGGGATGGGAGAGAAGGGAGGAAAGGGAGGGAGAGGAAGGGAGCACCTGCCCACAAAACACAACAATACTTTAAATACCCTCTTTTTCCTATTTTAGTCTAACAGGTTTTCAATAAAGCAACGTTTCAGCTGGTTTTGCCATTGTTAAAAAGAGTTTTCAGAAGCCTGGTGCTTCCTTGCAATGACAGGTAATAGACAGATCTATTGATAATGACACAGTGCATGCATGAACGAGTATTTAAAATCTCTCTGTACTATGAAATACCTAACAGTGCCAGAAAAAAACCTCTCTAATACTGTGGGTGTGTGCTAAAACGTGTATTTCTTTTCTTGCTAATTCTTCCAGGGCAGTGGGAAATGTTGCGGTGCAGCTGACAGCATCTCTCAAGTAATGAAATGCTGCGATTCAATGGTTTTCCACACTCGCAATGGCATCACCTTCTTCCCATCTGTATTCCTCCAAGAGGCTTAGCAAGATGAGAAAAGCTACTTCAGAAGCAATTGCAGCGTGTCTGCAATTGACTTGTGGGTTTGGGGCTTTTTTTTTAAGGCTTTATCTGCTGTAACACCTCTTCTTATGTTAGAGGGAATTTAGCGAGAGGTAAATAGCTAATTTCATTAGCAGATGTAATTTCTTCATAGTGTGAATTCTACTGACTCAATCACAGAGTAAAATGCTAAAAAGGAGTTTTATTCTAAGCTTTTTGAAGGGCTACCAAAGCGGCATTTGCAGAGGAGATTTGTATAGGTCTGAGTTAGAGAAAGGTGGCAAGTTTTGAGGAGGTCTAGATAGGAGAAAATGAGGTTTAAAACCAGGGGGGTTTCTTTTATCAAATACTTGCCATGGTTGCAACAAAAGAGTGTCTGCAACTGCAACTGGAGGAGCAAACCATTAGCGCAACAGAAGGTCTGTGGTGGAGAGCCTTATTAACCGACAGCTTGCATTGTAAAATGATTTTCCCTCCACACCAAGGAGGCATTTATCTCTGAATTTTTACATGATGAACACGCAAAGCACAGATTTAAGGGCATCTGATAATGTTAATCCAATTATAGTTCTAGTCCAACATCCCTTAAATACTTCTTCAGTTCTTTTATCAGGGGACTTAATTCTCTATTATGAGTGAGTGAATTAGAGATATGAGGAAAATACCAGTTCTTGTTACTGAAGAAACTGAGTGTTTCAGTATAGCCCGGTGCTATGAATCCCGAGGATCCAACAACACATTCTGTGTCCCTCCCTGTAAAGGAATTGTAGGCAATATTTCTGTTGATTTTTTTTTTTTTTGTTTACCATCCCACATGTTTAAAATGTGAGTTCTAGCTCTTAAATTATTATTCATCAGTCACAGTAACACATGTGATGTTAATTTATTAAATGACAGGTAACGATAGATGACTGAGCACATTGAGCCAAGGTGTCATGCCTGTAGAGTTGACTGTACTTAATCATCAATGGGAATTGAGGTCCAGTGACATCAAGAGCTAAAGTATGCAGAGATTTTCGTGCCCAGTTTGCAACCCCAGTGACCTGGCTTCCCGGAGTACCCAGCACCCTGTTGCAGGCCACACTGGACACAGAGATCCTTCTGGCTCCTTTGCTTCAACCTAATTTCTGAGACTCCTTGAACTGTCTGGTCTTCCCTGAACACATGCTTTCGCATCCAGCTGGAAGCACTGATGGCAGCAGCGAGCTGGCCATGCTGCTCGCCTTTGCCAGTGCCCATGCTCCGTGAGCGCCCGTAAGCAGTCTGGTGGAGGGCAGATGTCTCATGCTGCAGGTGAGTGAGAAAAATGGAGCACTGGGGAATTAAATTCCCAGATATTGCAGGCAATAACGTAATGTCAGCTCTTTCATAAACTCATTTTCTGTTGGAAACAAACCAGATTTACTGCTGTTCCAACACCTCATTGCAGTTATGCTTAGAAACCTCAGATGTGCAGACAGGGACTCCTGTCTTGCTGTCCTCAGGTACCAGCTTGCTTGGCATGTCTTGCTCCTCACCTGACATTCACCATCCTGGTGCGATCACCATGAGACTTTTCCCTCCTCGTAGCCTCTGGTCACACACAGGGGCTGCCATCTCACCTGTCCACCAGATGGAAACCTCCTAAGAGCATCTCTCTTCACCAGCCCATTGAGTCCATCACTTTGAAAACGGGTGACTGGAAGCATACATGTATTTCAGACGAAATCTCACCAGAGCCCTCCTCAGCCCTCACAGTGCCTTCCTACCCACCCACACACTCCAGTCCTCCTCTCCCAATGTATTATCCTTGCCTCTATCTTAATTAGGCCACCTACATTTGCAGGACTGACAAATGGGGCTTCGGGAGGATATTTAACTATTTAATGTATTATTTCCCTGCTTGGAGGGAGGCCACGCAACTAGGCCATCCCTAGCAGCTGTCCAGCCTGTTCTGAACAATTTCTGAGACAAAGATGACGTAATTTCCCCGAGATGCGCTAGGAGGGGCCTCCAGTTAGTTAGGGAGGTTTGTCTATCAGCCCGTATTAGCCTTCCTTGCTGCCAAAGATGATAACATCACCCATCATTGCTGACCTTTGAGAACAGCTCATTATAGCACCCCTTTGCACAGACACACAGTTAGCACGCTCCCTCTGGTCTTTTGCGTATGAAACATACCCAGGTGCTTTAATTTTTTCCTCACAAGTTAAAAGCCATCTGCTTTTTTTCTCTCCTGGACTCTTTCAAAATTGTCTGCATCGTCCTTAAAGTGTGGGCCCACGGTCCAGACACAGTGCCAAGCTCAGGCTTCAGCACAGCTTAGCCTGGAGCAATGGTTATCTCCCTCCCCATATGAACAGGACCGCTGTTAACATCTTCCAGGGTGATCTTCGCTTTTTATGCAGCAATATCACAATTTGATTCATATTCTGTTTGGAGCCCAGCTGTAATCTGCAGATTATTAAGTCCAGAACTGCTGCTTATCCAGGTATTTTTCATTTTCATTTTCATTTCATTTGTGCTTATTTATTTCCCTCCTGAATGCAGTATTTTCCACTTTTTTTTCACAGCAGTTTATCTCACTGATTCCTGACCTTCCCTCCAATTAATCAAAACCATTTTTGAATTCTAATCAGGCCTCCCAGCCTGCAACCCTGGCAAGCCAATACATTCCTTGGTTTTATACATGTAGCCTTTAATCCCTTTGTTAATTGCATTAATGACAATATTTGCCAGAAACAGCCATGAGAGACTCCTGCTGGGCTCCCCTTCTGTCCTCCAGGTTTGATATTTTCCGTGTTCTCCTGCTCACAGAAAGCAATCAGTCAAGGCTGTGTGCTCGCTCCTGTACTTTTGGGGGCTTTCTGCCAGTGCCATTGGAAGTATTTAATGACATTGTGAGGGGATTATTCACTCCCTTCTTCTCCGCAGCGAAGTTCCCCAGTCTGCAGTACTCCCGTGCTCGGGGAAACTGGCCAATTCGCTTCCCCCTGCGTTCCCTTTGGCTGGTGATTGCGCCCTGATGGCCCACTCAGTTGAAGAGACAGCGTTCAGTGCTAATCACTTTGCACATGCAGTGAATTGCTTTGATTTCATGATCAGCCTGAAGCAAACCGAACTACATATCAGCCTGCAGCACGGGGATGCGCAGGCCACGCTGTTATTATGACAATCATGTTCCTCTTGAGGCTGGGCAGAATTTTGGCTCCCTGGGGAACAGACCGACGCAGAAGTGATGGAATTGCTCAGTGCACAGCCCACCATGGCTTGGGAAGGCTGTCGCACCACCCGCGGCACACACAGCACTAGGAACCACGCTGCATGCTTGCGGGGCAGGTACCTCACAGGAGTCGTATGCCTTCTGTAGCACGGAATATCTACAAGAACGCTCAGCCGCTTCAATGCCTTCGATTGTTTGCAAAGTAAAATCATCAAATAAGAATCCCAATGATGAAATTTATTATTGTCAAATGTGTGGCTGTAGGCACACACTCAGAAATGTAGTACTCTATACCCTTTGTTTAGGTGGCCAACTTGAAAATACCGGTGATCTACAGTCACTCGCACTCCAACGGCAATGAACATAAACGCATAATGCTGGCTTGAAATAAAACCTGAAATCATACCATATCAATTCAGTGGCAAGGAAGCAATAATCTGTCATGGAGTGCTGAAGAAAATTTGTACTATTGCCATAAAGCATTCTGAAAGAAAGTAAGAATGCATTTCATAAGAAAAACATGAGCAGTACGAAACAACAACCTAACAATGTGAACGGACATGGTCAGTCCTTCCTGAAAATACTTCTGCCGTGATGGCATCAACCTGCTCCCCTACACATGTTCACATGCGTGAATCTCACGCAGCGACCTGTGCTGTGGTAGTTCACCGTGGTCATCAAAAAGAGCCAGACGAAACCTCTGGCAGGGAGGCCACCCCCACGGAAACCTTCCCTGACCATTTGCCAATTTGTCCCAACAGTCCTCGGTGACCTAACAGCCCTCTGCCACCTTCTCCAGTTGACCCACGTGTTATCTGAAGTCTCAAAACTGGACCTGGTACACTAGCTGAGGCCTTATTATTTTGAGAGCAGTGAAAGGATTCTCTCAGGTGGCCGATATTCCAAACTTCTACTTAGATGCCTTCCCCTCAACGTCCATTTTGTGATCCACTATAACCTCAGGCACCGTTTTGCAGAATTGCTGCGCAGCCAGAAACTACTGCAACTGTGTAGTAGGTTTTTGTTACTTAAGTACTCTTACCTACTTGCCCTGATTGAATTTGCTCCTCTTTCAGGTATTTTTTCTAATTCATAAAAATAATTTCAAGTTTTAATCCCATCTTTGGAAGTGATTAAACTATCTCCAGTGGATATAATCTGCTAATTTAATAATCATCTTTTATATATTGCATCATCAATGGAAATGACGGAATAATACCAAAAGCAAGATGGGTCCCTATAAATACATAGGAACATCAATTGCCATATTTTTCCAGCTTGGTGATGAAAGAGTGACAGCATTTTTCTCAACAGTCTAACCAGTTTTGTAGTATTTCATAACACCTCAAATGAGGCCGTTATCTCCTGCTTTGCTTTTAAAATGTCACGTTAAAGCAGCCATTTCTCTCTTTTATTCTGAAGCTCATTGCACTGCTTTTCAAGAAAATTGTTTCAGAAGTGTGTATTATAAACAAATTTTTATTGGTAGACATAAACCTAGGTCTAGATTTTTTTTAATTGACTATTTAATTCAATGATTATCCCTCTTCTGTGAAGCCTGGAGGAAAAAGACATTGAGTATTTCAGTTTTCCCTAGATTTACTATTTGCTCATTCTTTTGTTAAATAAGGGACTCAACTTTCCTTCCCTTTCTAATATGGGTTTTACTAGGCTTTAGCAGTGATAATTTATTTTGCGTTTTTCTGTCCTTTTTCACACATATCCGGGCTTTTACATTTATCCATAGCAACATATTCTCCCTTTCTGTTCTTCTTGATTTTTCTGTTTAAAGAACTCCTGATCCAGTCATAATAGCCTCTTATTCTGCTCCCTGGTTTCCCACTGCATTGGTATAATTTGTCATTATGTGTCCTTTTATTAGTTCTCAAAGATGATAATCATTTATCATTCTGATTGTTTCAGCCATCTAAAGTATTCTGGAGTGAATTTCATCTGTCCCTACTTAGGTGAGAATTTCCAGCTTTTCAAAATGTGTCTTTTCAGAGAATACCTGCTCTCCTGAACTCTGTTCCTCTCCTTCAGACACCTCCCTGGGGGACCACACTTAACAAACCTTCTTGTCTATAGAAGTGAGCTGATTTGCAGTAAATTCTATTGTATAGCTTGCCATCTTTGCCTCAAATTACAAAATTCTATTTTGTAACTATGATCAAACTGGTTTCTTCCTCCAGATCAGCAAACAATTCCTCACTAGTCAGAATCAAACCTAAAATAGTCACTCAAATTGCATCCTTCCTCATTTGTAGGAGCATTTGTACAGTTTGCACCCTGCCATGGCATTTTCTGCACCTACGACAAAGAAAACATCTGTTGCAAGACGGATACCAAAGGAAGAGAGCTTTCGTCAAGGCCAACAGTTTCCCTTTCAGGGCAACTGATCTGTCACCTAAACATGGCACGTTTTACTTTCTGAAACATACTCTCTGCTACTCTTCAGTCATAGAAAATTATCAGGTTTTGGTAGCAGCTAGCATTTCTTGAGAAGGAATACAAGTTTTGTGTTCCATCATTCTTAAGAATAAAGCCAGAAGTAAAAATGGCTGCATATGATATTTTGGAGAAATTCAAGTTCTGACCATTAACTTTCATCTCTAATACTGGAATGACTGAGGCTACTGTGTGAGTCTACATAATGATTCTCATACGCATTACAGAACCAAGATGTCAAACA
This sequence comes from Nipponia nippon, assembly GCF_047370975.1. NCBI lineage: Eukaryota > Metazoa > Chordata > Aves > Pelecaniformes > Threskiornithidae > Nipponia > Nipponia nippon. The sequence continues at coordinate 17,360,313 of NW_028262347.1, read as the reverse complement.
CACAGGGAATGTCGTAAGTCTGGAAGAAGTCTCCTTTTCCCACTAGAACACTTAGTCCACTGATCACATCTATTTCTTTCCATTAAATATGTTAGATTTAGAGTCCAATACCAAACAGAAGGAAAAACAGCAGTGCCGAATAGAATAAGCTTGTACTTAGGCTGGATAGAAAAAATAGTTTTGATTAAGTAATACCTATCTTTAAAAGTTCCTTCACTTGTTAAATGAGTTCTTAAATTAGTTTTGAGACTAATCTTTGGATTAATAAAAGGTGCTGGTTAAATCAGACCGAATAAATTACTCTAAACTGAATAAGAGAAGTTTGTAGTTTTGGCCTTAGAATGAAAACCTGTTAAATAAATGGGCGACTGGGAACCAATACAAATGTCAACATAAAGACTTGTCTAACCAAATGAAACAACAGAAATATAATATTAATTCAGTTATTTCTAAAGTGCCAACACTGTAAGTACGAAAAATGAATGCAGAAGCTGGAAGGAGAACACCACCACCATTCAGTAGATTTAAACGTATTCTTTATGATGCACTTTCATCAAAATTTGTAGTTGCCAGGTATCAAATTTCATTCATGCAACATCAATCCACTAAGAAATACATATTTTGGTGACAGAATTAAAGCCCATATTTATGTAAAAACTGTTTTGAAATAAAAATAAAACAAGATTTATTTTTACAAAAAAATTTTTTTTTTTTTTTTTACTAACAGAATAATTATCTGGAAAAAGTAATTTCCCACATGAGATAGTTAAAGGAAGTTAAATATATTTAAAAATGGAAGATTCTGCATTTACATAGTTACATGCCATTAATATTGAAGATATGTTTTCTGGCAAAAAACTTCTCATGCTTAAAAAACGCACCGTAGTTTTATACTGTACATTACAACATATAGTAGTAAGAAATAGAAGTAGTAAACAGATTATATGCAAAGAAAAAAGTTACATTACAAGACAGTTACAACTGTGACACAAAAAAATTAAAATGTTCCATTTTAACAGTATCTGAAGGCAATTCACAATCATTTCAGGAGTTTTGTGAAATTTAAGGCCATTAGTTCTAAATAAAATGTATCTGACACAAACTCACAAAACCGTGTATTTTGTAAAAACTGTACATGCAAAACCATTTTATAATAATATATGAACAGGCATATAATAAAATTTTTGGGTAGTTCCGTACACAAAATTGTGCACAAAGCAACATGGTTGTGCAATTTTTAAACCAGTTAATTAACATTATCATTCATGCACCCTGAATGGAAATGTGATTAAACGACAATATTAAACCCAAATATTAAGAGCCAGCATCCCTTTGAATGGGCAATCTAGACAAAAAAAAGTTAAAATTTTAAATTAAGTTTAAAATGGTCCATTATAAAACATCTGCTGTAATCACTCCAACAGACTTTTCCGATGCAAAATTTCCAGTGCTTTAAGGAATGCATGATAAGATTTAATGAGCTCAGTGAGTCAACTATAATACTCTGATAGTTCTGATTTGAGGTAATTTCCTTCAATTACTTATCGCAAGTAACTCTTCTAATTTGCTTCAGTAACTAGTTTAAAAAGCTGTAAAAACTTAGATAAACTTAGAAATTGGAGAGTCTCTGAAAAAATACACATACCTCCCCCTCAAAGTTTGGAGTTAGTCATAAGTCATCTGCAATTATGTTATTTACATTTTAGGAGTTTATTCTCAAACTGTGAGATGAATGGATTACTGAGCACTGATTGAAGCAATTCAGGTATTGGAAAACACATAGGTATTTGTCCTTTTCTTAGCTTTCATTTGTATTTGTCTGGACAAACATTCAAAGAGATATTGCTTCTCTTATTATCTTGTGACAAACTATTGCAAGCTAGAAGACATGTGAGTCAATATTCCAAACTTTTATTCTTAAGAATAGTTATAAAAGTACTGAAATTTAAAAATAGTAACATGTAAACATTGATACAGAGTAATAGCATTCCTATACATTTATATACACACAGTATTCAGAGAGGACAATATCTTCTGAGTTGAAATCCTGACTTGTGCTTTCCCCTCCAATAAATACATCAAAAAAATAGGGGTTTTTGTCAAAAAAAAAAAAAAAAAAAGACTCAGAGAACATCCACATTTTGCTCCTAGCATTTAAAAGCTTTCCAGTTGCTCAAGCAACCATAGGAGAATTTTGGTATGTGAAGAGAATTTTTCTAGCTCCAAAAAGTTATCAGAAGCTACTGCTGCATCCAGAGACTCTTGACTTGTGATAAATGCTAAGCACTTTGGAGCAGTCATATCTGAGTCTGCAACACATGCATCGGGGGTGTATAGGGTGGTGGTGCAGGGGATGGCTTTATTCCTCTGACTCTCATGTAGGACAGAAACTGCTCTGGGATCTCAGCTAAAACATCTTTAGCAAGTCTTGCCATGCTTAACACGTGGTTTCCACTTCTGTCAATGTAATCTCGGAATGGAACAAACTGCAAAACAAAAGAGACATTCACACAGGTCATTATGCAGACACAGAGTACATCTTACAACATAAAAATAATAAAGTTTTACCTAGGGAGTTAGGGTACGTGAATATGCTACCTTACACACTTTAAATATACATATTTTGTATTTTATATTATATATTACATATTTTATATAGTCTCGTTGTATCTCAATTTTTAAAATTCCATCTTCTAATAGAAACAGTGCCATGCTTCCACTTGGGTGAAGTTCTTCACGTAAGTCATGGCTAGCGCAGATTGCTAATCACGTGTTTCATTGATATATTTGGTCTATCTCAACCCTTTTCACACAAGAAGGTAATTCTGCCTCAGAAAGCTCTTCCTAGCTTACGTTTCCTGTTCATGGGGCTCTCCTGCCAGGCTGCCTCTGCTCTGGCAGTTTGGGAATACAATTTTTGCCATCTGAAGTGAACAAAACAGAAAGGATGACTTTATATCCTTGACCATTTTGCATTATACCTAGTAGAACTATGAACCACCTGAACACGTTTTATATGATACTAACAAATGCATAAAGAATCTAAGCAAAAAGGATTGGATTCAAAAAAGAACTTGTTATGTGATACCCAGATTTGCAACACCTAAAAAGTTATCTGTCCAGCTCTGGCTTGATTTTCATAATAATTAATGAGATGCTTGTGCTACTGGTATAGAAAAAAAAGAAACAATCTAAGCTCCTTGATTTTTATTCACAACAGACAGCATGCAATGATGTAGTGGGTTAAGCTAGCTAAGAGGTCATGCCAAAGGGAAAGCTGATTTGAAATTTTGCTTCTTGCTTCTTGATTTTGGAGCCTATCTCAGGGCAACAGACGGGTGACTTTTCAAAATTGGGATTCAACATCCAAAGCTACTTCTGGTACTGATATGCTAGGCTACGCTATGCTGGAATTCAAAGCCTAATGGTGCCTTTTTCCCCCCTCACAAACCAGGGAAGATTTAACTGTTAGCTGTTGTACTCCGGGATAAAAGTAGAACTGACTGAGAAGTCAGACCTACAGATCTCTCATCTCCTGGCTGAACTCTAAAATCTGAAGACTCTTTTGCCCATTATTACCAACCAGACAAGTTTTGCTTTCTTGGATGCATAGCAACCAAGGCTACAGATTAAATTCCATTTTTCTAAAAAGCATTGAAGTTTTCAAGATTTAGGGGAACACTGAATTACAGTGAGAGTTTAGCCTACACTGTATTTCTGAGATCCTTAGAGTTTTCCAGAAAAGACAGAAATAAACAAAATAAATCTAGTAAATATATTAAACAAATAAAAAAAATTCGGGGGGGGGGGGAACAAAACCAAAACCCAACCAAAACCAAAGACGACATTTCAGCAAGAAATAAATTGAAATTAATTAAATCATTTTTGCAACAACTTTGGAAAGCATTTATCACCCTGGACTTACAAAACATAACCAGGCATCAGTCTCCTACTAAAAGGTGTTTAGAATTCAAGTAAGAGATGACTCGTGGCATAACTCTCCTGAAAAGGATCTCAAATTGCCAGAAAAAAGGCTTCAGGCCTAGGTATTCGAACTATGTTGAATTAAACTGAAACCTGTCACCAAATCAAGCATAAACAGCTACTGATTCAGGCATTTCCCCAGGAAGCACTAGATCTGCAGTTTCTTAGAAGATGATGACTTAATCACAGAATTGTTGAAGCTAGAAGTGATCTCTAGAGATCCTTTAGTCCAAGCTTGCTGCTCAAGCAGAGCCAGCTAGCACAGATTGCCATGGCCAACAAGACCACAAGAATAGTCAGCAAGACTATTCAGTGAGAGTAGCCTTTCTTCCAGATAGGAGCATCCCTTTCCTCTTCATTGTGTTGTGTCCAAGAATGTATCAGGCATAATGGCAGGAGAACAACAGGCAAAAAGGAACCTGATTTTAGGGTATTAAGCCAGGAAGCAAGGTATCTGCAGTTCCATAATTAGCTGTCTTAACTATTCCCATGTTTATTCAGTAACTCTTCAATGCAAGAGACAAGCACATACTGTGACATTTACTAGTACTGACTCCTCCATTTCATAACAAAAGCTCTAGCAGTTTTCAGAAGCCAGCCCAGCACTGCCCTGTTTCAAGTGGTTCTTCCTTCTTAAACTCCATCAACTTTTCTGTAAGAATACATCTCACTGACCCCAGAAGCATGAAGTTAGAAGAATAACAAAACAAAACAAGCGCATCTGCAGCCTGCTGGTTTACACATTCAGCTGGGAAGGGATAAGCTCAGTGTTCATTTCCCCCTCATGTAGTTATTCATTTTCTATTGCTCTTATGTAAAGAGCACATGCAGTCTGAGTTAAAGAACAAAATGTGTCCCATCCCAGGAGATCACCTTACCCATCAGTCTGCAGACATGAAAACTCAGACCACTGTTCTGCAGCAAAGGGAGGCTATTTCAACAGTGTAATTGTTGAAATGCAATTATACAATATAGATGGCCTGAATTAGTTCTCTCTCCCCTCTCCTTACAGTATATAGATGTCAGAGGAGCCGGAGGAATTATGGACAGATAAGCACACATATGGGTACACAAGGACAGCTGGCAATGACAGCAAGGCCTAGAGCTAACATGTAGAAGAAGCAGAGGTGCCAGAGGAATAGGATGAAAGATGTAAGAGAAACCAAAGGGAAACTGATGGAATGTAAAGTGCTTTTTCTGTAGTTTGAGAATTTAATTTAAAAGGCTAATATACGAAATTTTCAAGAGAAACAATAGGTACATTACTACGAGTAAGCACTTTCCTAAAACTTCTTAAATACAAAAAGGATAACAAAGGAGCAGAAATGAAATACACTGAGGAAAAATTGGTACACATGTGATAAAGAGTCCCTACAATAAGTACGAATACTAGCAAGGAGGGAATAATGAAGGTCATGTCTTTACATGAATTGCAGTCAGTAGTACATATAATAGATACAGTGACTCACTGTTAGCAGGCAAGTTTCTCCTTTACTAATTTAATTAAAGTATTTCACAATACTGACTGTTAAAATTAACAGTTAATTTCACCAACTAATTTTAACTAACCTAATACATAAAAAAGATAAACTTCTTGTATTTGAGTAGTTAATTTTATAAAAGCAAATCAGTTTTATCCTGCCAGATATAAAATAAAGGTCATACCAAACCTAAAGGGTTTGACATTATCCCTTTTTATTGATTTAGCTAGCCCATAATGTATTTGTTAGTATTTAGACAGAAAAAGAGCACAAAATAATACTGCCTTCAGGTAATTCAATATGGCTTGGCAAAATTCTGATTGAAATATGTTAACAGTAAATAAATGTTTTATTAAGTTTCTGATATGCAATGAATTCTAAAGAAATACAAAAGGGTATTCATTGCATATTATTTTTTATTTCTCTGCAGAAATTAGAATATTTCTGACGCAAAGATTTTTCACAAATCTTATTTATAACATTTGCAGAACTCTATCCATTTACACTCTTTGAATGTAAAACCAGCAACTTTTGCAGTGCAACGCATGCTAGAGATATCTGAATAAGCTTTAAAAAATCTGACATGGCACAAGGCTTTGCAGAAATACTAGTCTGGGGTCCAGAAACACTTCCAGCTCTGGAGGCGGATCTCTACATATTGCTCTGTTGAACAGCACTGACATATACAGCATAAGAGATTACAGACAGCCCCTCTCTAGCCCCATACGGACTACCAAGGAACATATTATAAAGGCTTTGACAAAATGTGAAACATTATTTCTTGCCTCCTGCTCAGCTTTCCAGCTTCTCCTCATCCCTACTTTTATAATTACCTTTTTGACAACACTGACTAAAGCAGCCAGCATGTCTTACTCTTCTAAGAGTTTTGATATGTACACTCTGCCATCAGTTCTTTCCTCTGTATGTTGCAGAAATGAAAAAAGTCTCTTTTTCAACTATTAGAAAAAGTAATTCAGGAATCTATGACTGACTTTAATGTATATCCATACAGATTATGAGGGTAATTTAACTGCTGTTAAATCTTATTTTTGACCCCCATTTAGGAAAAAAATAGAGAGGGAATTTTAATGTAATATTTATTGCACTGAGAAGCTTTAAGACCAGAAAAAAAATCTGATTATGTTTATTTCCATATATTTATGTAGACTTGTTTATTTTGTATTCCAAAAAGAACTATAAAATCAGATGTTATATACATGTTTTGAACACTTCCTTGGATTAAGATATTGTATCCATCAGCAGTTATCAAATCCTTAAACATTCACATACCAGTATTTGTAACATTAAACATTTTGAAAAGTTTCAGTTCTTGCATATATAAATGAAAACAAATATACACATTCCAAAGTTCATCAGCTGCAGTCTGTCCTCAATTATGATTAAAACATTATCACCTGCAATATGAGCTATTAATATAGCTCAGTTATTCTCTCTCTCTATATATATTCTACTAACCAACAATAATATAAAAAACCAACCTGGCTTGGAGAGAAATAAGTGAAAATAAGCAAAAGGAAAAATAAGTGAAGACTATGAATTTTGTCAAATAGGAGGAATACAGGGAGAAATGTTTAAGAGGCATTCGGACAATGCCCTTAATAACATGCTTTAACTTTTGGTCAGCCCTGAAGTGGTCAGGCAGTTGGACTAGATGCCTGTTGTAGGTCCCTTCCAACTGAAATATTCTATTTCACAAATGTATTCAGACACTTCCAGGAAAATATGCCTTCCGTAAAAGATTTAGTTTTAGACAGATATCATTCTTTCTACAGTCATCAGGTTGATCCAATTTTTCAGTATTTTGCTGCTTTTCAAATGTCAACTTCTTTAATACTTTACTTTAGCAAGCAGGGATTAGTGTGTTGAGCCATCAAATATCTTTCTCTTTGTTTGGTTCCACTTTAGTATCCCATGAAAATAAAAATGCATAGGTAGTTAATTTTATTTGATCAAGAAAGTAATTATGAAATAAAGTCTGTCCAGGGGGGACTGGTAATCAGGAGGCAAGATGGGGTGACTGGAGCATGGATAAAGCACAGTTTGGACAACCTGTGGAGTTCTAGAAATCTGCAGCTCTGAGGGGAAGGGGGATTATGGTGGGTGTGTATGTGCATCCAAAACTGCTATACCACCCTGCCAGTGGTTGCATAGGTTTGAATGACAACTACTGGGCTGACTGAACGACTGTAGAGAGCAGGAACAGAACCAGAGGACTTTGGCAGAGAAATGGAGGCGTCGGGGGAATGCAGATGAGAGTAGCACTCTTAGGGCTTGATTCAGTCACATAAACACAGATCATAGAATCATAGAATGGTTTGGGTTGGAAGGGACCTTTAAAGGTCACCTAGTCCAACCCCCTGCAGTAAGCAGGGACATCTTCAATCAGATCAGGTTGCTCAGAGCCCCGTCCAACCTGACCTTGAATGTTTCCAGGGATGGGACATCAACCACCTCTCTAGGCAACCTGTTCCAGCTATCATCTGAAGTTCTTTAAAGCATGAGACATCTGCATGGTTGTATGTGGCAGACGCAATATAGGAACTGGGAGACACTCACAGTCTTCTGGACTGGCTGTTAGAGGCAAGGAAAGATACCCTAGGCATCTCAAATGTACTTGTTAGAAATCTAGGTATTGCCAACTTCCACAAAAGCTGAGTTTTTCTTTATGGAATCATAGTGAGATTGCAGTACAGAGGCAACTAACTCTCATCCCATGGCTGTATAACCCTCAGACCTTATATCAGTGTGTTGCCAGTTAGGGGTCATTTCCTAATGAATGCAGATCCACTACTGCGTGTTATGTAAAGGTGTATAGGTATCACAGAGGGTTTCTGAGCTTGTTACGAACAGCCCAAGATAAAGTATGTTAGTGCTAAGGTAAAATGAAAGGCAATAATATAGATAGAAATAAGAATTCAAAACAAACAGGATCAGTAAAATCTAACTATTAGAGTAAATTTTCTCTCCCACCTGCACAATGTCTCTTTCTGCAAACTTTCCTCTTGAAGAAATTCTCACTACATCACCATCCAGTTCTTCCATAGCTTAAAAAAAAAAAAAAAAAAAAAAGGAAAATTAATTCATCTATGAAATTCATCTATGAGTTCGGCTACACGATGAAAAAAAATCTTACTGAGAAAAACTTTAGTCAATTTACACTTTAGGGCAACAAAACCAACAATTGTTATTCAGGTAACTCTTTAAGATCATTTGCACCATAACATCATGCTTTGTAGTTATTTTGCACTTTTTCATGTTGACAATACACACTTTTTGCTTTTATTGCCATCTTCAGAACAAAACAGACAATGATAAAGTCCTCATCCTTCCAGCTCTCAAACCAGCAAGTATATCTGTTTTGGTAAGGCTACATTTATACTTTCATAAGTGGACAAGAATTCATCTTCAGCAATTATTCTTACAGAAGATATCATAGGATACAGCACAAAGAGGTACTAACTCACATTCATACTGAAAAAGTAATGACTGTTAATGCATAGGAATGAGGAGTTCTTAAAAAAAATATTAAATTTATTGGGTAACTCTTCTTATATCTTTCTGAGCAGGATCCAGGAAAACTCTAAAATTGTCCAGATACCCAGAAGCCATTCTAGGTAGAAAGGCATACCTGCTCTCTGGTCAGTGTTGAAATGGATGGACTTGGGATCACAGATTATTGCTCAGCCATTGTATCTGCAATCCTCCGATTCTTCTTTCAGCATACACTATGAAAATCAAAGCTCTGCATCACTGAGCTTCTCAGGGGTTTACAAGCTGTGCTGAGCTCACTGAAACCAGCATTTCAAAACCTAGTTCTTCCAATGCAAGAACCAGAAAGCATAAATGATGCTATCAGGAGTCAAGTTCCACCCAAAAAAAAGAGCAAGTTTGTTCAAAGAAAAAAATCAGTAGGTCTGTAGAGCATGTTGCCAGATGATGCTGTTAATGCAAAAAATGTACATGTGTTCAGACCAGGAGACTGAACAAGTATTTGAAGGAGAGATCCACTGAAAATTTCCAAAATAGACATAAAGCACATCCTTCTCAGGAAATTAAAATCTAAAAACAGTATTCAGGCAAGTATCATATTTGCTTATTCTGTTCTTAGTGTTCTCTAGATAACTACCCACGACCATGTCAGATACAGAATGCTGGGCAAAACAGACCCCTGATCTGATCTGTTATAGTCATCCTCACATCCTTAGGTAAAGCTCTGCTAAATGTATGTGCCATCTATTTGAGCTCCAGACTTTTAAGAACCCCTCTGGTAACCCCCAGGGGCTGGAAGATCTAGGGGGCAGTGATATCTGGAGAGCAGTAACTTAGTCACTCTACAGCAGAACTGAGGCTTGACTGGCATTTCAATTGTAAGACAGTATGCCTGGAACATACACCCTCCTACACACACACTTCTTCAGTGTCCACGTCAGACATGGAGACTGTTGTTTTTCCCAGAAGGAATTTCTGCAGATGGAAGAGTAATCTCTCTGCCCTCTTGGGCATTGAGGGACTACAGATCTGGCACACATGTAACCAGTGAATTTCACTGAGGCAGTATACTCAAGGACTGTGGGTCCAAAGATGGAAACTGTATCCTGCAGTACAAACAGCATCCTGCCTTAGGAAAAGTGATAGGGATGACACCCCAAGAACTCTGCAAAGACAACCTCCAGAAGTAAAAAGAAGAGAGAATCTACATGTCCTGACTGAGTTAAGGGGAGCCTGGGCCAACCCAAGGACTGGACAAACAGGGAGAAAGGGAAAAGGCAAAAGAGGGGTGAGAGAAAAGTAAGTAGCATACGACTAAAGTTGGAATTCTCAGGGGTAAAAATGAGGTTTTCAAATTTCCCTCATATGCATTTATGAAGACAAACTGTCTTTTCTCATTACTTGTGGCATACAGTCACCTGAACTGTAAGCGTCCACCTGGACAATCTCTTCAAGGAATAAGATACTTAAAATTATCACAAATATACCACTTGCCAAAAAGCGTAAGAAAGTCAATGCCCAATAATTATTTTTTTGTGTTATTTTTTCCTCTTGTTTTCATACTCTTAGAATATTTGTACAAGAATTAACATGTACAGTCATTAGTGACTATTTACATTATACATCTGTGGTAGTACTAAGTATATTTCATGTACAAAAGAAGGCATACTGTCTAACCAGAAGTACTAGCATTAACAAGAAAGGATGTAGGACTTTGAGGAATAGATATAGAGCGAATGTCTACACTTCATAGTGCAGTGACACACACAAAGGCACTTAATAAATTAGTCCAAATAGCAGAAGCAGCTTAGTTATTGCAATAGAGAGTGGCGTTCCAGAACATCACATGAAATAATATGTAAATAATCCTGGTAATTTCTCTCCTGCTGTGATATTCTCTCAATGCTGCTACACAGTAAGGCTCACTCCTGTTATCTAGTGAAACCCAGTTTAACCCATTTCACCTCCTCAAAAGTATTTATTTTTCTCACTATTTTATTACCGCAGTAAGAACAGATGATCAATATTTCCACTCCACTGATATTTCACAAGGCAACTAAATATCCGTGTTGAAGAAATTCAACATTACTCCAGTATACTTACTTTACTGTGGTGGTTTTTTCCCCATTCATATTCTGGAGCTCTGTAAATGCTGAGTTCCCATATGGTTCTGTGACTTGAACAGAGAGCCTGAGGGGCTACACAGCTCCACATGGTAGCTTGTAATCATACTGAGTTATCAATCAATCCAGCTGGAAATGTCAACAGTGCTTACTGCTTGTTCCATATTATGCTCTTTTAAAGAGCAATATTTGTTTGAAAAGCCACATATTACTAAAATGTAAACAAATATAAAAAAATTCTAGGAAGAACAGTAGAACACTTACCATCAAACTCTGCTGGTCCTACCCCCACTATAATTATTGACATTGGAAGCTTTGAAGCCTTCAAAGGAAGAAGAAAAAGAGGTTTGATGCATTACATAACCTCTGCCAATAATACGTGAGATCTGAGGACAATCTGAATAAAAACCACGCAGAAGTTATGTTTTAAAGAACAATTTTTTTTTCCACCTAAAATGTTGAGTGGTGTAAACTGTCTGCTTAAGTGGTACAAAACATCTTGGATGAAGATAGAAAGGCAGATGATTATTTTAATTTATTTTTTCCTTATAAAGTCCTTGAATCACATAGGATCGTAATTAAACACAACAAACCATGTTAGGATTTAATACTAATATGACAACTAAGATGACAAATTTCTCTTAGAAACATTTGTAACCTGACAATAATTGCAAACACGTATCTAATGACAGTTTGACATTTATTTAAACGTACTTTGCTGTTTCTTGATATTACATAGTTGCTTGGAACTATGTGACACTATTTTTTACATAGATCTTAGGTGATTTATTCTCTTGAGAAAAATTGACATATTTGAGCAATATGTATCTTATATTTCTTCCATGAATGAAATTTTATTCAAGTCAGTCATCCATGCCACAAAGTAAACAAGATATTAAACTCGCTTATGGTAAGATTTTTAATTTTACTTAATCTTTTTCATTCAATAAAACAAGGCAAAGATGATACCTGGCTTTCCCTGAATAAACTCTCTGTAAACCCTTTACAATTATGAAGACAGTATCCTAAATATTGGATTCTCCTGCCCTGATAGTAGCACCAGATATCTGCTAGTTTACAGAAATAATCTGAAACTGCCCCTGTTGAGGAGGGTAACAACTAAAAAAAACATCTACCAAATGTCAAGGTTGACAACTGTTCCTCCTTGAGATATTCTGATGAACTGCAAAATGTTTACAGTCATTTTAAACAGTATACACTAGCCAAAAATCATAGATGTACACTTTCTGCTAAATTGAACTCTGCTTCACTGAAGTCTGAATTCAAGTGGTTTTAGAACATACTGTTATATTTTTCTTTTGGAATATAAAAAGTGTTTTTCTCCCTCATTTACAAGTTATTCTTATTTTAGAGACATCATCACCATTTCCCATTCTTCATAATACTACATATAAAACCAACTTTCTTTAAGCAGAAGATTTACAGTTAATTACTGTAAACATGCTATTTAAAACAATGAAAATACGCCACTCCATAAATCACTATTTAATGTTCTACATCACTATACATTATACACTATATATTATACATTGATATATACAAGATAGACACTATATATTATACATTATATATTATACAAATTCATCACAAAGTGTTACTACATAGTCAATCTTCCAGCTAAAATTTCATAGCAGAGTAAAAAAAATTAATAATCGCCTGTTAGTTAAATACTAATATGCTACTGAAGATAATAGTAAAAGCTTTCTGGCCATGGTCCTAGGTAAACAGCTCTAGGTGGCCCTACTTGAGCAGGGGGATTGGGCAAGATGACATCCAGAGGTCCCTTCCAACGTTGACCACAATGTGATTCTGTGATTAAGGGCCATAAATACAGTGTAACTGTAACTGAATTACAGTGCACTGCTTAAGTTAATAGGGAGTAGAGAATATTTTTGAGACATGAAGGTATTTCTTAGAATAGAACATCTGTTTTTCAGGTGTTTTCTAGAATCTTATTGCTTGATTGTAAAGAAAATATCCTTTAAAGAGATTCCTACTCACACAGACACAGTATAATGTGATACAATGTATGTGAAAAAGTAAGTGGCGAGGACAGCATAAAGATGCAGAGTTGAACTTTCGCATAAAACTTAAGTGTTGGCATTTCCTTAATGACAGCATAACCTTTAAACAGTTTGGTAAAACAGAATGTGTCTGACATATATGCTGTAATGAGAAAGATGCCTAAAAGCACAATTGGTGTTAAAAAATGAAATATACTCTTCCTGAGTGTTATACATATCAAGTTTCATTGAACATCACTGCCCTTTTTATTATTTTGGATATTATTAAGACTGAAAAAACTGCTATTGAATAGCATTTAATTAGTTCTGTCATGCTATACTGTGCTCATGCTTCAAGAAGTATACAGAAGAATGAATGCATCGTCATAAAAAGAAAAGACAGCAAATATTCCCAAACTTCCATTCATTCCAAGCGAACAACATACCTGCTGTATTTCCGGACAGTTGCAGACTAACAGCTATTATTCCTGGAAATGAACTATTACTGGAAACATGTTTTTTCTGTATGTCTTAGTGGCAAATTACTTTCTCTTACAAGATATCAGCCAACTGGACTTAATAAGTCCTTATTAACACACAGACTGTGTCTACATGCTGCTGGCTAGAACTTGAGGGCATCTTGCTCTCCAGTGAAATACAGAACATTTCAGCAATATTTTCACATGCACCCTACAAACTGGAACAGTATTTAATCTCTACAGGAGGTAGTGAAAGTGAGCCTTCAAAAATATGCCACCTAATTCTACACTACTCATTTTGACATGATGCTTAATTATGTTAATGTAGCCTTTTCACCCACCACTTTGCTATTAACTAGATCCACTGTGGTATGTTCAAAACTATTGGTCTAGATCTTTTCAAACCCTGTCTGGAAGTTGTTTCTGTGTGTACTTTCATCTGACATTTCCCAGGGGCAAAAGCAAAATGGAACTTGTTCATAATACAGAATATTACTTATATACATAGCAGTTTTGAAGAGAAAAACATTGAAAATAATGCAGAAACTGAGAAACAATTAAGATGACTGGAATGCTTGCCATTTGGGATCAGAAAGTTTGGGACAGTTTTTAAAAAGGAGGTGGGGGGATTAAAGCTGTTTACTAGAAAGATAAAGAACAGTTCACTATGGAAAACTGCATGGTGGGATGTGCATGAGGAAGGAGAAGCCAAGAAGCAGATGAGGAAAATCATATGAACATACAGTGTTAGAGAGAAGAGCATAATTTCTCACAAAACACTAGCTAATTAAGCTAGATTCAACTTTTGCTTTCTTTCTGTCTTTACGCATAACAAACTTTTGCCGTTCGGAAAAAATGGTTAATTTATGGAACAAATGTAGTGCCTGAAATATAACTGATTTAGTCTATTGCCTAAAATATTAGTTGCTAGAAACATAATTCTTTTAAATTTCAACACTTTCAGCAAAACTTACATTCACTATGGATTCTTTTGTCTGAGCCATATCAGAAATAACTCCATCTGTAATAATGAGAAGAACAAAATACTGGGAGCCATCTTTTACTGAAGCAGCATATCTAAGGGAAGAAAAAACAACATTATAATAGTAAAAAAAAACCTTTATACAAAGGAATTAATATGAAAAGAAGCTGTACTTTAAAGGACTAATAAAAATAAAAAACAGTCATGAAGTGAATTTCGAAAGTAAAGACATTCATCATTAAGATGGACATTCTACTTTTAAACGAGAACATTAGAAAAACGTAACTAATACAATACTGATATTGATATTCTGCATGTGTTGAATCAGTGAAAAATGGGAACTGTATCACTACCAAGAAGAGCATGGACAGAATGTTCCTTATAGAATCATGAATCATTAGAAAGTCTAAGTTATTTAGAATCATAGAATCATTTAGGTTGGAAAAGACCTTTAAGATCACCCAGTCCAACCATAAACCCAGCACTGCCAAGTCCACCACTAAACCATGTCCCTAAGCACCATGTCTACCCGTCTTTTAAATACCTCCAGGGATGGGGACTCAACCACTTCCCTGGGCAGCCTGTTCCAATACCTGAGTACCCTTTCGGTGAAGAAATTTTTCCTAATATCCAATCTAAACCTCCCCTGGCGCACCTTGAGGCCATTTCCTCTTGTCCTATCACTTGTTACATGGGAGAAGAGACCAACCCCCCACCTCGCTACAACCTCCTTTCAGGTAGTTGTAGAGAGCAATAAGGTCTCCCCTCAGCCTCCTTTTCTCCAGACTAAACAAATCCAGCTCCCTCAGCCGCTCCCCAATAGCACTTGTACTCTAGACACTTCACCAGCTTAGTTGCCCTTCTTTGGACACGCTCCAGCACCTCAATGTCCTTCTTGAAGTGAGGGGCCCAAAACTGAACACAGTGTTCGAGGTGCAGCCTCACCAGTGCTGAGTACAAGGGGACGATCACTTCACTAGCCCTGCCGGCCACACTATTCCTGATACAAGCCAGGATGCTGTTGGCCTTCTGGGCCACCTGGGCACACTGCTGGCTCATATTCAGCTGTCTGTTGACCAACACCCCCAGGTCCTTTTCCGCCAGGCAGCTCTCCAGCCACTCCTCCCCAAGCCTGTAGCGTTGCATGGGGTTGCTGGGACCCAAGTGCAGGACCTGGCACTGAGCCTTGTTGAACCTCATACATTTGGTCTCAGCCCATTGATCCAGCCTGTCCAGGTCCCTCTGTAGAGCCTTCCTACCCTCCAGCAGATCAACACTCGCACCCAGCTTCGTGTCATCTGCAAACTTAGTGAGGGTGCACTCGATCCCCTCGTCCAGATCATTGATAAAGATATTGAACAGAACTGGCCCCACTACTGAGCCCTGGGGAACACCACTTGTGACCGGCTGCCAACTGGATTTAACTATTTAATTTAATAGTTATTACATCTGGGGAACATAGTTTGGTATGAAGGGCATATATTAATATTGAATGGTTTGTTTTATAGCACAAATAAAATTTATCAGGAATGAGCACATTGCATAAATATTTCTTTTTTTTTTTTTTTTTTTTTTTTTTTTGTCTTACAAAATCAGGTTAGAATCATAGAATTGTTTAGGTTGGAAAAGACCTTTAAGATCATCAA
The DNA here is from genome assembly GCF_047370975.1 of Nipponia nippon. Classification (NCBI taxonomy): domain Eukaryota; kingdom Metazoa; phylum Chordata; class Aves; order Pelecaniformes; family Threskiornithidae; genus Nipponia; species Nipponia nippon. The sequence continues at coordinate 17,344,084 of NW_028262347.1, read as the reverse complement.
GTCCAACCATTAACACCATGCTTGCAGATTTATAGTTTATAGTGCACATTTGTAAAATGGCTGAACATGCACCCTACAACCCTGGCTTAGATATTCAACAATTTGCACCACACATAGATTCCTTTCAAGACTCAAGCGTCTCCCTGTGCTGTACATGAATACAAGACAAAACTCATCCAGTGCCATTCCAGTCCTACCTCAGCCAAAAGACCCAAGAAGCAACTGCTCTTTGAAAATAAGCAGCTTTTGAAGATTTGGAAAGTCCTGAAAGATAGTGAGTCTGTAGCAGCCCCACTGAACTCTATGGCCTGCATACCAGAAGCTAAGACTTCAGTTCATTTATTTTCAATTCCCAAGGGTCAAAGTGTCCTATATAGTTAGTGAAGAACTTTTTTTGTGTGGAGCAGCCTGCTTGCTGTTTCACTTGACAGCAGCCAGTATAGTTCCTATTTTCACAAAGGCTCTTGATGCCGTGAAGGAGTTAGATAGCAGAATCTTGTAATAAAAGTAGCAATGAGTAGTATGGAAAGCAGTAATAAAAAAAAAATCAGTCTCCATATAAATACTGTGCAATATACAGCCAAGTACAGAATATGACTGTCAAAGAACTCACTGTCTTGTTGGTCACTGAACATGAAAGGCTTTGGGTCACCAAACAGGGTTATGTTCTAATGATGCTCATGATGACTGCATGCACTTAGAAAATTCTAACTCTGATGTTACACAGTGCTTTTGCAAGTGAGTACTGCCAATAAATAAGATGCTGTAACCACAACATTTACAAGAGTTTGGAGGAATGTGTGTGAAATGGAATCTACAACTCACAGAAAGCCATCACACTCCTCCCTCTCCCTCCCCAAGATACAGATGGGTAGGAAAGCCACACAGACAGTGAACCTGTTGAACATCATCTATTTGCATGCTGGCAGGAGGGACTGATAGTTAAATATCTAGATTAGCAAGACCTACTGTGGAATACATTTTCACTACCACACAGAGACTTCTTTCATCTCATTTTTCCACAATGCTTATAATATTTTCAAGGATGACTGCAGTGACAAGGGATGATGAGAGAGTAAAATAAAAATTCATTATCCTTTCTGAGCACTTAATACTGTCTACATACCTACACTGAAGAAATGGAACAGAAATTTGGTTATTTCAAATTTTCCATGCAATAAAACATTCTGAAGTCTTTTGCAAGAAAGATCTTATATGAGGAGGGGAGATGACAGAAGACACTACGTTGAATCTGATGCTGTTTAGATAACTCCCTAGCTGGGGGAAGGATAATAAACTCATTATCTGCTTAAAGAGCTTCCGAAGAGTTCCAAGATCACAAGAGAATTGTACTATCTGACATTGTTTCCAGAGATCTCATCAGAGACGTATTTTTAAGTAGGAGGGATGTGGGAAGAAGAAATTTCTTTCAGACTGAAGGTAGGTTCAAAGAGTAACTGCAGGCTAGATCATAATTTCTAGTACCACGTCTATGAGAGCCAATAGAATAGCCAAGAAACTGAACCTTGAAGGAAAATGATGTTACTGAGAACTGGACTGGTATATGGATTGTATTAAGGATGATCATGCTGTAGAAATCCTCATGAAGATACTTAGCTTTTCCACTATAATGTAGCGTGATTTGCTACCAGAAGGAATTCCCAAAGTTTGCAACAACTTGATATCTAGACAAAAGTTCAGTGGAAGAACTACAAAAGCTGGTGACAGGCTTCTGTAATTCTGCAAAAGTTGACAAATACTCCTGAGAAACAACTGGTGAGAAAAGGAACTCAATTTATGCCAATGTTTTGATTGTACTAGATAAAGAATTTCGATTTTTGCAATGACCAGGAGGGTTGAGGTTAATTGCCAAATTCTGAACCAGCCAGCTCAGCTGATACGACCAGTTCTAAAGAAGAAGAAAGAGCCAGAAAAGTCAATGGGTTAGATTTCCAGTTAACATGGCTCATGCAGACACTCAATGCCACAGACATGGAATTCAGCTGTCATAAGGATTGGCATATTTCCTCACAATCTGAAAACTGCTACTGGAGAGATCCCGTCAAAGGAAAGATTAAAAGGAGAGAGCTAGTTGCTAAAGACAAGCAATGAAATATACATGTACCTAATTTGAATGCTATGATTCGAAGATGGAACAACTAATCCTAATGATGAATAACTAAAATCAGCTATCTAGCCATGCTGGGGTGCACAGAAAATTCTTTGCACCATAGAATTTGCAAATTATTTTTCATTGGGCTGTAGAACTAACAACAGCAAGAACAGATAGTAAATAAATATTTCTTGCTACAACAATTAACTATTTTGCAAGCTCATAAATAAAACATTAACAGTACAATGATTTACACATCCCTACTATACTATTTTATAAACATTAGTTCTTTCTCTGCATCTATAAATAAAATAAAATCTGTTCAGGTAGTTACTCAGCTAAATTATCTGAGGCATATCACTTTTCCTATACCAACACATGGATGTATACTGTAAGTCAAGATCTTGTCTGCCAAAATAAGGCAACTTTATCGTTCTTAAGAAACTTCTACAAACACAAGAACGGTTTTACTTTGAGAAGTTAGATGAGGTGTTGCATAACACAGCACCGTAGCTCCCCAACAGTGGCCGCTGTACTATACCAGCTGGGAACTGTTGCCACAGAGAGCCCTGGAAAATTTTGTTGACATTTTGGACATTTTGAGATTAGAGGAAGTACATATGCCTAAAAAAATTGCATTTTATAAATCTTTTGAGAGATTTATGTCTTTTCTGTGAAGCAAAAATTCTGTGCTCCAAAGGACAAAAGGAACAGGGCAGAGTGATCCCACAAAAGTTTTCTTTCACTGATTTCTGCTAAGATTTTAACACAGGGTGGATCAACTGGATCACTTGTATTTAATCAGTGATGAAATTCTGCATAATACTAGCACATTGTCTTTAAATCTACTCAAAGGTACGAGTTAATCATGTTAGACTGAATAAACAAAACAACCTTCTTCAATGTTTACCATCATGTAACTGTTAGCCTTTTATATGTGATCGTTGCACTGACAATAAGAGGTTTCTGCAAAGTACCTGTTGTGATGCTTACCTGGCTACATGATTAATTACAGGGGCAAAGTTTGTTGGTCCATAAAGCTGTACAGATTTTAGACTCCTGTAATATGCCTCCATTACACCATCAATTCCATGGCAGTATGGATTTTGAGGGTTTCCATTCTAATGAAAATAAGAGATGATTAATCACTAAAAGTAATTATGAAGCAAAAATGCTGCAGGTTACTGAACACTACCCAGAGTACATTTTTAAATGGCAAAGACCTAAGCATTCTAGGATCTACTCAGAGAGTTTACTACAAATGCCCAATGTAAGTGCCATGGCTGGTTGTGAGTGTTAACTGCCTAGGGAAGGAGGTTCTAGCAGCCTCGTTATATGCAGTCTGAATTACTGGAACTGGTGCCTAGACATACATACCATCCTAAGTGAAATTAAACAGGTTTTTTTACATGCAACAGGAACAGGCATTTCCCTGTGTGGATTTAAGGGCAGATGTAAAACTGGAATCATGTTTAGGAACACAGTTCTGGCTCAATTATATCTTCTTTTAAAAATGTTAAAAAAAGAAATGGTAGCCAGATTCTGATGTTCATACACTATGTGAGTATAAAGTAAACTATAAACTCTTCATTGTTTTGGTACAATGTTTCTGCATTGGAAAACTGATTTTTGACCTGGTATAAACAGATGAAGAAAGGAACTTGTTCTTTGGGAACTCACTGAAATGGCTGAGACTGTAAATTCTTTGGGTAGGCATTTTACTACCTATCTCCATAATGACTCTATAATGAGGATACCTATTATACAGATGGCAATACAAACCCACAAACTAAATCCTAGATTAATGATCCATGTCAGGCCATACAAATGATCCATGTAAGGCTTCAAAACCTTCCAAATCACCTTACTTTCCTTCATGTGCCAACACCTCATTGGCTTAACGTGCTAATGGCTTAATCTCATTCTGAGGTAGAGTATACCTCCCTGATAATCTAGAACAGCAAAAGGGATTTTTCATGGAATTTATCTAGAACATTAAAAGAGAGTGCTGAAAACACTGCTTAGCATTAAATGGGAGACATCTACATATGTTTATATATGGAAGAAGGAAAAAAGACTGTTTTTTCCTCTGTAAAAGCATCACAATGCTGCATGAATTAACTGAATTAATTTTAGAAACAATTTTTAAAATTGAAAGTAGCCAGGAATAAGTCTGCAGTTTTAATAGCCTTAAGATTATATGTATCAATATATTTGAACTTGCTACACAAAAGTCCAAAGAAAGTCTGTGATTCAAATGAGTATCTGTAATTGCACCTGTTTTGAATTACTATCCATGTGGAAAACCTTTCCTTGAGATAAGACATGTGGCATTGTTTTCTAGCGCAGGCTGACAGAAGAAATACACATCTACAATTACCAGTCTTCTGCCATGTCTTTGCTGCTATCTAATTAAAACTCACCTGATCTACCTATACTTGCTGTAATTCTGACAACTTTATTCTACTCAGAGAAGAACAAAAAACTCAAAATAAGCAAGCAGGTAAACATGAACAGTAATCACAAGCATCAGTTATAACACATCAACCTTTCCGGCAAATCCTGTTAGATTTTAGGTTTGTAATTTAACTGGCATATGGACCAGTCTCAGATTTGTTCTTGTCACCTCAGCTTATAGTTCACTTAGTTATCTCTATGTCTCTAAACTAGCAGCCTGTAAAAGATAAAGAGATCGCAGAAAATGAGAGAGAACAAAAATAATAATGAAAGATTATCTTGGATCATGATTCGCTTGCTTCTTAAGATAGATTAGCTTCAATCTGAAGTCTTTCAAGCATCTGTTTCTCATGCTGCTACAGCTGAGGTTAAAGATGATTACTTTTCTTCATTTTTGGCCTACAGGGACTTCTTGACTCTGGATTTCTCTCAGTAACTTCACTATGAAATTTTGAAACAGTCTTTTAGACAGAAGAATTAGCACATTCTCTGTTCTTGTCCAGTAACTTCTTACGACTGCAACCTTAACTCCCAAAATTTTGTTGTAGTAAAGAAATTCAAAAAACATATAAATATTTGTTTACTTACCAGTGCAAATTCATGTGATACTCTTCCATCTGGAGGCAGTCTAGCTCCAAAACCTAGAGCTGGGAACATTTTATCACTATCATAGTCCTGAATTATTTCACCTACTGCTTTCAGTGCCATGCCATAAGCATTCAGCTGATAGGGATTCATGTAGTGCAGTGAAGTAGGCTGTGAAGGGTTACCTGTTGAAGCAAGGACCAGATTTCCTTTAAAACTGAATCACTTCAAAATTTTCTCTCTTAAAAATGATAGAAATCTAAAAATGCAGAAATTGAAAAGAAAAGATCATGAAAAGAAAATGAACTTATTTCCTATATACATAACTGTGGTTGTATCAGGTAAAAATGCAATGTTCTGAATACATTTTTAATAGGTTAACAGTAGTAGCTGTAAACTTTTTCAGCGCTGAAAGGGCAGCAAGAAACTGTGATTAGAATTGTATATTTGTGTCATTTGATAATATGATATACACTTTTAACATGAAATTTACAAAAGTATTATGACATTCTGAAAGCAGCTTTGAAGGAGGATCACAACTTCTCTCTGCTTCACCCCACTTCAGCCTCACTCCACCTGAAACTCCTTTCTTTTGCCCCTCTCAATGGGGTCTTCTAAGTTAGCCAGTTTTCTCCCAGCAATAACAAAAAAACAAAAAAAAACCCACCATCAGAAAGTACACAAATATCTGCAAACTGCTCCTACCAATTCGATTTTATAGGTAGCTTTTTCAATTTTTATCTGTTCTATTTGCTCTGCTTTTCTGGACAGGAATTGGCCTCTAGTCTGTTATTCAGCAAAATAGAATCCTGATTCCAGGTGGTGACAGGCACGCAGATAATCAATAACACAATGAAGTTAAGCAGAATACTGATATAGATACAAACACACACATATATATGTACACTTAAAACCAAACACAGCACATACATACACAAGATGCTTATTTTTATTCTTACCATTTGAGGCTGTGAAATCAATAGCTACTGTGAAATTGATTTGGGTTCTGTAGAAAAAGCAAATACAAATCTTATTAATAGTTGTACTGTTATATGGAAAAATAAACAGGAGATGATAACATTGTTTGTGAACAAACTGTAGAACACTGACTTTCTAATACAGGAAATAAACACTGAAAATACTCTTTTATAAGGTTCCGGCCAAGAGCTACACAAGACTACTTCATTAACACACTGAAAACAGTTACTTAACTCCATCCTTCCTTTTTTCATTATGAAAAAACCTAAATCATTAATAAGGTTATTAACATCCATAAACATTATTAATTCATTTTCAACAGTAATACTGGTTTTTCCTTGGACATATTTTAGCCCTAGTCATGGAAGACTTTGACAAGGGAAATAGGCTTTTACTAATCTGCTCATTTTCTTAACACTAAAACTGTCTTCAATCAGAACACGTTTGAAGTCATACCATGCATAAAATCTTTGGACAGGATATCATAGTTTTTGGCAGTGGATTTCTTTCATGTGAACATAGTCAATACTTTGAGTGAGCATATCAAGGTAATTCTTGGAAGACAAAAGTAAAATTTGGAAGCAGCAATATGAAGATCTGTATTTGGAGCAGTAGCTAAATAAAGCCATTATCGTGCATGGATCAGTTGTTAGCATAGACTTATTGTCAGAAAAATTAATCATTAATAGACTTTTACAGAGTGACAATCCAATTAAACGCAGTTCTGTTCCGCAGCTTCCTTCAGGACAAAATACTGTCGTTCTGGAGATAATCTCTTAGCTAATAAGACTCTATCAGGAAAAAGAGTTTGTATGAATTTGAACATTGACTTTTTGCTCAGATTGAGTGTTTACATCTTCCTTCAAATTTCTGCCTCTCTGTGTGTAACTATAAATTTAACGGCCAAATTAGCAAAGATTAAAGCTGTTTGAAAGTTACTGAACAGACTTAACTCATGCACATTTAGATTAAATATCAACAATCTGACACCTGGCCTTGCAGTAGTGGTTTTACCGCTCAAATAACCTGATGTGCCCAGAGAAAATACTACTTATTTCATAAAAAGCTGGGTATAAAAAAAAAATTCACATGGAATCATTTTATCATACTGATCATGGCTAACACAAACTAAGCCAGATTATGGGTGGACTCTGCCTCCAAAAAGTGGTAAAAGCCTACCAATGCCCACAGTATTAAGAAGAGTCCTTGGAACATGGTCAGCCCAGAATACATCTAAAAGTGCTGCAGCCTCAACGTGGACTTCAACAACAACAAAAACAAAAAAAAAAACCAAAAACACACAGTGAAAGCTGCTTCAATCTCTGAAAAGTTGAGACACCTAAGCTTTATGAGAGAAGTTTTCTGCTAATACTTCAGCAGTCTGCTTTATGCAGTTTCACCAAAAAAATTTTACTGACATAACAAGTCAGATCTGTACTCAAATGTCAAGCCCTGGGCTTCTTAATCACAGTGTCCTTCTGCAGTGCCAGTTAGTTGTAAGAATAAAGATCCTAAGAGGTGCATGTCAACTATTAATAGTTACCACTATAGTGTGCAGATAAATCGTCTTCCTCAGATAAGAACACGTTAGGAAAAACAACAAAAAAGTCTAACACAATACCATTCCTAGATTTATGCTTAGAGTCCTTATTGGCACTGCTAAGCAGAACTGCTTTTGCACTATAGTCTCCCTGTACTTAAATTTTAAGGGCTTTGGTGTGGTGCAATGTTTGAAGAGTAAAACAACACTCCTCCAAGCGTTACATGCCAGGTACATCAAGTACAGAAATCCTTCAGCGTGAAGAATGTGTCACTGAGAAAAAAAAACTCAAACAGCTTCTCCTCTGCATAAGAACAACAAAACTTATTTGTAAACTCATTTCCTGGATCAGCTATTCTGATCCAATTGGTAACAAGAAATAGAGTTTCACAGATTCTGAATTCAAGACAAACAAGAGAAAGCACAGTAAGAGAAGACTGGAAAGGAAAATGGCTAACAAAAGTAAAAGAAAAAAACATTAAAACCGTATCTAACGGCAAAAAGAACAAAGTCAATTTGCATGTGACCACAAGTAATGACTGACAGCATCAGTTTCTGGAGTATGCCTCGAAGCGGTGTATCTGCATTAAATGTATACTGCTCCAGACAGCAGAAGCCCATCTGGTAAACTAGAAAAACTCCCTCTCCCATTTACAATCCACTGTAATCTGGACTATGATTTTTGTCCAAGCAGAAGAGTATGCATATTACAGTATCTGTCAATTTGACAACTAGAAAAATCATGATATAAAATAAGATCAAAACAGATGTCTACATCTCTAGAATGTGTTTCCATCTGTGTGCACATTTTGATGATACCACTGTAGAAAAACATGCAAGAACTTAAACCAATTACTTGATTTTAACAATTTACAGATGACTGTACATAGATTAGATTTCAGTTTCCTAAATATAGGTTCCTAATGTTATTTTAGAGCCCCCAGCATACTTACTACACCATAGAAATTTTGGGGAGTTTAAAATGGCATTAAGTGCCTGTGTAGTTCAGGAAACTGGAGCCTACTGTTAATGTAACTGTCACTTTGTATTATGGACTCATGACCACAGAAAATGTCATTTATGTCTTACAGAGAGCCAGGAAAGCTGAAACAAACTCTGTTAGGGCAAACCTGCACTGTGATCGCCCTATGTTTTCAATGACCATTTTGTTTCATATATCATACAACACATGCATGGAGAAAAGGAGGGTCAGGGGAGACCTTATTGCTCTCTACAACTATCTGAAAGGCAGACAGCAAGGCAGGTGTCAGTCCCTTCTCCCAAGTAACAAGCGATAGGATGAGAGGAAATGGCCTCAAGCTGTGCCAGGGGAGGTTTAGGTTGGATATTAGGAAAAATTTCTTCACCGAAAGGGCAGTCAGGCACTGGAACAGGCTGCCCAGGGAAGTGGTTGAGTCCCCATCCATGGAAGTATTTAAAAGATGGGTAGACGTGGTGCTTAGGGCCATGGTTTAGTGGTGGACTTGGCAGTGCTGGGTTAACGGTTGGACTGGATGATCTAGCCTAAGTTACACAAAGCACCTGTGTCCTCTGAGGAAAGGAATAATAAATTGCAAAAAGGTACAAAATAAAGGTCAACCCTTGTAGTCAAAATTATCAAGATGTAATTAAACCTTTTTTGAAGGCAAAAGCGGGTCTCTCAAACAAACAATTCAACTTCAAATTAGTACCACTGGAGAAAATATGTTCAAAAGCAGCTATTAATATTGTGAACATGTGTATTTTGTGTAAAAGATTATTAAGAAAAGGTATTAATTTCTCTGCTGTTTCACCAGGACTTAAAAAAAAAATAACCAGGCATAACTAAAAAATTAATCCAGGATGGCTAAATTAAAAGCTGTGTGTCATGGAAACATCAGATACAACTACTTTGGAAGCCAAATGGGATGACTGGGAAATTAATCTGGATGACATTTTAAGAATCGTTTTCATAGTAACACATGTTGTTCTAGAACCAAATTAAATGTAATGAATATATCTGGAAGTTTTTATTTCTACCACGTTTTATTTCTTTTTAATAGACTAATTCTTAGGTTCTATCAAGTACACATTATTAGGTTACTGTTATTATTAACATATTAACCTTCATCAACAATAATGTATTTTTTTAATAAGATTATTGATTACTGTATTTTGTGTAAGGGACATTACCTGAAAAATCATTAATTCAAAATAAGGATGCTCAAAATTTAAAAAAGCATATAAAATTGAAGTCTTTGAGACAAATTTAGGTGCCTAATTAAATGATGCAAATTTTAAACACATCAAGACAACAAGACATTGGTTCTGATAAGAAAATTCTTTGGATAAGGCTGTCCCCCTGCTTTTCCAGCTGTATAGTTCTCCAAGGAGCTACATTAAAAGCTCATGACACCCTCTGCATCAGTGATGTTGCGAGGTCAGAAGGATTTGCACAAAAGACACTAAAACATTGACACCTGGCTAGGCAGGCTGAGCTGCTGAATGTCTTGTCCCATGGGAGAACTCAGGTAGAATATCCAAGCACAGCAATGTGCCTTACGGATTCAGAGCTGGATTAATCACTACTGCTCTGCCAGAATTTAGGTGGTATAGAAAGACATGATCTATTTGATACCTGGACAGGTGATTTTACCCTGTACTACCACGAGAAATGAAAAAAGTATCTTAAAAGGAACAGTAATCTTCACCTCACAACCCCAGAGCAGCCATTTTGTTTGTTTCTTTGGGAGAGCATGGTGAAACCTATCATCTTTTAATAAGAGGTGAGCACTGATATACATAAGGGAACAAACTAAGCCTGGATGTAGCATTTGACTAGGCTTGATAACATTTGTAATGATTACGTTTTTTTAAACAGTACATTGGAAGGAAACATGATTTTCCTCCCATGCTTTGGAGTGACAACCAGCTGGTCTGTTAGCGGGGGGGAGTTGTTGAAGGTTTGAGGACCACTTACTGTGCAGAACTACAATGGAGCTAATGGAGTAAGCTACCAAGAGGCTGTATGCTCTCCATGGCATTTAAGTCCCCAGTAACAGTTACTTTGTAATTTCCCCTTTGCAGATGCTTGTTTGGCCAAATGCTGTATCAACATAAAGAAGATTTTTCTGATAAAGGCTCTATAAGATCTTCCTCTTATATAGTCTTATTGCTCATTATTATTCTCCAAGGATACAAGAAAAATATGGTAAAGCCTCCAAAATACGTAGCTATGGCAGTCCTTGCTTCATAACTCTATCTCACGCTGGGTCTCCTCCGAACATCAAATATGCATGCCATTACATTATACGGTGTACTGGTTGGATGAAAATAGCTGTCATGAAAGGAGTTCTAAATTTCCATTTTGACCATCAATGATTCAATACAGTTCAGTTAAAAATGTATGTCCAAAGCCCTTAGAATCCAAACAACGTGTGGGTGTTCATTTCCAAAAACCTGGATGAAAGTAAGGCTTTTAACGTGATGGGAGGAAAACATTTCCTCTTATCTTCCACTAATCTGGGAAAGAAGAGATGACTTAATATTTCTGAGTTGCAAAAGGATTCAGCTCATTAATTTTATTGATTTACAAATGCCTGGAGTAACTTGTTAGCTCACTCCCTATTCTAATAAGTCAAACAAGCTAGAAACTTCGGCACAGAAATATCCTTTCTGACCACTAAGTCTTGCAGCTTTTCGGCTCCTGGTCTTCCTTCTTCCAGACAAAGACAGAGCAGGCTATAAACTAACTGTTTGACAGTAATTCCTGTAAACCAGGATAATTTCAATTGCATTCCTCTTCAAGGCTGTATCCCTTACATTCCTGAGCTTATTCATATATTTGGAGGTGTTTCGATAAGAATATGTTATTAATCGGTAAGTGGCAGGAGAAATCAGATTTTGAAATACATGTTAATTTTTAGCACAATGTACCTATTTTAAATGTGGGAAGGTCAGTGTGGCAAAGTATGTGATTAAGTATCAAGATGCAAGGAAAAGCCAGCTACTAAGATGGCATCACTTGATGTAATATTCAGATGCAAAAGAGACATCCACCTCTTTCCTGCCATACTGCTATAAAATCCAATGTTATGTAGTAAAACGAAATTAGAATTTACGGACAAACTTCTATTTCATTCTTCAAAGCTCTTTAAAAAAACAAGTCATATTGATGATACTTATAATGGAATATCCCAATTAAACAGATGCAGACTCAAAACATAAATGAAATCAATACTGTAATCCCAATTTGTCGCAGTTAAAGCTGTCAAGATTTCCATTAAATCAGTATTAGTTCTAGACACCTCAAATCAATTACAATGAAAGTTCTGAACATAAAGTATTTCATAAGCATCCATTTATGGATGAGCCAATATTGTGCCTATTGCAGCATCAGTGTTCTCTTCCCTTTGCCTAACTAAATGGAAGAAAAACAGGGAACTAAAAAAAAAAAAGGCAATTTTGAAGGACATACTTGATGGGAAAACAGACTGATTAATGACAAAATCTTTTTACCCTTCCTTCAAAATCTGTCAACTGGACTGCAACTGATACGTAGTAGTATTAAATGAGACGAACTAAGGAAGAGAGGAGCCAAGAAAATGACTCTGAGTCTCAGCTTCCTAGTCATGTTTACAAAACTGTACAGGTTGCAGAAAGAAAGGTAAGATTTTATACAAGTACTTCTACAGTTCTCACGGGCATGTACATAGAAATAACTGTACGAATCACTAAACAAGATTCTATCTAAAATCTTTAAACGATAAGTATTACTGGTCATACTTTTCAGCAGAGAGCAGTCTACTGAATTATACTCTGTTTACATATAAGAGAGGAAAAAAAGCTTAAGTGGTAATTATTAATACCACAAGTCGTCTTTGACTTGCAGTTACAGAGATGTATACAAAATATCAATAAGAACAACAAAGTATTATTTGTATTCAAAATTTCTATTATTTGTGTATAGAATGTAGATAATTAGGTTTAAGTTGTATTGTAACATCTCTGCGAGAAATGTGATAAACCACCCTAAAAAGATTACATACGCACCCACTATATTCTTTCCTTTGCAAATTTAGATATAACACTTAATTCCTGAGTTGCTTATACACACTCTTCTTGTAGAGATGAATTTTGAATGAATGGGGAATAAGATGGTTGTGGCATATATGTGCAACACATTTCAAAGAACAAATAGCTACACTAGAGGTAAAACTGTTTCTTCATGCATGTGTGTATACATATACTTCATTCAATACAAACTCTTGGTAAACGTGGATGGATGGCCATTTTCTACTTCTGTTAAAGTCCACAACAGGAACGTTCCCGAGAAAGGCAACAGCAGTCCTACTAAAAGTAACCTGTTTCTCTCAAACTCTAGGATTCTCTACTAAAAACAGAACACGCACAAATCGGAAGGGCTCCACAACAGATTAACCATGATGTTCATACAAAAATCACATCCAGAACCTTGATGCTCCAAGTACTCTTCTGTTATCTCAAGTAGCTGTCTATCTGTTACTCACAGTGATTCAAAGCAGGCACAACAAGCCAGCCATACTGATCACTGGAAATGGACTCAGAAACATAGAAATAACTGGTTTCCTAACCATGGCAATCAAGGTGACTCAGGAACAGCTTGTCAAGCAAATGTGCTGATAGAATTCTTTATAGCATATAGTCAACATATTCTTCAAATGTTAAAGATGCAGTAGTACCTTGACAGCATGCCTGACCTATATTAGGAAGTTTTACCTTTGCTAAACTGTAACAGATTCTAATGCAGTCAACAACTGAATTAAATCCTCTCTGAGAAGAAACTGTAGGATCCAAAGAGTGCAAACGTACACAAGAAGTATTCCAGCAGCAGTGTTTCCAGTTAACTGAACTGAACTGGAGGTAAGGATAGCAATTCTAAAAGAGCTTGATAGTTTGCAGTCCAGAAGCATCCTGGAACAAAGTGTAGGGGTCCTGAGTGTACTAAAAAGCCTTTTAATGGCCCTAAACAGACTCACCTCAGCCCTCCAGCACATTCTCCCCCACTGAGGGGGGGGCTCAGAAGCCCCATTTCAGCTCAGCCTTCAGTCCCTGCCTGAGCTACATCAGAGGAGTACAGGTCTCCAGCTCAGCCAAGCCCATGCCTGGCCATGGACTCCATTAATCCAGATCCTGACCCATAGACTGACTTCCTGGCTTGACCTCCCTGCCTTGTCCACCATAGGCCTGCCTGCCAATCGCTGGACCTGATCCTGACCCGGATCTGTGGTTTGTCTTCCCAGCCTGACCTCCGTCTGCCTCATCACCACAAACCGATGATCTGGGCTATTAATTGAGTCTGGCCACCATCTCTGGGCCTGCCCTGCTTGCCTTGCCCATGTACTGTACAACTGGGCCCTGATGAGACCCTGCCCTATCAGCCATGCTACCCAATTCTGTTCCCAGCTCCCCAGCTGTTCTGGGGAGGGACGGCTGCTCCCCAACACAGCCCCTTCCTTCCCCTAATGCGTCCCACTACTTACACGCCTCAATGATAAGCCTATACATCTCCCTCTGAAGGTCACCCATAACCTGTCATGTATACCATACAGCACTCTAACAAACAATCAAATCTGAAATGTTGCAGAGGCTCTGCATCCTATCCAAATGAGAAAATATGTTCAGCCACCAAAGAGCAAGCAAACGAGCAAGTCAATTCACAAATTTTTCCAAAGATATTGAATTTTAAAGAGAATATGTCCACATCCGTGTTAAAAACCCTAATTAAGCATTCTCATTTTTAAGTACTATGCAGAAAATACTCTTGTCAGGTTTAATCTTAATGAGCCAAAAGACACAGTGTTTTGAGATATGTAACAGACTGAATTAATCCTTAGTGAAAATATTTATTTTCTTGGATGGACATCGAGCGGCAGTGAATTTGGATTTTCTAACTTTAAAATTTAACTGTTTGGGAGAACTGGAACATCAAAGAGGCTGTTAGTGCTTGAGAGAGAAAAAAATTACAGTCTGCAGCAGCCCATGGGTTAGGGTCAACAGTTTGGAGTACATCTTAACAATGATCCATTCCCTCTACAAGTTATCAGTTCAGTATGGAGTACAACCTCAGGTTTTAACAAACCTTGAATGCAATGGCAGTCGAGATAGCTACAGAGAAACTGCTAGTAAGCTAACAATTATGATTGCAGGCGTTACTTTAACTTAATGAACTTCAGTGATGAATGCGTTCAGAATAAACCTTAAGCACATTCTCATCTGTAGAATTACCACTGTAGGGAACAAAGGCAAAGCCCTATACTGCTACTGCCAAAACACACACAGGCTTCTTTATTTCAGCTGAAGCCTGGTTGAAGACTGGCACAAAAAAAGTAACTTGTTTCTTCACAGGTAATCAATGCTCTAAAATAAATGTGGAATGTATGTTCAGACTGTATGCCTCAAAAATCCATATTAATCCATATACATTCCATAGGAATGTATAACAAATTATTTCCATTTATCTTAGAGAAGAATTGTATTCTGGTGCAGAGGTTAAGAGCCAGGAATTTCTGAGATTCAATCCTATTTCCAGACATGTTCTAGGGTAAGCCATTTGATGCTTCTGTCTCTACTTCCCTTTTGAGAAAATGACAATAAATGAGAAATTGAACATGTTATAAATTTTACAGAATTAGTATTGAAATAATGCCTTTGAAGGGGAAAGGCTCTAAATAAATGCCAATATTAAATACACCAAAGGTCAGTGTAATCAGAAGAAATAAACCAGCTTTTTACTAATTTAATAGTACATAGATAATTCCCTTTCAGTTAATCCAATTTGCACCGGCTGATCAGAGGTCATTACTCAATCTCAGTGTTTTAGTACCAACACCGATCCCAACATTATCAATGAAGTTCCATAACTTAACTTATGTCAAGAACTATCTGCAGGTTTTATGTAGGAGAGTACAGCCTCTAAAATGAGGAAACAATACAGATCTTTACAGATACTACTTAGACTCATCATATGCAAAGTACACATACAAATTATTAGTGAATTACAATGAGATTGTGAAAACAAGAAAGGTTTGTTGCCAATCACATACCCGCCTTTAATATAGTCAAGGAATGAAACTTCTGTTTCAATTAGGAAGGAAAGCAATGTTACCTGAAAGCAAATAAAAGAGAGTCAGACATGAATTGTCATTTCCCAGTTGAACAAGTAGAGACATAAGCACAATGTTTTTGGAGCTCTGTCCTTAAGACGTAATTTCCTACAGGATTAGGGCAAAAAGAATCATAGAATTTGGGTTGGGAAAGACCTTTAAGATCATCAAGTCCAACCATTAACCTAGCACAAAAGAAAATTAAAAAAAAAAAGAAACTATTTCAATAGGCAGTTCTTGAAAGGGAAGAGACAAATTTGGAAGTCTACTACAATTGTGCTTTTTAAAAAAAAAAAAAAAAAAAGGGATGGAAGATTGTATTCCAGGGCAGGTTACCACATGCATGTCTTCTGATCACTGTGCACTACATCTACACATGAATATTAGAGGCTAGATGATAATGCATCTATTTTATGAGTACTTCAACACCATTTAAAGAACTCAATTATATGCCATTTCTCATCTCACATTAAAAGTGGTATTGAGTATTGATGCAAGCCAAGAATGCAAAAATCTAGTAAATTATACATGTATATGAAATATATAAAAAAATATAAAGTGGAATATATAAAAAATGCAAAGGTAAGAAATTTCTTCAGTCCTAGCTTTTATCATTCAGAAATTATATAGGTCCAAAACACAGACAGTGGTCTAAAGGTGTTACTGGCATTTCCAGCACTTGAGTCACAGAAGTATAAACTCACGTGGAAAAGATCCAGCATTTAAGATATATCGCACAACATTATGAAGCAAAGAATTCAATTCAAATTATTTTCATTTTATTTACAAAGTGACACAAAACTCTCTCACAAGTGCATCAGGCAGTCAGTGAAAACTGCTTAAGTAACTACTCAAAGCAAATTCACTGATGATGATACAAGGAATAAAAAGGGGATGGAAGTTTGTCACAAAATTTGATTTGCCTCCAACTGCAGCAACATATAAAAATTGAAAATATTCCTATGTTGTAAACTTGGACTCAGAATGAGATTACAGGTAGTAATTCTGTCTTCTGTCCTACTTCCTTTGTCACAGGTTCTCTGTGATTCTTAGTGACTTGCAAAGTTCAAAACTATCAAATTACCTTTCTAGTTGAGAACAGACAACCATAACAAAGTTCTACCAGACTATCAGTAGCATAGTCTTGCATATAAGACTGAAATTTCTATGCATTTTCCCACTGGACACAGTCATTTTAATGGTTCATCTGTTATTACAGCTGGTCATCTTGTTCCTAATTAGTTTAAGCAAATGTTTTCAGTGAATCTGATTTAAAAAGGTAAAAAGCAGAAACATAGAAGACTCTTCCAAAGTGGCCAAAGTGTTTACTTCCTTACAGACAATGATTACCAATGTTCCAAGTTTTATACAGTGAATTTTAGATTTCACTGCTTTTCTTTGTTTGAAACTAATCATGTATTCTAAAAGATTTCTGCTTAGTATGTAGTTTGTCTGTCTGAATTTAAAACAACCCCTTAAGTAATAATGAATTGAGGTGACTACTGTATGTACATAGTCCTTAAAAGCAGCAGTGAGATAGCAGTCAATGATCTATATCCACTTCACTTAAAGTTTTCCAGAAGCCAACTTCCTATCAGTAAGAATGATGGTCTTGGTGCCTCATTTGAAAATGTAGAAAACTGTGGGATAAAGAATATCTCGGGCGAATAACAGGGAGAAGAAAAACAAATCTGCAGGCAAACACATAGGAATGACAAGTTGGAGAAGCATAAGGGAAGCCTGAAGGACTAATAGAAGCAAGGGCAAGTGAGGGCAAAGAAGACTTGATAAAGAAAAGAAATTACAAAACCAACAGTAGAGAACACTGGTAGAGAAGGAAAGAGGACAGACAATTGCTAACAATTGTTTATTGGAAATTTCCATGTAATTTGAGACAAAGGATAGGAAGACACAGCTGATTTTGTCTGTCCAAACATGAGTAAAATATGTTTTTTCAAATGCAGACAGATACATGTGAAGGTGTTAAAATATTTAAAACCAAAATCAACAGGAAGATTGAACATGTAAATGCATTTTTTGCTCTTCTGTACCCTAAGCCAGATTTCATACCTACGATTTTGAGTACACTTACTTTTAGTATTGATTTAAAATAATCACTTTTCATAAGTTTCTGACTCACTAATTTAGCATAATAAACTTTATTTTAACATGCTAAATTGTAGTAAAAGGAATATGTTAGCAAAAAATAAAGTATCTAACTAATCAGATCTTGCATGGTAAATTTTCATGGACAAGCTGCTTCTGCCCATTTTTTACAATTTAAAGCAAAGGTACAAAATAAGTGTTTATTCTCCTACTGATGAACAGACTTATACAAGAATGTGAGAATGACAAAACATTCCTTCAAGGCTACAGTTCAGAGTGAAAGTAGCCCTACTGACTTCAGTAGAACTGTTCATGTGGAAAAAAATCCACATGCTGGATGTGTTTTCAAAAAACATGTCTTATATCTGATTAGGTTTTCCAATATACAATTCTTCAACATTTATCTTCATTTTTCTGTAAATGATGTTTTGAACATCACGGATGCCAGAACATGGAAGCTGAGAAAGTGCTGAAGGGAATTATTCGCATTGCTAGCAAATGGTTCATAAAACAGACTACAGAATATGAACAAAAGGACATTAAACCCTCATCCCAAACCATAGCAACAGATCTTTTGACATAAAGTTACAAAAACCTGCCGGTAATAAAAAATGTTGACTCTTTTTGGTTTAGCCATGATAAGCATGCTAGCTTTTACTGATGCTAGCTCAGCAGTTAACTTTAAAAAGAAAATTGACTTTTAAAAGTTCAGATATGCTTCAGATAAAAATTAAGTGTTCCATCCAATAATTTCAAGAATTTGACTGAAATTTTGGTATAACTCATTTTGGAAATCATTGGCACCTTAACAGCACACTTGAACACAGCTTTTATCAGACTCTTCAAATAAAAAAAATCTGAAAATAAATGCTGTATAACAGTAAATAGTTTATTGTTGTGGCCTTCACAGAAGGGTCTATTCTAATTCTCTTAAATTACAAGTCAACTACACTCTGTTTCAAGAGAAAAGCATCTAGTAACATAAAATAAATTTACTTACTGTTCCAGAATTAACATACTTTTTCTTTTTTCCTTTTTTCTTTGGATTTATTACCTAGAAATATTAAACATACAAATATTAAAGCAGTATGATTTAGGCTTTAACATAAAGATAAGTGTTAAGATACTTTCAATGCAGAAAGTAGTCTTTTTTCAGTGGATTCTAAATTTATTCAGCATATTGTTTATTTATGCACCTCAATGCTGAGATATATGTATATTTGAAAACAGTGAATTTATCTTCATGGTACCTGCTAGGTAAGCCAGTGCCGTTACTTGCGTTTGACAAGCAGGGGACTGGGGCAATAGAGGTGAGAGTGTT
The DNA here is from genome assembly GCF_047370975.1 of Nipponia nippon. NCBI lineage: Eukaryota > Metazoa > Chordata > Aves > Pelecaniformes > Threskiornithidae > Nipponia > Nipponia nippon. The sequence continues at coordinate 17,324,861 of NW_028262347.1, read as the reverse complement.
CATTAAATCTGAGTGCTCAGTGAAACACTACTTTGAATTTTCTGAGATTGTAAGACGCAAGATTCTGCATTTTTCTGCATTCCTGATTCCAGTATTTCAGTGTACTGTGTCACCACTTCTTCATCTCACAATGCACCTCTTCACATGCCAGCTAATCTGTTTCCATTTCTCCTCAGTATCATCTGAGAAACACAAGATTTGTTCTAATCCTAGTTTCTGTATTTGGTGCAATGACAGATCTGGCTGAGAGGAAGAGAAATTGGGGGACAGATCACACTCTGCCAGAACATAAACTAGTCAGTAATTTCATGAAAATGGCACAGACCACCAACCTGACTGGCGTACAGGAGTTATGGGGCCTCAATGCACTCCTCATACACAAGAATCTTCACGGAACTGGACTACAAAGCAATGAACAGTTTTCTTGAATGTCTTGAACCCACACCTATAAAATTTCTCACTGTAGCCACCAATACAAATTGTTTCCCTTCTGAATACCTACCCATTCAAAGGCAAGTCTCAGTCAGTTTCATTACATACACATTAAAGTGTAGTCCTGCTTTTTTCAAAATTGCACATGGAATTGGAAGCAAAACATTATTTTGTTAATTAGGTCGATCAACTATCTCCTATATAACTAGGAAACTCAAATCTTTGTGGCTTACTGCCAAGTTTTACTACAAACTACTCACAGATGTTCTGTGAATGACAAGGAATGAAAACATTCCCAATTGAAATCTTAGTCACTTAACTGCTATAAAAATATTTAAACAATTTTGCCTGAAAATGGGAAAAATAGTAATACATGTCTTCCAAAAATTCTCTCCCCACAAGTAAAATGAAATTACATTTAAAGATCATATTCCTTGCACAACATAGAACAGCTGTGAAATGTAAGGCAGAAAGAGATAACTGTCATTTGAGGTCTTCCCAAACAGGGTAAATGAGAGTGACTCTTTCCCTCCAGTATGCCACACAGATATCCAGTAAGTATTCTTCAAAGCTTTTACTGCCTTACACATACCTAAGCCCTTTAACACTTAAAAAACCCACAAATAACCCCTCTCCCTCCTATTAACTGTGTCTTGCCTGGTGAGCAATGGATTAAATCTGTGTAGTGGTGGTTTATAAGCAATGCAGTAATTCTTGCTGAAACAGAATCTTAGCCAGAAAGTGACTCCTGCTGACAATTGCCCAGAAGAGGAAGATGAAGGTAACAGACTGCCTGCCTGACTTGTGGCCCTTCATTCACAACTCTCCAGAATCCAGTGGTCAGGCCTGAGTTAGCAACATATTTCTTGCCAGCAGTCATTAAATGCCAAAAAGGAGATTCATCTGAACCTTCTGCTTCAGGTAACTTGACAATTGGCTTCTTAGGAATTGCTAGGAAATACAGTAGAGCTTGGAGTAAAATATCATGGGAAACAAGGTATCTACTTGGGATTAAAGATGAATTAAATCACAGCGTCTCTCTCTCCTATAATTCCAGGTACTATAATTATTATAATATTTATGTGGTTTTTTTCTCAAATTTCAGATAACTTTATAAATAAAACAACGTTTTTTAGCCTCTGAAAGTCTTACACCCCTGCAGTAACCTAGGAAGCTACATGAACTCTTACCTACTAAAAAAAGGTCAATTGAAAAGAGCTTGTTACAGCAATGTTTCTATACCTGAAAATACGTGACACTCACTCAAACACAAATTTCTCTACCTGCCTTGGGTCAGTTTGTAAATGCAAAACAATTTAAAAAGTTTCTCCAGTTTCTTTTGTTCTGATATTGCACAGACTGATCAAGTAGAAGCAATACCAAAGTGTGGAGGATTGCAATGTGGGGAGGCAAACATGAGATGCTCAGGAAATGTATGCTATTGCTGGGAGTAAGATATTGATACTATATTTAAGAAACTGCAAAATGACTTAAGATGTTATGACAGAATATTCCTGGTAGGGTAGGAGTCATGTCAGTGACACAACAGGAGAGGACATTTTCACTGCACACAGTAATCTGTGCTGTGACACTATCCATAGGACACTGCCGTAAATTACAGTAACTCTGTGGTTGATCTTGGATCTAAAGAAGAAAAAAACCCCATGGCTTTCAGTTATCTTTGTCCTGCTTTGCACAGCAGCACCTTTGCTCATCTTCAAAATAAAAGTGCAGCATGTAATTGGGGCACTCTCCTTCCCTACCTGGTATTAGTGCTTGCCTAAACCATCATATTTGTGATCACCTATATTAGGAATATGAAATTTTACAAAATACTGAAGTTTAATGGCAGCAGTCTGAGATCAGTTAAAGGATAGCTTAAAGAATAACAAAGATCTGCACACTACACAGAAAAAAAAAAAACAACAAAACCAAACCACCAAACAGGTTATAGCCACACAGGCTTGTCTTCTCATTATTGGCAAGAATATCCTTCCACAAGAAAGAAAAAACACATTTCAGTTCTGAGACACACCGTGCATGCAAACTGCACGATGCTGGAACTCATGGTGCAGATACAGAAGCTGACTTAAGTCCTTCAAAAAGCATACCTAAAACCCGGAAGAAGGTCTGAAGTATTTATTCTGAGGGACATAAGAGGTCTTGAAATTAAACTGTCTACCAGGATAACTGCGACTAATTAGCTGGATTTGTCTTACATCTGAACCACCCTTGGGAGAAGCAGAACTGAAAGAAGTTCCCATCATGGGATTAAGATTGCATCAACGAAGATCTTGCAGACAGGCTGGTCATGAGTTTCACCAATCTGGACACATACACGAATCTAAATTGAGGAATAGGCTTCTCCTACCAAAATGGACCACGAGGGAATCGAACCCCAGTCCTCAAGACAGCTAGTCATGGAACTGTCCCAGAAGCAACTTCAGCCCATATGAATCCACCAGTCACCAGGTGGCATCACATAGCAGAAGTGCCTGTATTACCTGCAGTATCATTTGAAGGCAAATTAGCTGCTAATTTGAAAGAGGAGATGCTCATACTAACAAGACTACATTAAAGGGAGATTTGGTGGCAAAAGCTATTCCTGTTTTTTTTCGGATGGCATGTATGACCATTGTTGATGTTGAGGAGCCTTAGATATCACTTTCCCCTGGGGAAGGTGGGGAGGGAGGGATAAGATCAAAATCTTGGCTTCTGGCAACACTGGAGATCAAGGATAGAGTCACTAAAGAAATACCAGGAAAAACATCACACACAATGTCCCAGGTAGAAGCTGGGAAGAAGCTCCAGAACACAAGAAAGAAGAAATACTTTTAGGGACTTCCAAAACAACAGGGGTGGGAGGGGAAATGCTAAGTGCCTTATTTTTTGTTCAGTTCCTATACTTGGTCTGCATTACGTAAGACAGGAGTTGAAACTGCTGATGCAGTAAGAGCACCCATTTTATGCTACCAGAACTTCCAGACAGCATGTGAGCTCTGTACACAGAGAGCTGTGTACATACATCATACATGATGACATTTTCCAAGAGACGGCTGCTTTTAACTACAATAATCCTGCTAGTAATCAGACCTAGGAATGGGCATTTGTACTGTGGTGCAATGACAGCAATCTGTTGCATGAGGATAACAGTCAAGGTCTAACCCAAAAGAGCAAGGCTCCAAGAACCAAGGCAAAATGAAGGCAATTTCTAGTAGGATGCACTGTCACCTTTCTTATCTTTCCTTTAGGCTCTTTGGCAGATGCTGTATTTTCCTGGGTTACATTCATTGCTCAACTGATACAAACATCTTGTTAAGTTCATTAGAGAGGAGGCTATAGCCTCTTCAATGTGAAAGAAAGGAAAACACAGCTAAAATCAAAACTAGTGCGCTCCTGTATTTAATACTATTTATAAACTCTGAAAGGGACAAAAGATCTCATATTTTATAAGTGATTTATTTTTATAAAGGATCTGTCAAAGAGTTATCAGACAGATATACTGCCTAGAAATGGTCAAAAAAGATGCACACCAAAAACGTCTACCTGTAACACACAGTTCTTTGGGTTCATGATTCCGTGATCTGAAGCACTGAATATGAACTTCATACTCAGACTCTTCTAAGGTTCCTCTGTTCCCAGTATATAAACACCTCTAGGACAATAAATACAGCACAGACTGTACCTTGCCTAAACAGTCGTTTTCTTGTGGTGTATGAATGCTCGTATCGAGAAATGAAAGACAGCAAAAATGAGAACAGAATTGACTGAGAAAGACAAAATAATGAAGTTAAAAATAAAACAAAGAAGGCTATTTGCAAATCTCACTAGGTGAGGCTATGAAAGACCTACAGAGTAAAACCTACAGATTCAGCACCTCACCTTAGAGAAACTGAAAGTATCTGGCACAATCCATACACTTTGTCTATGAGCATGTGTGAGATGGAGGGTGCTAAAAAGCTTTACCACAACTGGCTGGACATATGCATACGTATGTGAAAATGGAATAGCATGTATTTTCACACAGGGGAATATACAGGTACCTGGAATACATGCATTATTTCCATGTGAAAATTGCTACTCTTGAGCCCTTGCAGGGAGTATCTCTTTATGGTAACACTGCTCTAATTAAGCAGACCGCCTGTTCCCAAACACCACCACCACATCCGTATCACGAGACAGCTGTGGGGTTTTGGGCAAATGCATCAAGAATGCCTGTCATCAGAATGGTTAATTAGACGCTTAGGGACTGTTGTGTACCTAAGCACTAGGCTACTGCTGGGTGAAAAAGGAATGGTAAAAGGAAACACAGGGCAATCAGGCAACTAGGCTTAGTGGCCTATTAGCCATATCGCCTAAATTAGGGGGTAATACTTCCTGGCGTGCGCGTGCACACACACAAAAAAAAAAAAGTAGGTGGAACTTGGAACTTGAAACGCTCCACATTGTTTTACCATGGGAAAGAAACCAATTCCTTTTACAGGAATTCTGGAAGACAACCCCAACTACACGATGAAATACCATGCAGACACTTGACACAGACCTAGACAAGCCAGTACATGTACACAGCACAGTGTAGGTGGACTTCCTACCTCTGGTCCTAAAAGTAGGATAACCATATTATATCAGCACCAGAACTGGTCATTAGACTAAGACAATCTAGGCAGAACTTACCCAATCAGATGCAGCGTACCTCTAACTCACCTGTACTGCTTCTAGCTGGGGAGCACATTCACAGTATGTGAAGTTACAGTACTACACACTGTTACCTACTGACGATAAAGCTGAAGTGATCTAAGTTATGCATAAAAATAATGGGGACTCAAAATTGAAAATGAAATTTCTTGGATCTATAAAAACATAACCTGGAGTTTAACACTGCAAAATGTAACGTATTTCCATAGGAAGAGTCTGTAAGTTGACACCTCTCCTCAGTGACAAAATACACTTTAAATCTTTTCTTCCTATTGCCTCTCCTTATTTAACACATTTTGAAATTTCATGATACGTTTCTTATTCCAGACTAAGATTCTTCTGGGATATTAATTTAAAAATGAAGTTTTAATGCAGGAGTCTTAATGCTTAGACTTTTCTTTTTTTTTTGCAGTCAATTTTTTGTGCCCAAATCTGGGGTAATTTTTAAAGGGACCTTTCAAAAAAAAGAAAAAAATGCCAAAAATTAGTGCCTTTATGACAATTCAAGTTTGTGCATCTCAATTTTTGTTTGCATAAACTCATTGATTGCTTCTGAGAATAACTTGCAGCATATTTAACGGTTGGACTTGATGATCCAACCTCTTTTAGCTCTTTTCCAACCTAAACGATTCTATGATTTCGTAGATTCAGTAAAGTCTGATCTTGGAAGAAGAAAGTTTACTTTTTTGCAAATCCCAATAATCTCAGACTAAATTAAGAAAGAAGTCTTAAACTAGGGATTTATTAGATCTGAAATAAACAAGCTTGCACAATCTTGGCCACAGGGCCCTGAGAAGAGGAGAGAGGAGAGAGGAGAGAGAGGAGAGAGGAGAGAGGAGAGAGAGGAGAGAGGAGAGAGGAGAGAGAGAGAGAGAGGAGAGAGAGGAGAGAGAGGAGAGAGAGGAGAGAGAGGAGAGAGAGGAGAGAGAGGAGAGAGAGGAGAGAGGAGAGAGAGGAGAGAGAGGAGAGAGAGAGAGAGAGAGAGAGAGAGAGAGGAGAGAGGAGAGAGGAGAGAGGACAGAGGACAGAGGACAGAGGACAGAGGACAGAGGACAGAGGACAGAGGACAGAGGACAGAGGACAGAGGACAGAGGACAGAGGACAGAGGACAGAGGACAGAGGACAGAGGACAGAGGACAGAGGACAGAGGACAGAGGACAATGTGGATGCATTCACCTACAATACACAATAAAGTCGTACCACATTTAGAAGTCATCTAACAATACAAAACTCTCTAATTGAATTGACAACTGCCTGTCAATCCCAGTAGCTGGCAGATGTATGAATCTTAAACCAGAAATGAGATGCAAATTTTTAAGCAAAGATGGTAACTGACCACATGAAAAACCCTACCAATAAGCTAAATTCTCTGTCACTTGTAAGCCCTTCATCAAAACTCTAAAGATTCTGAAGTCTGCACTTAAGATCAAAGGCCTGTGACTGATGTAGGAATCACCAGATATTCTTTGGATAGGAGAAAATAGCATACAACACACGTACCAGTTGGCAAAGGAGAAATAAATGAGAAATTGTTCATACACAAATGGAGGTAACCCAGTATTTGCTCCAAGTTATGTCATACCAACCCAGCTGCTCGAAATGCTCTTCTTGCCCTATCACAGCCCAGCATGCATACGCATGCACACATACCTACTTGTCTTTGAATCTTTTTATAGATTCATAGAAACATTTAGGTTGGAGAAAACCTTTAAGATCATCGAGTCCAACCGTTAACCTAGCACTGCCAAGTCCACCACTAAACCATGTCCCTAAGCACCACATCTACACGTCTTTTAAATACCTCCAGGGATGGGGACTCAACCACTTCCCTGGGCACCCTGTTCCAATGCCTGACTACCCTTTCGGTGAAGAAGTTTTTCCTAATATCCAACCTAAACTTCCCCTGGTGCAGCTTGAGGCCGTTTCCTCTTGTCCTATTGCTTGTTACTAGGGAGAAGAGACCGACCCCCACCTTGCTACAACCTCCTTTCAGGTGGCTGTAGAGAGCAATAAGGTCTCCCCTGAGCCTCCTCCTCCAGACTAAACAACCCCAGCTCCCTCAGCCGCTCCTCATAAGACTTGTGCTCTTACGAAGCAACACTTTAAGATTCTCTGTTCTTTATAAAAGAAGAAATGTGAAATAATTCCAAAGTTTGATTTTGACAAGCACTGTGCAGATTTGATCAGTTTGCCATGAAAACATTGGAAGCGTTTTCATTTATTTCCTGAAAGTGTGTAAATACTCACAATACTTACCTCATACACGTTGAACTGAGATTGCCCTCTCGACAACTCTCTGTAACTTGTTGTGAATTCTCCGATGAAATCATGGCTGTATAATAAAAAAGTTTTTAGATCAAATGTACAGCATTTAGTAATTTAAACATGTATTACATCTATTTATGAAAAAGAGAAGCACAGACAATATGAACTGACACCCAAGAAAGGAGCAATGGCAGAAGATATAATTTGCTTAAAAATCTGTGTGTGTTGTGTGTTCGCTCTATTAGTAATAAAAATTTAGAGATTAAAAGTATTAGCATAAATCTTTCTGATGGCGTCTGCTTAACTTAGCTGCACAATGAGGACTAGGTTGCAAAGTAGTGATCTGACCCCAATGTAAGCTTACAGAATCTGAAGAAACAGAGTGGGCTATCAAAGGCTATCACCATTTTCTCACTGGGTGACCACTGGCATCACAGACTCTGAACTGTGTGCAAGACTATGTGAGAGAAAGAGAGGTATTAAGAGTGTGAAAGGAGTAACTTAAACAAGGAAAAGACCAGACGTACCAATTTGTGTAATGTGACACTGAATGGCACTTTTAAGGGGAAGACCCAAAGCTTATTTCAGCTGCTATGTCTTCCCACCTGGGAAGAGAAAAGCAATCCACTGAGGCTACTCAGCGTACGGTATTAGACACCACTGGAAAGTATATCTTAACCTAACACTAAAGTTGTGGTTATCAAGCTTCTCCTTTCTAAATTCCATTCCTGCTCCAAGAATACATTCAACACTCCTGTGCTGTCACGCACGTTTTGAGAACTGCTTTGTCAGCTCTTAACGAGGGGATGGCATGCTGCTGAGGAGCCACTGTGAGCAGGGTGGCCAGAGGGAGTGCAGCGGATGAAGCATCGCTGAGAACGGCGTCTGGAGTCAGGAAGCCGGGGCACAGAAACCACAGGGCTGCCAGAAGTGACTGAACTGCAGGTTCGTATCTCAGACAGGTGCCTGGAATGGAAGCGACCGCAGGGGTGTGTGCCCAATAAATAGCTGGCTACACAACTCCCAGCAGTCCCAAGACCTGTTCCCATTCTCCACTCTTCCCAGCTGAACTTCCCTCACTGCTGCTCCAACTCCCACTCCCCCCTGCCCCTGTCTCCCTCTGTTTTCACAACTGTTCCCTAACAAGGTGTTGTATCTCCTGTACACTCTGCCTCCATATCTACTGAGCTATGAAATTAACTTTTTTGCCTTCCCTCCAATGGTAAACTAGAATAGAAAGTCAAAGTTTTATGACTTTGGTACTTGTAAAATTTGTTTTTAAGAAATACAGCACACTTCTAATTAAGCTATAAATATTAAAAGCAAATTTAAATAAATCTGAATGTTGCAAGAAGAGGAAAAACGGAAACAATCTATAGCCACATGAAATTTCTTTCTTGAGTTATTCATAACGAAATGAACTGAAAAAAACAACTCCCAAATATACATCTCACTTTCTGAAACCAGCATGAATTCACAAAATATGTAAAACAAACCATTAAAAGGTCCAGTCATCATGCTAATGCACATGAAATAAGCAAAGCATCCTGTAAGAAAGCTTGAGAAATACTATATGGTGAAGATATTCCTGATTACTCAGATTCAGAAGGGGACACGTCTCATGAAACACTCCCAGTTTGGAGATCAGGAAATTGCTTCTGAGGCAGACAGTTTTCTTAAAAAACACATTTTGGAGGCATCATCTCCTTCGATTAAATGCTCTCCAGATTGCAATGACTATTTAACCAGGGGAAGAGAGGAAGCCATCCATACAGGCTATGGAACATGAGTTCTATATGGACTGTAGCGCATAAGGTGTATTAAACCTTAGGTAACCATGGCACTGGAGAAAAACGCACCTTGGTTAAAGAGGAATCTTTTCCTTTCATAACAGTTCTTACCTTAAATTTTCAAGTCAGCTTGTATATTTCAAATGCAGAAATTCAAACAATAGCTCAATGACTACATACAAACATGCTGTAGCAAACAGAGGAAACGTAAGCAATTCCAGACAGGGTTGTCTCTGGGGAAAAAAAAATATCTATACTGCTCAAAAGTAATTGTTTTCTTAATTCTAAGAGACATCGGAAAGCCTCCTTTCCTTGCGGCAATATACAGAGACTAATAAGAACTGAGCTAGAATGATATAATTCCTCTGACTAATCATGTTAAAAAGGTATGAGCATATGTAACCAGTCTTAGAGTTCTCTGCAGTTCATCAACCTGCATCTTAACGCTTAGCATTCAGATGGATGTACGCTCCCTCCACTAAGTTGGCTCCGAAAGATGAGTGCCTGTCGGACAACATTTGCCTTTCCCAGAAGTATAACTCGTTAAGAAAAACAAGGCACCAATCCCTCCCAATATTCATGATCACACTTCACCAAATGGATCTTCATATTAGTCTCTGGATTGAGAATCCAAAGAAGTTATTCTCTTTGCCTTCTGAACACCCAATATTCCTAGACTTAAAGACTTTTGTCCATGAGTGGCATATCAGAACTCTGAATCAGAGACTCTTAGCCCATAAAATGCATCACTTGAACCACATCTCCCTAAATCTGCCACTTTTGGTACTATGCTTTGAAGTGCTGAAAATCACTTTCAGAAGTGTATTAACTTTGATTTTTTTAAATAATCTAATGGAAAAAAACAAAGGAGGAAAGGACAATCATCACCAGAAATATGTCAATGAGTAAGGGGGAAAGTGCCATAATCTAAAAATCAACTATCTAACTGGAGAAGGAGGATGAAGGTGGAGGACAAGAAATAAGGTGAGAGAGCCTAGAATCTGAGATTTACAATCTCTCCTGCAGCATTTAGATTCTCAGATGAATGTTTAGGTGGCCCTAGGTTAGCATGGTAATATTTACAGTTTTAAAATTCAAGAAAACATTTCTTCTGCATAACAGATCATAAATGTCAAGGCTTTTACACCATGTACGCTAAGTAACAACTTCTCTGAAATTAGTGAATAAGCCTTCAGAGAGAAATAAAAACATCAGACTATGCTGATACGCTGATGTGAAGTTGCATATCATCTTATTTTTTCCTTCTGTAAGACCTGTCTGCAAGCACTTAATTGATAAGGACACTGAACAAAAAGAAAGTCACTTTGCTGCACACAAGTGAGCTTGTCCAAAGTAACAAAACCAACTTTTGTGACTTCTTATATCACCAAATATTTTGGGGTTTGTCATAGCTCTTAAAAGCAATAAAAGGTAACAATTAGAACAAGTGGTTCACATTTTGACAATTGTTGGGCAAAAACTGGTTTGAGACAAAGAAATGTTTAATAATTAATAGTGTTAATATTACGAAGGTCCTATGTTACCTTTTAGTCAAGAAATTTTAAGTGATGTTTGAAAATAAATGAGAGCTAAGAAAATACAATTAATCTTAACAATGTAATTCATGAAAGTGACAGTAAGAAGCTCAACCCAAAGCACCCTGGTGCCGTTTTTCCAAAGCACAGATAACAAAGAATGGGGGAAAAAGAAAAAAAAAAAAACCTCTAAGTCAAGATTCAAGAAATCAGAGTTAAGTCAAGTCAAGATTCAGAAATCAAGTATATGCACAGTAATGTCGCCTTACTGATTGCAGAATAACCTGCACTATTCAGTATAACTTGCTTTGCTATCTAGCAGGCTCTCTGATGATCTTTCAGAGGTTGTTCCTGCCCAGCCTGCACATCTCTGGAGCAAACAGATTCAGCCTAGTGAGGTCATCAGCTGGTGTAACAACTGCTCATAGAGTCCATCAAAAGTGGAAATTAATATAAACTGAGTAACAGCAGCATTGTACATAAAAATTGATAGACTAATTCTAAAGCGGGATTCACTTCAGATACATTTGGCAATGTCAAAGTTAAATTAGGCACTTAGGTTCTTGCTATGATCACTAGTAATTCATAGGCACCACCAAATGGCAATTTATTCCAGTTAGGATTCAATCAGACCATTTTCCCCTGTAAGCTACTGCAGTAGCTTAAATGATTAGTTCAGTCTAGTTGACTGATTTTTACATTGTCTGAAGTTACATGAGACGAGTGCCATCTCATCTTTCTGAGGAATTTAACGTGTAAGATGTCAGTGTTCTGTCTGCTTCTAAATTCAAAAAAGGTAGAAAGCAAAAGGCAAAAAAAAAAAAAAATCATATAATTAGAATAAAAAGGAATACATGTAAATAGTATCCTTCACTTTTTTTGTTTTTTAGATATTAATTTTATAGGTATTCAGAGTGGGATGTGAGCAAAAGCAGATAAATCTTTCAAACTGTGTGGAAGAGTGTAGAGGGTAACGATTGCCTGAATTCCACAGTGTGTTGAAGATTTCACTCAGAACTGCAGCTACACAATAGTATTTGTCCAATTTCTTCTTTTTAATCATACCTCAGTTTCAGATTTTGGGTGAAATGGGACAGCACATGGGGTTGGATACCTTAATAAAATATAATCTTTATTTTTTATTAACTTGACAATGTAAGTTAATTTTTCATTGTTAGATTATTTTCAAAAAATATTGTAGTTTATACACAAAAGTGTAAATATATCATGTTTTTAAGGATTTGGCACATCTAAGTGAGGAACAGAGGATGTTAATAGAAATTCATCATTACAGTGATGCAGTGATTTTTTGCTAATATGGCTTTGTTAATTTAAATCCTTGTATTTTTAATTGCCAGACTATGTTACTTTGTCACTTCAGGGAATATCTAATCAAGAAGGATGAATTTGCACGAGCAGGTATTTATAGAGGGTAAACATGTGATAAGAATGCTATAAATCAACAGGCTTCATGATGGAACCAAAAAGACAAAAGTATAAGATGAGAGAGCATAAGATGAGAAAGCTGAAACTGGTTTTGGACCTTGTCAGCAAGGAAATAAATGGCAGCACACGATAAATTTGCCTATAATGATTACAAGATCTATTGGGCCACAGAAGTACAATATCATTAGCTATAATACTAGAAGCAAACTGCATTAGCAATATTAAAGACATTACTGTATAATAAATAACATACTCTTAAAAATCCAAATGTAAGTGCATATCCATATATTTAAAAATATAAATTAAGATTAATATGAAATAATTAAGACAGACCAAATTAAAGATAAATAGAAATCAACATATTCTTGTATAACATACAAATTCTAGTACCGTGATTTATGAGCACAGATTCTAACCAAAGTATTAAGATACAAGCTCAAACATTTTTAAAAGAACAAGAGGTTATCAATCCAGTTTGATAAAAAAAATATCTTTCTATTTTGTCAAAATAAAAAGCAATTTGAAAGGCTAATTTCTTCAGAAAAAAGGTACACTCGGTACAGACAGCAAGCTTGAATAACAACAGATTGCCCCTCTTAAATTTAGCAACAGGAATTCCACATATATTCTGCCATCCACTTTCTAGCAATGGAGTTATTTAAAACCCAGGTCTTCCAACTCTAGAGCTGACAACAATGTTTTGATGAAGACAGGCATGGAAATGAACATTCAAACCCAATCTGAAATAATGATAATTAATAGGTAGTTTCTACCTTGCAATACCTAGGCAAACAAGCAGTAGCAATTGCAGGCTCAGGCATTTTATCATACTTGAAAAGCAACAGTTTACGAAGCAGCGTTTTAAGCAAAAGAAAGTAGATTATAAAACGGATTATCCCTTTCTTCATACACGTACATTAACTGATAACATAATGAGATTCACAAAGCATTCCATCTTGCTTGTTCCTTGTACGAATATACACACATCATGTCTGAATTGGGCTAATACATCAGCATTTACCACAATTGTAAAACAAAACAGAACTGTAGCACAGCAAAACTCTTTTTCCTGTACCTCTAAATATTGATAAATACCATTCTCTAGTCCTGTTCTGGCCACTATATATTTATACATTTTAAGACGTGTACAAATATGCATGGATAACCCTGAAGTTTAACAGTAGTATTAATGTCTTACCTTCCATCTCTATCCCAATCATACACTTCTACTTTAATTGTCCTAAAAAAATAAAAAACACAACCCTGTTAAAATATATATTAAAATGTACCAGGATTGCCTTTAATACTTGTATTTTAATAGCACATGGGTGCATCAATTGTGCCAAATCCAGAAGGCAGAATTTTCCAGTCAATTCTCATGGGGCAGAAAATAGCAAGTCCCTCAGGTTACCCAATATATCTTCATAAACTAATAGTAAAATACAGCAGAAGCTGAGGAAACAATTAAACACATTGGAAGTTTAACCGAGTTATTTTTACTTGCTGTTGCTCTGAATTTTCTGTGGTTTGTTTTTTTTTTAATAAATTATTCTTTAAATCTTAAAGTATTATCAACATTTTTAAAAACATTAACAAACTAGAACTTACTGTGAAGGTTTCTTTAGTATATGCTATTATTTGGAAAACGGATATCTATTGTGGGGTAATAACATCTTACAGAAAAAAGTAATATATCCATATTTGAGAAGAAGTGTGCAGAGATTGAGAAGGCCCTTATGAAACAAAAGTATTAAGCAGCAAAGTACAGATTAAAAGCAGTGTTCACAATATAAAGTAAAGCACATTTAAAGCAGTAAGGAATTCTAGTCCATGCATTTTGGTTCTTAAATGAAAATAACTACTCCAGATTACAATAAAACTTCAATCTGGTAGACAGTATTAACCTTTTCTAAATATTGTGCAGTGGTGAAAAATGAAAACTCTCTGAGATCGACCCAAGATTTTGTGAAGGCCCTGTCTGTCGCTGCAGACGAAAGAAATGTGTAGTTCTTTAAGGACTGCACTTTTCCCCTCTTAAACTGTCCCCTACCTCTCAATAGAGAGGGAGGCTACTTGGCTATCTGACCAAAGAGGACAGAAAAGTGCAACATAATTTTCTCTTAATTCCTATAAAGCTAACAGGACAGTTGTTTGGTTCTTTCATCAGACTACACCATCAGATAACTATCAGATTATACAGCATAACCATGCCTTTCCTAGAATGGAATGGGACGAGCAGACTGTGGGGTATGGGGGGAACACGACAGCAGCAGACTCTGGGTACCAGTTTTTCCCAAACGGACAGATTGTCCTGGACACTGTGGGAATACTCACCCTCCTCTTAGTGAGTCAGGAGCTGGTGGGCAAGTTGAGTAATAAAGTGTTAAAGTCTGCCAACACACAGGTACTCGGTGCAAACACTTTTTCAATAGGAGAACTAATTAGAATTTATTTCATTTAAATCAGAATTGAAAGCCAAACTAGTAGATTATTATACACACAAAATAACACATGGATCTAAAATATTTCTTCACAGTATAAAACAGTAACTGGCAAATTTTCAGACAAGCGCCTCATGAAAAATATTAGGTATGTAATGGTTTCATACAGTTTCTTGAGCATCCCTCTGATGAATCTGCAACTGGCTACTGCATGAATCAGGATACTGACACAGGATATTGGAACAGTTTAACTAAAAGTATGATCCAATAAGCAAGCTGGTGTACCTCCTATGCATTACTTCACATTTATGAGATCATACGTCTCTCATGAAGAAAGGCTGAGAGAGTTGGGGTTGTTCAGCCTGAAGAAGAGAAGGCTCCGGGGAGACCTTATTGCGGCCTTTCAATACTTAAAGGGGGCTTATAAGAAAGATGGGGACAGACTTTTGAGTAGGGCTGGTAGTGACAGAACAAGGGGAAATGGTTTTAAACCAAAGGAGGGTAGATTTAGGCTGGACATAAGGAAGAAATTCTTCACTATGAGGGTGATGAGACACTGGCACAGGTTGCCCAGAGAAGCTGTGGATGCCCCATCCCTGGAAGTGTTCAAGGCCAGGTTGGACAGTTGGGCTCTGAACAACCTGCTCTAGTGAAAGATGTCCCTGCCCATGGCAGGGGGGTTGAACTAGATGATCTTTAAAAGGTCCCTTCCAACCCAAACCATTCTATGACTCTATACACATGTAAAAGCTGCAAATGGAAGATGAATGTGGAGACAAACTGTTTCCTTATGAGTAAAGTGAACCTCTGAGGACAGCTCTAACTATTCTTGCTTCAGGGATGACTTGGAAACAGACAAAATGTAGAAAACAAAAATTTCCCATGTAAAGGATTAATCTTATTTTACATACTTACTAGAAGAGTGGATTTCTTAAAATGCAAACACTGTAGAGTATATTATCATCAGCTTCATTAATGAAACAGGAAACAGATATCAGGATGGAGATAGTATATAGTTTTATATCTCCTTTTACTACAGAAAGAATCTATATATAAGTAAATTCAACGATCAGTAATAATGAATCCTATCCGGCCTAAAATGAACTGAACATGGGATAGAAAAATAACACCTCCAGACTTCCTATATTTTAAGCAACAACGTGCTTACTTTTATTCTTCGGAACAGTTTCACATGAAGTGAAGTCATCAGGTCTGTGGTATTAGAGGGGACAGGAATCCAAGCAATTACTTTATAATCTGCTTCCACGGAAGCTGCTCCCCATTCTTCCTGTGAGATACAGTTGAATACATGTTGAATAATTTTCTTTACTAGGAAGGGACTCTTTGGGGATAAGGCTGATCAACAGCTGATATTAGGTACACCAACAAATTCATGCCTGAATGTGCTTCACATTTTTTATGATATTCCAAAACAGGCAAAGAAGGAGTTGCTTTGTCTGGATGTTCTTCTTTTCCACTCAAATTTAATGGCTCTGACCGCACCATTTGTTACATTTTATCCCTTCTGTGGAATTTCAGTTTGGGATTAAGTTACCTTAGAATGAAAGCTGATTAAAGTGAAAGTTGTTCAGTGGAATGAAATCAAGAACAGCTCCAAACCTACTTTATCCCACCAAGTATTTGACCCTTGAAAGGAAATCATTTAATTTAGTAAGAAAGGCAATATCAGAGAGTTTTTTCCCCTAGAGAATCATTATTTTACTTCCAGGTTTCAAAACCTGTTACTGTTAAGATAGACAGGACACACTAGTAAGTTAAGATTTACATAAGGTTTAGTGGGACTTAAGTTTTGAATTGTCTTACAAATCTGTGTTCAAATAGCCAAATCATCTCAGAGAGAAAACCTGAATTATTAACATAAATTTTGGAGAAGGATCTTCAGACATGCAACTTTAATAAGAGCAATTCTTCCTTGAATAAAGCTCCTCTCTCCTGAAATTTATTTCATATTGAAAGGATTGATCACAGATCTTGAGTTTACCTATTTTGCATGACATGCAAGATATTAAAAGGCCTCTCAAATCTTCACATACTGACATTTTATCCTGTCTACACTGCTATTTTATCTTAAAGGACACAGTTTAGAGGTTGGGTTCTCTAATTTTAAAAAAAATCTTTAATTTAAAAAAAAAAATCAAGGTTGAAGAATGTTGGGGTTTGTATTTAGACATATATCTCTGTCTGAAAACTTTTATGCAGAAAATAACTGTGTAAGTGCTATTTGAGAGCTTATATTAAGAGAAAGAAAGAAGAGAACAAAAATATTGGGGATGCTAAGTACTACTGTAGCACTGAAATCCCATCCCTGTGATGGCTGAAAACATACTGTATGACTACATAGTTTGAGAAAAATTAAGCAAATCCTGGTGTTTTCACAATGAAAAAGTGGACAGAACTCACTCAGAAACATACGTTAACGGAAGATTTACTCTCCTCAAAACTAGAATTAATGTTTACTGTGATACATTCTTACTAGTGACATTATTCCCACCTTTCACACCTATCACAGAACCCAGAGCACCAAAATTTGATCTGTGAAACTATCATTATCTGAATGAGACTTTTGGGGTTTGTGGTTTTATGTATTACTATGCTGAGCTTAGGAATCTAATCCTTACCTTTAGAAAGAAAAGTTTTCAAATAAAAAAAAACCTCAAACTTTGGATGGTTTTTCTGAACTATCAGCAGACATTAATTTGAATTAATCTGGCAGCTAACAAGTGTTTCTTGATTTGAAACACGATTGTTGTAGGCAGGATTATGAAGTTCCATGGAGCCTTTTATTCATAAGGCATTCGCTGAGCACATTAAGTTGAAAGCATTCAAAGTAGAATCAACATGAGAAAACAGTAGTTACACAATAATTTGAGGCATGCTATTATACTTTTTAATTCTCTTTTGGAATGCTGGAGTTATCTCAATATGCCTCTACCACAATATCTTTTTAAATTATTATGAAAACCTTTTTTTCTTTAATATGATAAACAGTGCAGCATCCAGAGACTAGCTTCATGTGCACAGTTTTGCTTATGCATTATGCACGTGAACCCATATACAAGTTAAAAAGTCTTTTTTCTATTTGATTAGAATGTACTTATTATGAAATTGCTGCATTTTTATTGCATCTAATTGAAAGAGGCAACCAACATGGCTGACAATGACTGTATCAAGTACTTCACAAGGAGAGTGCTAGCAACATAAGAGAATGCTTTTTCCTTCAGTTTGAAGGAACATGACATCAAGTACTGGAAGAGTAAATCACAGATCAAATAAAGCAGCTAAGATCTGGTAGGAAAGACTAAAAATGGCCATTTCCCCAAAAAATGATAAAAAAATACCACTTTCCTAGGAAAAAAAAAAACCCACAAGTCAATTAGATTTGACTTTTTAAGAAGCAGCTTATAAAGACAGACCTTTAAGTTTATTACTGTGAAAGTGTTCTGCTTAGCTTAGTGAATATAAGCACTTCTTACTCTCCTGTTTCTTCATATCGACTACTGAGATTCAGCTAGTTGATTCAAGACTTGGTTTGTTTATCCCCTGGCATTAGCTAGTAAATTACAAGTTCAAGGAATGCCTCCCTGGAAGACTAGGCTTTCATGGTAACTGATTAAAATAAGTTTAGTACACACATTTCACTGAATAATTAGCTTGATAAAGTAATGCAACAGAGTTATGACATGGCAAAATCATGTACTATAGTAACATAAAATGTATATGAATGGATGGTAATCACATATATGGAAGCTGAAAATAAAAATTGAGGTAGAAAAAAAAAGTAACTATTTAAATTCCAAATTAAAGATTGTTTCAAAGACACACTCATAGGAAAATTACCAAGTTGAGCGAAGTCTTATTTAATTTCTCTACATGTAGCAATATGTTTCAACAAAGGATTTGGCTTCTGCTGATGAAAACATTAGTTCATGGTTAAAAGAACAGAATACTAAACCTCTTTTTATTTTCATAAATAAGATAAAATACCTTAACTTATATAAGATGATAAGATATGATCACACCAATCTCAACTTAATAAAATAAAACAGATGTTTAGGGGTTACAAGGCATTCAAACCAGATTTTTGACCTTTTACCTTTGAAATACCCAGACAAGCACACTTTGCGTCTCTTGTATTTTTCACACAGTCTATGTAAAGCTGAATTGAACCATAGCACATCTATCCATCTATCTACTACATTCAGCTTACATATTATGCATATTTTTATTCTAGTCTTGATATATTTCCTTCGTGATTTTAAATGAAGTATTACATTATACACTGCCAAAAGTATTATGACTAATTGATAAGTCTATACTTCCTCACAGTCTTACTAAAATAATTCCAGTACTCCAGATTTCAGGTAGCAGAAACAGATAAACTACCAAACATTCAACTGGGTACTTAATAATTTAACACCGATATCTAAATGCATTTCAAAAATATGAATGGTGACAACAGAACAAGAAGTCATCAACAGCGAGTTAAACATTGTTCTTGTTGATATTGTTAGAAGTTAACGTCCATTTTTTAAGGAGTCTAAAATATCCATCATTCCTCAACTTAACTAATTTGCTTGTTATTATTGGTAAAACATTGGTTAAAAACATGTATTATTACCATGTTTTTCAAAGATGGATTCTTTTCCATGGGCTCACTGAAAACTTCAAATCTGCACAAGATGATTACCTTCTGTGTTTCTCATGTACTTACCTACATATTTTAAAGGCTTTCATTTATCAGCATCCTCTGACATTACAATGTCACCCAAGGAAGACAGATCATAATTGTTTTTCATTGAAACATTATTAAAAAATACTTGTGCATGCTAGTAACAGTGTCCATTCTTCAAACTAGTCTTTTCTTTCTAACTGTTTCTTAATCACACCATAGAGAGCGAAGAATTTTTTTCCAGAAATCACCACTAACATTTCCTACAGATTTAGCATATTGGCTTTATTTTTCTAAATTCTTTAATGTGATGAATGGTTTTGAACACATATTATCCTTCCAAAATGCTGATTCAATAACCTAAATAGCATCAGGAATGGAACTGCATAGAAAAACTTACATATAGAAGCATACATGAGTTAGGGGGGAAAAATACCATATATGCTGAGAAAGCTTAAGGTATAGCTTACCGGTCATAGTCTCCATTACACAGTGCTCTGACAGAAATCTTGAATGCCTGCCACACTGGATTTAATGTATTTTTTATTACTTCTGTTTTGTGGCAGATAGTAAAACTGTAATAAAAAAAGATACATTTTGTATTTATGTACTTTTGTGTCATCAAACATGGAATCAAAAGAGCTGTAATCTGTACTCACTCATACAATATCCACATAAAATTTAGGATAAGAAAAAAAGAAACGCAGTGAAATCAGAGAGAAGAGAGGACTGAAGAGGACAGACCTGTTTGAGAGAGATTACAGACTAAGGTGCTAAACAACTCTAAACCCAAAATGTTTTTACCCAAAACTTCGACATGAATTACAACCATTCAGTGAGTTATTTCAGGCAAGAGCAGTTTCCATCCCACTTGTTTAAACAGGCCTTTTACAGCCAGGAATCAGTCACAGATCCAGAAAGAAAGCGGTCTTGCTTAGCGATTAAGAAACTGAGCCAAGGGAGTCATGGCTTTCTGATGCTTGTTGCCCATTTTATGTCTATGACTTTTTTAACCACGGCTGTGTCAGGTAAAACATATAAGCCTCTGTGAGATCCCACAATCACCTTGTCTCAGGTGAAATACAATGAGTTGTTTTAATGCATTCTGCTTTCTCTAAATGATGCAAAATTAAAATATTCCTTTTGAATCCTCATCTTTGAGACTGAATTGTTCAAAAGAAAATAGGAGGCCAGGTCACTGGTGAAATTGCTACTGAAATTCTCCATACAGATGTAACTAAAGGCATCCTTTGAGGGAGTATCTTCCTTACATGCCAAAGGCCTACGTTTTTATCCTGGTTATGATTCAGAAGGCATGCCTGAAGCTAAGAGACAGAAAAGAGAGCATCCTTCTGCCCACGGGTGCAGAAATTCTGTCCCAAACTCCTGTTGGATTCAGGAGAGCAATAAAGAATCAGTGGCTCACCACTCACCTCTTGGAAGGAAGAGGAGAAGCATTGCACTCAAGGCCAAGAGAAACTGCATATACCAGCACTCCCAGTAATGCCCACAGAAATTCCACTAACGACCTTAATGCCACTCACAAAGGAGCCGTAACTCCTCCAGGCTTACAATTTAAGATATTCAGCATTTATTCAGGAAGCTGTTCCTATAATCTGCCTCCGAGAGGGAAAGAGCAGGGA
Source organism: Nipponia nippon (assembly GCF_047370975.1). Lineage (NCBI taxonomy): Eukaryota > Metazoa > Chordata > Aves > Pelecaniformes > Threskiornithidae > Nipponia > Nipponia nippon. Next base: position 17,303,924 of record NW_028262347.1, on the reverse strand, counting down.
ACAGACACACATATACCCACACATGGGTTTATGTTAACAACTGCTCCAGTTAAGCTACTGAAACAAGTAATAACATACATGTCTAGCCTTTGGTTTGATATGTTATATGTGAGGACTGTCAGTTTCCAAAACTTAACCTGCCAGTAGACCCCCATGTAAGCAGTATGTTGACCAGAAGTTAGCATGTCAAGTCTTAGCAGCAAAACAGGAGAGATAAATGTACTTTAACAAATTAAAGCATGAATGTAGCAAACAGCCACTTGTAAAAAAAAAAAAAAAAAAAAATTCAATTTAAAGTATTTTTGAATTCTATTTCCTAGAACTCTGTCAAAAAGATAAAAGATATTTCCAAATTTGCAGTATAAAATGTTTTTACCTAAAACAATTCCTAAGCATTAGCATATTCTGCAGCTACAATTTTGAGAATTGTATTTAAAATTCTATTTAACTATTTTTATTACAATTTGTTTTCATAGTGCTCTATATTTATCATTCATTCAACTCTTAAAACCCTGAGTTGCAATATTTGATCTATTTGTTACAATAGTTTTATTCCTATACTGCATAACGTGATATACTTCTAACACATGAATCCAAACATTATAAAAGAAACACAGCTTAATTTGACAAATATAAAAAAAAATATTTTTGAAACTATATTACCATCTGCAAATAAGTAAGTTGCCTACTGTTTAGCAGCAGAAATACTTAACAAGCATCTACCTGCCATCTTCATTGCTTCGATGAAATACAAGGAAAGGATCAGATTTCCCAAAGAAGTCCTTCTTGTCTAGTTTGTTCGCACAAAATTGCATTAAAACTGAATCCTGAAATGGGTAATACAGGAAAATTACATACAACATGCAGTTTACTACACTAAACTAAAAAAATCATTGACTAATAACCATACAAATAGAAAACAAAATAAATGAGGGTATCTGCTTTCTAGATGCCCTCTACATATTCGCATTCCTGTAATGTCTTTATAGGGCAGGTTGAACTGCTGGAACCAAGAATTCCTTCATAAGGGGGTGCAGAGGAAGGGTAAATTTCTATGCTAAATGCCTCGGGATTTTTCCAGTATTTTCTGACATCCAAAGTTGCATTCTGAAGGAAGTAGATTCACAGGCAAGAAATGCATATTAGAATTAATTTTAAAAACTCCAGTGAGACACAACTAAGCGTCATTCCTTCAGTGACTTAAACCTGCAGTTGTCTGCTCCTGCTGTCTGTAAAGCAAACGGCTTAGCAGCTTGCTATTAAGAGTCTAGAAGCTTCCACAAAATGAGAGTGGAAGATACCAAATACACCCATTCTGATGACAAATAAGGAGAAAAGTTTCGTTGCTGTGGTCAGGCAAACTGGTAGTCACACATGGTCACCTCTTTGGGCAGAGTCAAGAATGCGAGAAGGATTATAAATGCAAAGATAAACCTGCAGACTCACCAGCTAACTGGGGCAAGGCCTGCTGGAAGACTGTGTTCCATAAACAGGTCTACAGGTATAACAGCAGCAAGAGGAAGACTAGGGAAAATGTGGGCTCACCACTGAGTGGGGCAGGGGACCAGGTGACAAAGGACATGGAAAAGTCCGTGTTTCTCATAGCCTTCTATGCCTTGGTCTTTACTGGTAAGATCTGCCTTCAAGAATCTTGGGTGCCTGACTTGCCCTTGGTAGAGGAGGACCAGGTAAGGGAACATTTAAACAGACTAGACATACATAATTCCATAGGACCTGGTAGGATGCACCTGCCAGTGCTGATTGATGGAGTTGGCCAATGTCACTGTGAGGCCACTTTTGATTATCTTTGGAAAGTCATGATGTTCAGAAGTTCTTGAGGACTGGGAGAAAGCAAATGTCACTCCTATCTTCGAGCAAGTGCAAGGAAGAGGATCCAGACCAGTCTTTCCTCAATCCCTCAAAAGATGATAGAGCAAATAATCCTGGAAAATATTTCCAAACACATGAACAACAAGAAGGTGGCTGAGAGTCATCAGCATGGATTTACAAAGGGGAAATTCATGCCTGATCAACCTGAAGCTTTCCCTTATGAATTGAGTGGCTCAGCGGATGAGGGAAGACTAGTGGAGGTTGTTTATCTTGACCTTAGCATGGCGTTAGACACTGTCTCCCACAATATCCTTGTTCACAAACTGATGAATTACAGACTAGATAACTGGGCAGTGAGGTGGACTGAAAACTGGCTGAACTGTTGGGCTTCAAAGGGTCATGATCAGTGGCACAAAGTCCAGCTGGAGACCAGCCACTAGTGGTGTACTCCAGGTGTCAAAAATGGGGCCAATAATATTTAATATCTTCATTAATGACCTGGATGATGGGACAGAGTAGACCCTCAGCAAGTTTGCAAACAATACGAAACTAGAAGTAGCAGCTTGTACACCAGATGGTTGTGCTGCCATTCAGAGGCACCTGTACAGGCTGGAAAAACCAACCAACATGAACCTCATGGAGTTCAACAGAGGGAAATGCCAAATACTGCACTTGGAGGAGAATAACCCCATGCACCCATACAGGCTGTAGGCCGAACAGCTGGAAAGCAGCTTCGCAGAAAAGGACTGGGGGGTCTTGGTGGACACCAAGGTGGCCAATAGCCTCCTGGGCTGCATTAGGAAGAGTGCTGACAGGAAGGTGAAGGAAGTGACTCAGCACCGGTGAGGCCACTCCTGGAGTCCTGTGTTCAGTTCTGGGCTCCCCAGTACAAGACAGACATGGACATACTGGAGTGATTCCAGTAAAAGGGTCACTAAAATGATAAGGGATTGGACCATCTCTCATATGAGGAGAGGCTGAGGGAGCTGGAATTATTGAGCCCAGAGAAGGCTCAGAGGGATTTTATCGATTTGTATAAATACCTGATGGGAGGGAGTAAACAGACTCAGCTTAGTCGTATCCGGTGGAAGAACAAGTGGCAATAGGTACAAGTTGAAATACAGGAAATTCCATTGAAATACAAGAAAACACCTTTTACTGTGAGTGTGGTGAAACACTGAAACAGAGAGACTGTGGAGTCTCCTTGGACATACTCAAAACCTGATTGCACGGAGCCCTGAGTAACCTGCTCTAAGAAAAGCAGAAGGGTTGGACTAGATGATCTCCCAAGGTCTCTCTCAACCCCAGCAATTCAGTGATTCTAAAAATCTTTCCTATTCTGAACATGAGCTAGAAATGTTTGGCAAAAAAATCTCAGAGGATCAGATAAGAATTAATCCAAATACTGAAAAACCTTAGGTAGGAAAATATCACAGAGAAAGTACGTGACAGCTGGTAAGACAGCGCAAGAGATTGTGTGAGAGTCTGCACGTGAAAGAGCACGACAGAGAATGCAAAAGAGTGCAACAGAGAGAGACCGAGTCCCAAATTCTTTGCAAGCTCCCTTCAGTATGTAAAATTTGTAAAAACAAATATATGTAAAATTTGAGTGGGGTGAACCTGGAAGAACGTGAAGGCTTTGGAAGGCACCTAGTATTGGTCTTCATTAAAAGGGAAAGGAAAAAAAAATCCTGATTATGGACTTAATGACATATTTATGACTTTTAAATAGTTTGTTATAACTGGGATACAAATGCTGATCTTGGAGGATAAACACAGAATATCAGGAAAAAATTGCCTTTAGTCTCTTCTAAGGTTAGCAATAAATGCTTGGGGTGATGGCATGTGTCTCTTAAGAATGGTAGAAGCTTAACTTAAGAAATGTAGAAGCACAATTTCTGCAGGAAAGCAATTAAATGATGTACCCATTTTGTCATCTGACAAAAGTGTGAACATTTTGATCATGTACTACATACAGAAGTTTGAGACGATGAAAAACAGAGGGAAAAGACAGGCATTTTCCATGACCTTACTTATTCATTCATACTAGTAACACAGGAATTTCCTACTGCTAAATGGGAGTTAAATGAGACTGAGTTGCTGCACGCTATTAACATATCTGTGCAGAACTGGCAGGCTGCCTGGAAAAAGCAAATAAGATTTGAGCCCATGTGCTATTCAAATATACCACTATACCACTTCTGCAGAGTGGTATAATACAAACTTGAGTAAGCTGGAAATAGGGCACAAAATTAAGGATTTCCTTTTACTTTAAGCATCTAATGAAATTAAGAAAATAATGCCTAAACAGATTAGCTATTGGATATGTTAGTAAAAAGAGAAACATGACTATTGCATAAACAGAAAAAAATTAACCCCTGATGACGTGGTACAAAAGTTAGAAGTTACACAAAAGGTGAAGCATACCCCCTCAACACCACCAAATTACAAAACCTAAACCCCAGAAACAAATCTCTTCAAGGTATTCTTGTAAGTTTATGTATCTAATCTTGTACTTTCCAGATCCCTGTACATTGTCATCAAATGTCTGACAGTATTGCTTTCTTCATTTAAGATTTGCTATCTCGTCATTGCAAACTCTTCAAAGATACACCCTACAGCCCCATCCAATATGCACCATGCTTTGACAAATTCCCTCTTCCTCAGATTCCAACCGGTCTTTATCACCCCATATCTATAATCCTTCCTTATTCTTCCTTCCAGTCTCTGTTTCCCTACGATTTACAGATTGTTGCTAGCTCATTCAGTGCTGGGAAGCAACTGAGCTGGCCTGGCTGCCAGGTGCCTTCCGACCAGCGAGCCTCCTCCTCTGTCCAGGCCACTTCTCCATGAACCCTGGAAGGGGGAGGAGCGGTGACACTCTTGGAGAAGGTCACGACCAAACCATGTTTCTCCCCTTAACCAGCCAAATTCCCCACTGCCCCCTCCGCCCCGATATTCTTCTGTTTTCTATTTAATAAGTACACATCTGCCATTAATAGGCTGCCTTCACTTTCTTTAAAGAAAACTGTTTAAACTCTTCTTTTATGGCGATTCTTTGAAATACTTTACTACTTTTTCCAATAAACATCAATTTCATATTTTTTAAAATAGTATGACTCACTATTAGCATACTTATAATTATAAGGTTAAAAATAAAAAAAATTACTTTGATATTTATGTAACTTAATATTCCATAATGGAAACATAATTCCATGGCTGAAACAAATGGATCTTTGTTAAAAATTGGACATTAAGAGATTAAAATGTGATTAATTACTTGAGGAAACAAAGACTAGATTTAAAACTCATCTAAGAAGCAAAAACTTTATGCTTTGTATTGTTTTCTGCTTCTTTCTGCTTCTGCTATCTAAAGCTAAGAGTAACTGACAGGAAAAAAGTATCCCAACTTCTTACATACATCACAAAATGCAAATTTATACATTATACCTTTGATAACCTGTTGCAGTGTAAATCACAAAATCATTTCATTTTATTTTTCAAAAAGCAATGAACACACACTTACTCGGCAACAGCCCAGTTCCTCAGCTGTTACTATGACTGTTCCACATTTCTTCCCAGGAATTCCTCTGCAAGAAAATACAACTACATCACCTCATTTCTTTAATATCATTTATGAAAGTTACAACTGACACAGATAAGCACAACGTAAGCTTTCAAGTCACAAAACCAACAGTTTCCCTTTTCTGTCACTTGTCCTGTGTAAAAAACTTGGTTTATCCTAAGTGAATTGGTAAATGAGTTGCATATTTACTCTAACTAGCAAGAAACAAATCAGTTTCAATTTTAAAGGAAATAGCTTAAGTTTAAATGGAGTGAAATGACAATATCAGAAATTCTATTTTCTGCCCTCCCATTGATGTTTTATTTAGAGATGACTCAACAACCTACTGATTTGTGAAAAGCATCCTTTTGCAAGTTTTCCTTAAAACCTAAACTATATTTAAAAATATACACCAGCCTTATTTTACAGTATTTATTCTGAAATGTTTATGAAGACACATAATAATGTCACCATCATATCAGATACAGTATTTGCAAAATAAATTCTAATTCACCCAGACAGCATTTAAAAACATGCTGCTGCAACACCAGAAAGCACAAAATGGATCCTTAGCATAAAGGCCAATATAGGAACAGAAAAGCCACACATAATCTGATAGTATTCAGTGGCAGCAGCCTTTAGGGAGCAGGAGGGTGGAGGGGGAAGTACAAATATTTAGATGCAACTTTTTGTATGATGCTATACTAAAAACGAGAAGTTCTGCAATACCCTAATGTCTATTAGTATGTCCTTAGCATACACCTTGGCAATTACTTCTAGATTCTTTTCAAAACTAATGCTATTGCTTATGCTCATTTTATTTCTAGTTCTTTATTTCTTTACGTCTTTCTTGAAAATAATTAATCATTTGAATAAAATTACTTTCCAAGGAGACATTAAGGTAAAATTATATTTTCAAATTGATAGTATTTTTTAGGCTTTTCTAAGAGAACTAGAGGGCACTCCTGTTCTTCTGTTATGACAAAACATTAATGTAAACATTTACTGCTGATCTTATTTCGCTTATTAGTTTCCTTAATAATTTTGAATTTTTTTTACAGTGCTCTACAACTTTAAATAAGTTTACCAAGACTGTGGTGTAATGAAGAACTGGTGGGAAAATAGTTCTTAAAAGCAGCTAAAAGTTTAGAAATTACGAATAGAGGATCAAATACTGATGCAATTTATGCAAGCTCACTGAAACTCTTGTTTAGAAGTTGATCTTTAAGTCTGTAAGGAATACATCAGAGAATGCTGCTCCTATACTGCTGCAGTCATTTGCCAGTAATCAGAAAGATATATGACTACTCTCCTGGACCTCCTCCGTGCTACATGGCAAGTCTGAATTTCACGAGGAAAACAGTGGATAGGGAAACTATTCAAGTTTTGTTGTGAAATTTTAAACGACGATTTAAATACATACAAAACTTATGGCACTCTTCCATTTAATATGGTGTAACTTTTAAAGTACAATACTTTAAGACCAAACACGCGAATTTTCTTCAAATAACAGAAAAAAAAAAATCTCATCATTCCAAATGTTACACAGTATGATTCATAGTTTTATCAGCATCTTCAAATCATCTGGTTTTAAAGCTGTCACCCTTCAACAGCTCACAACTGAAAATTACCCATTTTAGCCTCTGTAGCAATGGGATATTGAAATTGAAATCTCAGATTTTCAAAAGATGAAAAAGCTGCATTTTTTCTTTTGAACAGTACTTCTTGAAGTTTCAAAAACTTTTGAAATTTGATAGTAAGAGCAGTAGTAGAAATGATTTTGTTATCAGGGTGATATTGACCTTACATGGTAAAATGTTTCAAGAACAAACGACCATGACCCTGGCTTTGACAGGTAAGAAAGAAATAGAAATTAAAAAAATCTGAAGTTCCCAGCACCACAGTTCTGTAGGTTATACCAACTCAAACAGAAGGCACTGGTATCAGAACTACCATTACCTGAACCAAAATTCTTCCTACTGAAGTATTTAAGACCAGTTAACCGTGCCATTAGGGACACATTTGAGACTTAGTCAGGGCAGTGCTAGTACTTTGAAGAAAAAGCATCAAACATTCCTTTGGTATGAAAAGGCAAATAAATTTATCCCACTTCCAAAAGACTATTGTGTCAGATGCTAGATTGTGAAAAGTACGACTCTCATCACCTCCCGAAGACCTGGAGGCCTGAAGTAAACTGTTGATAAGCAAGCCCCATTTCTGACAAACTACTCACCAAACAGTTGCCATTTGATAGAGAACCTTGCGCCACCCTGTCTGCAGTTATAACACATGGCAGTCAACACCTGCCTGTCTCAAACTGAGATTTGCACATGAAGACATTTATGCAAAGACATGCTTCATTTCATCTTATGAACATGAAGGCCAAGGGAGGCCCAACCCCAAGAGATACAGGTGTCTGGAATTATCACTCTGAAGGACGGGGGAAACTGGAGAGGCAATCCCCTGAAGATATTTGGGTGGGTATGTCAGAAAAAAAAAAAAAGGAATTCTTGATTGTTGAGTAGAAATGAAAAGTACATGCAGTATAGTCATATCTGAAAGCACTTGGGGTAAGGTTTGGCTTGACGTATCACCAAGGTTCTTGAGGACACATGCCTTATAAAAGAAGGATAATATTACCATGATGGCTGGCAAAGAGGTGAAATGCTTAATCAAGATTAGCACAGAATTTCTCTATAGAACAAAAAGTTCTCATCCAGGAACTAAAAACTCTACCAAATGACCTCTACAGTTTGTGATGCTATTAAGTATGAACTTTGTATGCTTGTCTTGAGACTACAAGCATGAAAAAAGTACTGGAGCATTTGCAGACACTAAAGAATTTGTTCTCTTACAAATTCCCTTACAAACCATTCATTAAAAAAAAAAAAAAAAAATCCTTAAATGTAAAGTCAGCACCCTGACAAAAACTTCAGTGGTCACAGATCAGCCAAATGGAAAGACCTTTAACTAGCAATTATGCCTTGTGAGAAAATAACAAAATAATTTCAAGTTGGTCTTATCACTGTATGAAAACACAATACTTGAAGATTCAGCATGACAGACCAGTCCTTCCAATTGCCAGGGAAACACTGACTAATACTAGCTTGAAGACGAGCGTGTAAGAGTACCACCTGTTTAAATCCAGAATGGAGTGCCACTGTCCATCTTCTTTAGCTTTAAGAAATAGCTAGTATTGAGCTGCCCTGGAATTGGTTCTATAGCACTGAAGTGACAATACAGAATTTATGTTCAGGCAACCAATTTCTCAGGATAAGTTTCTCTGGAAAGGGTTACAGATCAGGGTTTGTGGGCTAATAATGAGGCAGTTTGCATTGCATAACCACTGTCACCTCCAACACTCAGTGCTAGTTATCCGACAATCACATATAGAAAACGTGCCAGTCTAAGTGTGAATAGGGTGAATAAAGGAAGGTAAAATGTGAGGAAGATCTAAGTTTCAGTGGCTCCTACTGGTTTGAGAGCCCAGAACCTGCAGGTGTTCCGCAGCGATCACCTCTTTCTGGACAGTATTTGAGGGAACAATAATTGGACAGTATTTGAGGGAACAAATAATTTGACTGTTAGAGGAACCGAACAGAAAACCATCATCAAATGAAAGGTCCTCAACAAAACCTGCATGTCTCTAGACAAGATACAGTCTTGAGGGGTAATTATTGTCTCCTTAGAACAAATGATTCCACGATTGAGACACCACATCTCCAGCACCTAGAGAAGTTTGAAAGGACACTCTGAAGACCACTTGGGCTTTAACAAGGACTGAAATGAGGACCTTTCCAGAGTTAGTGAAAAAAAATCGGAGAAAGATGACAATTTACCTGGGAATTCAAACCTGAGAGGTTAAACAGAGCCTCCAATTTTGCAAGCTGAAACTGCAATGAGGCAGAGGATGGAACGTTTTTCAGATCATTCAAAAATTTACAGTCTTATCCCTGAATTTACAGAACCTAGCCCTCTGGCAGTCACAACCACAAATAATAGGATAGGACAAATACATAGGAAGTCCCAATTCCAGGGTTCAGATGTTTTTCTATCAATTATGTTCACAGCAAGATGACAGAAGAAAGAACTTCCCAAAATAGGCCAGCTGGCTCCAGTACAGCCTCATTAGCAGGCAATGGCACTCAGATGTGAATAACTAGCATAGAATGCTCATTAAGCTTTGCAATGGCTCTGCCTCCTCATTAAAGGGAATCCCTACAGGAATGCACTTAGTAATCCTGAAAGAAGCATTGCTCAGAGTTATAAATGTGGCTAGCATCTTCTCTCTAGGAAGACAGAACATGCAAATATCTAATTCTGAATAATGTCTGGGAAGGTGATGCTCTCTTGAGAGAAAAATAAAGCTGTGTCATTTCTGGAAGTAGATACATCTGCACCTCATCCTTTCATGCTAATACAACTGGGACATGCAAGGCCAGTCTGAGTAAATACACATGGAGCTTGTCTTGAGAAGATATTTAATGGATCTAGTAACCCAATAGGTAAAGAGAGTAAACGTTACTGTTAAAATATCAAATTCTCCATTTCACCTGCTTTGTATGACTAAATTTATATTCCAAGAGAAGTTATCCAGAGCAAGTGTTCACCTCTGTACCTGGTCAGTCTGTAAAATAAAGTGCAACACTAAAGTATGTTCTTGAACAAAAACACTCGTAGTCACAGTGATAACAGGCTAGTGCACTAGTACACTGGGAGCAAGAGCCTTCTGTGACAGAGTCTGCATCAAATTCAAAGCCCTTAATGGTGTCAGAGACAGAGAGCGAGGTTCAGGAGACATCTTCATGCCTGCCAAGACCAAATACTATTAGGTTCATGCCTCAGAGGTGTAATCAGCTGGTGCTAGTAAGACCAATGAAACTGCAAGTCATGCCTGTCATGAAGGTGAAGAAGAAAAACGTGTGCGTATAACTTCACTTTCGCACTCACCATGAAGGTTAGTAGCACAGTATGTTTCAGCCTGCCTGACAGACCACTGCAATGGTGACCCTGTAGGCTTGAGATGTTTTACCTTCATTTTGATGAAGGACAAGAGTATCCTTTCATGGTAGACTTTCTAAGGGAACTTTCCAAGGTGATATACAATCTGACTTGGAGTTGGCCAGCTCATGGCAGCCATAGAGTCCTGAATCTCATGAGGCTTTTGTAAATGTCCAAAGTAGATAGATCTGAAGTTTAACCTTCAAGTGTTTCTAATTCTCATTTTGAAAAAAATGACAGAGCTTACTTGAATGCCAATCAGAGAGCGGAATTCAAGCTTCTCAAGCTGCTTAAGTACAAAAAGTGCTACTTCAGTACGGTAGCTGATTGGGACTAAAACAGCACTGGGCGTTCTCTTCTTTGTACATCCGTTGGCACAGAACAGAAAAGGCAAAATGTTAATGAACTTCAGAAATACTGTGAAGAGAAGCAGCTCTCTGATCTCAAGTGACACATCATAAAGAACATTCAAGTTACGTGAATGTGGACTTGACTTTGTAAAGAGAACGGTAAATTCAAAGCAGTAAATATCCTTAGGAACAGAAGCCATGCAATATTGTCAATTGAATTATTGCTATTTGTGTATCCAGAGACATTAAACACACATCTATAAACAAACAATCCTGAAATGTAATGCAATGGTTTAATGAATAATATAAGACAACAAATGTCTCCTAGACACCAAGGTATCCAGACTTCAGAGAGTCCAGAGTGAAAAATCAACCAGGCACAGTTGTCTAGCCACAGCACTGTCAAAAGCACCAATGACAAAATAAAACCTCAACACTGGGAAGAGCTGATAAAAAGTCAGGAACACTTTCTCATTAACATTAACAAATATCTACCCACACCACATATACAAAAAGGAAGGTATATTTCAAAATCTTTCAGGGGGATAACTGATTTGGGTCCATTTAGTAACTGACATACAACAAAGTATCAGAAGTCAGACCTGAATAATGCTTGTATACCCAAGAGAAAATGTATTACACAGGCCCACACAACTGTGAAATAATTAGAAGACCTTTTTTCCATAGAATCTTCTCTGATATCTTTTCCTTTCTCACATCTAATTTCAAACTTTAAACTTCATCTGTTACTCACTTCAGACTTCACTTAACCTGTACCAAGTGATGGCAAACTGCTGAATGGATGATTTTTAATCTACATGTTTAGAATAAATTTCAGGAATTTTCTCAGAGAACAAATGCGTAGTGTGCTGAATAATTTACCACTTTGAAGACAGAGAGAACTATAAAGACCTTCAAGAAGTCAGCAAGATTTGTCTTACTAAATTTCGGTGTCTTCAAAGTCAGCACCTTTCTCTGACCAAGTCACCACAGGCTTCCAGTAAAGTCAACTGACAACTAGTCAAAATAGTCCACGAAGTTGCAACAGTGCAATTCACTGTAGCAGTTGGCATAAGTTAGGCCTAGATAGTGAAAAGTTAGTGAACTTTTTTTTTAGCAGAAGTAAACAAAATAGGGCCAACCTCTTCTCCTGATAGACAGGATAGTGTTTGTGTGTTCAAGTACACAGTGCAACTATGCAACCAACTTGCTCACCATCAAAAACTAAAAACATGTCCAGAACAAGCAGAGGGTGTGTGTCCCCATCCTGAGGTGCTGAGGGTCTCCCGGGACAGCCCTGGTAGGAGCTGGGCGGGGGCTGTTTCTCTAATTGGGTTACTGGAGTTCCCCCACCTGCCTTGTACCAATGTGGTCCTTTGTGGGTGTGGAGATGGGACTTCAGTGGGCTGCAGGGTATCCTGGGATGGGTCTGGAAGTAGCCAGGGCAAGGTACTATTTGGGCTCCTCCACCTGCCATTGTGCCGCTCTTCTCCTTTGTCTGCAGACAAGCTTTTTAATCACATAACCTAACACACCTCTTCTATTATACCACTTACTATACTTGTCCTGAAGGCTATTTCCTGCACAGGTTTTTAAAAGTTTAATATCCAGAATGGGATTAAGAGGAGAACCGCAAAACACTGCTGTCTAATAACCCCAATATTTGCTGAAGTTAACCATTTTGTATGATTGTATTAGAAATCTGATAATCTGATCAGCTGATTCTTCATTGTTTGTTTGTGCGGGGGTTTCTTGCAGGAGCTAGATTACAATTAGCAGTTTCCTACTGTTCCACAGTAGCCATAATCTATTAAACAGCAATTTAACACTCGTAATACTGATGCAGTCAATTTTAGTTTTTTGGGGTTGGCTTTTTTTTTTTTTTTTTTTGTTTCTGTTTTGCCTTTTTTTTTTAACTCTTTTTTTAGTGAAGTTTTATACAATATTTATTTTATTGCAGACAACTTGTGATTAGCTACTGAAATTGAAGGACATCTTAAAAGTTAAGGTTCATCTGCAAACCTTGATAACAACAGAAGGTGACACAGTTTTAAGGTACCTTTTTCCGGGTTTTCAAATTATTTAAGGAAGTGATACAGTGAAGCAGTATTGCTTCTAACATTATGTTACTATGTGCATAGGTGTGGGTTTAAGTTTAAATAGTGTGTTTGTAAGAGTTTTCCCGAGTTATGCTGCAGATACTGAAACCTTCCTCACCTGCGGAGCTGAAGAATTTATTTACCGTTAAAATGAAGTATTTCCCAGTGTGCACAGTCCCACCAATACCAGGAAATAATAAAGAACATGTAGTAACATTAATAGAACTGTCTATGTATAGGACAATTAAGCCCTTGATTTTAAAATAATGTATTTTTTTAAAATACATTATTTTTAAATACATTTAATTTTAAAATTTATTTATTTATTTATTTATTTAAATTTATTTAAAATTTAATTTTAAATACATTTAATTTTAAAATTTAAATTTTAAAAATTTAAAAATTTACTTTAGTGTAAAAAGTACTGGTGTAGTCCTTGAGGAGAGAGGGTGAGGAAGGCAGGAGAGGTTGTGGGGGTGGGGTGGGCAGGGAGGATTACTAGGAACTTGTCATAAAGACTGAGTCTGTAAATACAGTGATCAGGTGACTGAACTATATTTGGAACCCCTCAAAATTCAGGAAAAATGCATTTATTACCAACCTCAATTCTGAATATTACAGAGAATATGAATCATATTGCTAAAGGATGTTGCAGCAGTAATGACTGCAGCACTCATGGAATTCAGCAAGAGAACTAACAGCTTACATTTGTTACAAATCAATTTGAACCATCTCCAGTTGGGTGTAAATTAGGGAAACTAAATCAAAGGCTTATTTTGATAAAACACTAAGTGGAAATGTTTTGCAAAGACTTTTCAAGTTTTTTCACATTACTCAATTTTTCAGCATGAACTGTATGATAAACGAGTCCTGCTGAATAGCTGAAATTTGCCTTTGTACAAAACCCAAATGATTGGAAATAAGACATTTACAGACAGAATTTAGTCAAGGCTAATGGACTGGAAGGGCATAATTACAGGAATGCCTCCCCACAAAGCAGTGCTAGCCAACCCCTGACATTTATGATTCAAAAGCATTTGTTTCAGGTATGCATAAGTCTCAGAAATTCAAGTAGATTAAATACCATTAAAATATTTTCTAAACAAAATATAATTAAAGTTTACCATAGTTTTTGTAATGGAAATATTTCTTTTACTTTAAAATAAAGCTTTTATGATTTCATAAGGACCCTTAGATTAAATTAAAGGAAAACTATGTAAATTCTCTCTCGGTTTATCAATTTAAATGGTCTGTTCTGAACTGTTATTTCACCCAGAGTTCTAGAGACAACTTGAAATTATTTTTGGCATGGAAATAAGAAACTGCAGATACTTTTCCAAGCTTATGCTTGCGTTGGAATTGTAAAAATTTAAGAATTTAATTGGATTCAAGTATTGAGAAGAGCTTTTAGCATGACAGCTCAACACTTCAAAGTTCTTGAAAGAGAAAATGATAGTTGTCATATGTGGGTCTCCTTGAAGCTGGCCACTGTTTTCAACAAGATTAAAAGTTTAGGATGACCTCCACAGAACATCACCATGCTATTTGATACAAACCAGAGAAACGTGCTTTTTTTTTAATTATCATTAAGTTCTTTACATAAACAAGAAAAAAGTCTCTAATAAAATCCATGGAAAAAGGCTACCATTGGTATATTTTGGACACTGATAACAAAATATTGACGTCTGAGATTTTTCACAGGATTTCAAAGCTACTGCTTAAACTAACGTTTAAGTTTGAAGTTGACAGGTACAGGATACAAGACACGTACATGAAAAGATAAGTAGTGTGTAAACCGTATAAACCACTAAAGATAGATATAAAAGGGTCACCTGAGTAACAGAAATGGTTAATTACATCAAATATATACATAGAAGAAAATGTACGGCTAGGAACATATTCCTTAAGAATTTTACACCAGATTAATAATGCATCATTAATATACCTTGATTAGGGAGTCTTCTTGTACTTGCAATTATACTAAAATAATGTCTAAGTACATTCTGAATTTTGCAAATTGTAGTTCATCTTGATCCTGGTTCTTGTTATTTGAATACAAAGTCAGAATATGTGCCCCGTGTGGTGTTTTCACCAGTTTGGCCCACAATAATATAAGGCTTGCTAAGCCTGAAACCTCCATCCGCCCTTATAAGGAAACCAGTGATGAAGAAAAGTAAATGAAGTAACTCTCATGTATTACTCATAATGAACCCAGTAAAATGGGACAAGAACGCTCCATCAGACAAGAGTAACCAAATTCATGATCATTCACTGCAGTGCAATCACTATTAAAAGAAAAAAAAACAAACCACAAAAATTTCAAATAAAAAGATACTACCATCACATGAAATGTCCACCTACACCTTTAAATGTTTGCTTCTAATGTCATATGTGAATTTGTAGCATGCATTTAGACAAAAATTGTAAAATATTTTCAATTATTCAAACACTATTTAGGAATAGAAAATGAAGATTGTTCAAATAATTAATATTTTAAATACCTGTACATCCCTATGAACAATGGTTTGCAAACATCAAAATCCTCTCAGTGGGAGAAAAATCCATTGATCATAAGAAAGTTTTTGATAAATTTAGTAGGAAAAATAGAAAATATTTGCTACTGCGGATTGCCTCATTGTTTGGGAATTGTATTATTGTTAACAATAGAAATACAAGTAGGAATGTTTAGATTTGAAACAGTGAGGGTTTTCTTCCTTGATGCTTGAACAAAAGGCAATAAAGATTTATGATGTGTTCATTTGCGAACTAGAAAGAAAAATATTTTTAAGATTAGTATACTCAAACTATTTCTAATGCAAGATGTAATGAAGTTGACAAAAATTTTGGATGAGTCAATTCCTTTGCTAATTGTCCAAACTGAAGCCTAAATTACCATAGTCTATAAAGACAGACTTCTGTTGTACCTAACAATTTATTCCCTCTTAGAAGCCATTTCTGTCAATTCCATATATCAAGATACCTCACAGCAAAAAAAACCCACAACTCTCATCCCATGAAGCAGTACGTATTCATCCACCATTCAAGAATGACATACTTACACAATTGATTTTTCCAGTCTGCTCCCCTGTGATCCAACTATTTCTCCCAGTGTACAAAACATTTGTCCCAAAAAATCCTGAAAAACGGTAACATAAAAACTCAGAATTCATATTTCACATTGAAACAAATTTGGTTTCCCATTTATCTGGGCTGTTCACTATTGTAGAACACATTCTGGTGAACATCGCATCTTAATAATAATTATGCAATAATGAATCATAAAACAGACTCACTATTACATATATTACATAACACTGGGTTACATTTACAGAAGTAATTCTAATGCACTCCACTTACTCTTTTTATATTGCCTTTTTCATCAACAAAAATGAAACTGAGACGGAAAAAAATTTAAAAGCATTAGAAACATGACTGTTTCTTTACCTTCTTGAACTGGAGCATTTTAATAAACTTCTCTTTTATAAAGAGATTCTACACTGATTCTATTAATTTCTTGGAAGTTAATTACGTTGGCAAAAATTCAGGTCTGTGCAGGATCTGTACGAGCATCCTGGACTGACAATTATACATAAGCACTGCTTTAATGACAGACTTTATTTTCGTGCTTTATAATTTAACTGTATCACTCAAAATCAGCTAATTTTCATATTATATCTCCCTGTAACATAAGTAGTATAAAATATGAATGGATTTTCAAACCGTTGTATGTAGACTGAAAAACATTTTATGCTCCTTATCTTGCAAGTGAAAAGAGCTTGCTATCTCTGTTCTTCCCAGCATCGCTGGCAGTAGTGGCAACAGTAGCTTGTGAGATTTGTTCACAAGGAGTAATGAGAATCAAGACACTGTAATTCTTATAGAGCAAACCATAACTGCTGTGTATAGCAGCAAATATCTGTATAGGTAGTTCTGACTCTTCTCTCAGCCCAGGCCACCCATTCCTATCTCTGAGCCGTGTTAGTTACAGGTCCATATAGCAAACTGGATCTGAGAACTAATCCCACTGAAGAGGGAAATAATCCTGCAAAAAATAAATTTTTGAACAACGTCTTTTAACTGATCTGACACTGTTTCCATAAAGATTAAGTCTTTTAATATGGCTAAAATTAACCTGAAAATACTCAGCTTTTCATTCATTTTTAAAAACATCAGGCATGACATATTCTAACACCATTTTCTACACTGAAACCATGTATTCCACAATTTTCTTCCTTGTTTTGGGGGGGTGGAGTTTCTTGATTAATTCTTCCTATTAGTTCCACAGTCTGTTATTAATGACAATTGTTCATTACTCTGTTGTTGTTTTCTTAAATCAGGAAGTTACCATGAACATAAAAGTCTAATTTCAGGTTGTCAGTTTTATAAACATTATTACAGACAGCTACAATAGCAGCACTGTCTAGTCTGGTTACTTCATACATTCATTATAAAATCTGCTTCATTTGCATCTCATTTTGCCAAAATTGAGTCACTGAAATTGAAATTCTTCAGGTTGACTCTTTTTTCATCCCCCAAACTGTTCAACTATTAAATGACACTGCCCAGTATTTCCAAAGGAACGGGTCAACAGCTATTTTTAGGAACAGGGAAGATCTTATTCCACACAAGGTGACTACAACACATGAGCAGTCTAGCTACACAAATAGTACTGACTTGACATTTTTCAGAAACACCAAGCTCCCAGAGCACAGATATGAGCAAAGCTCTGCTCACTTCCTACCTACTCACTGCCCAAATTCTTAAGAGCTACGGGAAAGAGACGCAGTAAGCTGGCAGCAAAAGGATTGACCCAAACCAACCCTGAGCACTTGGGAAATTATGGAAATGAATCGCTGTGGTTAAGAAACACATTTCTAGTTACTATCTTTCACAGGGTTCTCAGAGCCATCTTCTTCTTCATGTGCGTAATATTATATGGCATAGCTTGGATGTTTTCAGCACAGATGCCAAGTCTACACCAACTTGTACAGATTTTCTCTTAAAGACAATGGAGGGAAATAGATATTTCCAATATTAATGTTAATGTCTAAAGAATAAAGTTTCCCTCCACAATTGAAGATTCCAGGCAGTTGGCACTGTTTAAAAAACAGGACCTAATGCCTCTGAGTATGCTTAGCCTGTACTAATTAGAATGTAACAGGCACATATGTAATTCAAGTTCTACTTGAATAGTCTTTAGAAGAACATTGGTTTGTTTTCTCATTGTTTTGTCCTTTTTTTTTTTTTCCCCATGGGCTCAGCAAGATACTCAAACCTTCAATTCCCATTCCAGTAATCAAACAATGAAATCTAGGCTATAATATTTGCATATACCTTTGCACTTCCATAGCGACTAACTTATGTTGTATACTATCTTTTTTCTTAAAACTTAACTATGAGGTTTTCGTACAAAGAAGTACGTTTCAGGGAAAAAAGAAGATAATTCAGATAAACTAGTTACTACAGAAGTGCAAATAATCTTGGGCAGAAGCCCAGGATGAGGCTTTATCCTTGTTGAAGGCAGTACAGGGAAGACTTCTATTTTCTGCATCCTCCTAGCTAGCATTGCAGTTATTCAGACCACCTTTCCATGATGACAGAGATGGAAAACAGTTTGCCAGGGGCTTTAAATCTTTACAGGGAGGATCTAACTGGAGATCGATGGCTAAAAGCCTTATCTTTTCACTGAAGCACACACACACAACATTCCCTCCATTATTCTCTTTTCCTCTGCTCCAGATTCTGAAAGGTTCTCTTACCAAAGCCTTCCTGTATTTTTGTTTTAATTCACTCAGAAGCCTCTGAATTCTACTCCCACATCTCTAAATTTTAAAGTTACTGTTTAATCCCTTCCACTTCAAGATGACATGAGCATAAAAGGTTTCTACTAATATTAACTGGGACACAATCAAAAGATGTTTACAATTTTTAGGACCCAGAGAAGTATCAACAAAATGCAGCATATCACATATCTGAAAAGGTATACACATGCGCTTAAATTTGCCCTTTACAGGAGCAATGTCCCATTAAAATTATACTCACGAGCATTATATATGTTATTAGCTACAGCACAATCACTGTATTTGTCTCTATGTAACTGGAATTACTTACAGTCTAAAGAAAACAAACACATTTAGGAAAGCGTAAGCATTTCAGCACAAGAAAGTATAATAGTGAGGAAAAACTTACATGTTTTGATAGGTTAGGACTCTTTGAGTCAACATCATAGCTTAAAAAAAAAAAAAAAGTTACATCAGAGTTGCCAAATGACAGATCTAAGGACAATGTAAAGAAATAAAAAAATGAAACAATTCTTTTACCTATTTCAATGTGTGAAATTTACACAAACAGATATGTGAATGGAAGTCACGCCAGTAAAGAAGGCAAATTGAATCATCACAGATTACAGGATTATGGTTCACTAGCTATTTGAAATGAAATTGTTTTCAACACAGTGCAGGCTACTAAGAGAAATTATTCTGATATTCCTGTTTGAACAATGAAAGCTGCCAAAAGCCAGAACAAAAACTAAAAATTAATCTTAGAAAACAAACTTGTGAATTATTTTCTTAGGTAACTTTTCAGTCATTTGACTAATTAAATAGAAATAACTGACAATAAACTATATTGCTTTTAGCAAGACTTTGACTTGTTCTGTTCAGCTTATCATAATCTTGTTCTTCCTCCAGCTAAAAAATGCCATTGTTTCCCTTTCACTATCAAGTCAGATTTCAAAGAAAAATTACTCTGTGAATTCAAGATAGATTAAAAAAAAAATATAAGAAATTCTTGGGGGATTACTAATCTCTATACTTTCATAGTCTTCCATCTTTATCAGATAATCCACAGTAATATTTTTATCAAATCCTACATTCAGATTCAATACCAGTTACTAAATTGAAAAAGTATCCTCTGTGCCCATCTCAGCCTCCCCTGCACGCTTCCATTCCCACCGCGTGGTACGCTATCCCTCTGGTTGTGCTGCCGCACCTGCTTGTTGGGATGCATTATGGACCAGATCACAAGTCAGGAGGACAGGAATACCATACGTAGCTGGATGTGGTGCGGCACAGTCAAAGTTGTAGAAACATATTTGTAAACACAGGAATGACTACAAAAATCACTAACATGAGGGTTTTTTTTAAAAAAAACAAAGTAATTGCATACCCTCTGGTGAAATTGAACAGAAAAACACAACTGGTAATTTGACCTGAGGGCTAGCTACACAACCGAAACAAAGAACTACTTCACTAGCAAAATCAGTAGCAAATCATCAAATATGAACAGAAAGGGGCCTGAGACATTGGTGGCTGCGCAGTTTAGGAGGGGGCTCATGCTCATTTATCAGAACACCAAAAATCAGAGATATACTTGCCACTTTCTTTTGTTGCAAAAAATATGAATCGTATGAGGAGTTTCTTTCTTTGAAAAATAACACTTTGGCCAACAATAGCACACAATTTTGCTGAGAAATTCAAAAAAGGAAGCTTTCCAAAGGTGGTTCTTTCCTCATCTAAATTGGAGTTTTAATCCATGAGTAGCTATATGAGATTCACATTTCTAACGCCGAGTTCTACAATATTTCATTTCCCATCTATCATTGTTATAGGGCTCTAAAGTAAATTCACAGACTATGGTTATATGGTCACTTGCAGGCAAACATTAAAAACAGCTACTCAGCTTTGAGTTCAGAACAGACTTGTGTCCAGGTAATCCAGAACAGCAGCAGAAAGCAGTCAGGTCTTTCTGATAAGTACAGAGTATGTTTGATATTTACAGCTTTTTGTAAATAAACAAACAGGAGTCCATTTCTCTGAGTACACGAAGAACCAAACAGGAGACTGTAGTTTCCCTTCCAGGTTCAAGTCCTTTTCAGATAGCACTTATCCAGAAGTTCTTTACAGACTTTCCTTTCTTGGCCTAGACTGAGCCTAGCTTTCTCTTTCTTGGTTCATTTCTTTTGCTCTTCTCTTCTATTGCACTGCCTCCTCCCCATAACATACATGCATCCTGCGAGGAGCAAGGGGCAACCAAATCAATATTCCTACACAGCCCCAGCTGCATCTTTATTTCAGCAATGCTTTACCTACACTTGGAGGAGAATCTTTTATTTCACAAAGTGACTAGCTCTTAAAGTTATTTTAAATAGCAGGCAACAGTTATACTCAGCAGATTTAATGACATTAAACCCAACTTCTAAAATAAAAAAATGAAGTCTGCGCCAGGCTTCCATGCTGAAGATGAAATAATTTGTACCTAGCCATCTAGAAGCACCCTGTAACCTGTCTTGGCACTGAGTATTTCCTTTCACGCCTTGAAATAATTGAAGTCTAGATGGAAACAGCCAGCTGCTATCTGTGTATTGAAAACAATGGAACTTTTTTCCTCACTCATCCCTCCAACACTTCTTGTTAACTTAGGAAGCATTCTGACATGCTATAAAAAGACATTTACAGCTAAAGAAAAATTAGACATGGGGTTTTTTTTTGTTTCCACGATATAGGAAATGCTGCCTTTCAAGAGCATTTCAGTACACCATGCTGGCAACTTAAAACAAAATCAGCAAAACTACTGGTAACTTTATTAACATCGCTAACATACATCTATCAGGCATCATACTTTTTCTTCCACTGCTATTGGAAAAATCATCACTAATGTGATCACTGCCCTATTTATTTTATGCCCTGCTTAATGTACAGATTGATTTGCATTCTAGAAACTCGGCGGGGGGGGGGGGGGGGGAGGGGGGCAGGCAAAAAGAAAAAAAAAAAAAAATCAAGAGACTGTCAGAGTTGCTTCGAAGCCGCTACTTGGATTAGTAAATGGCACATTGAGACTAAAGCCTAGAAGATTTAAAAATGGCTCTACCATGAACTTGTTAGGAGATTTTAGGCAAATTATTAAGTCTTTCTTCATCTGTTTTGCTGTCTACAAGACAGAAATGCAATAAATGCAGTTTCTATATCAAGGCAAACTTGCAATGTAACTTTAAATTGGGAAGCGGTAATATTATAGCTTACGACTACTATAATCAACGCCTGAGTAGGATTTGTTGCAATTCCATAAAATATAACAGGAGACCTCAATCTTTAGGAATAGAAAGTATAGGAAGGCAGACAACACTGAATCTTTCTTGATATATTTATTCGGTAAGTAACTTAATAGATGATTCTCCTAAATCTTTCTCAAGAACAAATAAACTAAAAGAAATACACATGAAGGCAGAAATCTTAGGAACACAAAATAAGAATGGACAAAACTCAAGCTAAAGTACATCTTGCAAAGGAAACGAAAAGAAACAGGAAAAGGGCTTTTCAACTAAAAAGGACATGTACAGAAAAATTGTGGCCACTATGCATACTATCCTGCAAAACTAAGTGAATTACTTTCCCTTAATTATCTATGAAGGTTATTCAAGTGCTCTCTCATAGGGCAAGGTTAGGAAGAATTGCTAATAAAAAAAGAGGATGAGAGTTAAAAAAAACAAGACAAGCCTGATTATCATGAAGACTGAAATAATAAGAATGGGGTGAGAAGTAACAGATGACATGCAAGGTGTCCTGGTGGCTGGACTCTCAATTCCGTTTTCCAAAGAATAAAGTGAAAATCAAACGAATTCCACCAGTGGAATGAAATTAGTACATCTGGAATAAAGTCAAAAGCCATCTACTTCTAGAACAACTGCTTTCATTTTAAAATCTTAAAATTTAGTATACTTAGATGCATACTGGCACTTAAATTTTAGTAAAGAAAATTTTGGCTCTGTACTACTTGTACAATATTTTCTTTCTGGACAGTATGTCCATGCCTGTTTTATTGGCTATGCTGCAAGAATATTTTAACATTTTTACATCCTTAGCTTTCTTACTATTTTCTAAAAGTAATGTTTGTGAGTATGATTGTACTTTGACTAGTTAACACTTGCCAATTTCTTAAAACTTGGTCATTATTATGTTACACATTTATTTCTGAGGAAGCAATGCTAAATCAATCACATTTATTAATGTATTCCATGTCAGTAGATATTATCTCTTTTCAAGTTAATTTTACGCTGGACAAAACTTAATATGTTTACAGAGGCTGTAATATTAGAGTCAAAGATTGTTAACTTACAAATCAAATCGCAGATTCTCTCTTTCTTCAAAGAAGTAGTCCATTATAAATTTTCTTACAAAATCTGGATTTAAAGTATTATCAATTACTTCTGTTCTTCCAAACTGTAAAAGAAAAGTATAAGTTTAAGCCACATGCTATAATGAAGTATAATTAAGTAGACTGCCAATACCAGCAACATGAGAGATATGAGAGAGCCTGTAAAAAAAGTCTCTTAAACAGATGGCGTGAAAGAAAATTACTGTATTCACATGAATAGATCAGTTATCTGTGGATGAAGATAGACTGGCAGAAGACCTCCTATTTTAATATAAAGAGTGGTGCACGCCTGGTATCATATGACCTAAACTTTATAAACATCACTTCCCAAAGCCGATCAGAATCCACAAAAATTTGGGGAAGAAATTCAGTAACATAAAAATCCACTGTTTCCTCAAAAAAAATTACAATAGCAAGCAAAAGCTTGCATATATTGCTTATTTCAGATAGCTTTAAATATTAGGGAGCATAGTCCTTCCATTAGAAGTGTATCATCATTTTTGCATTATCCAGCTCCTGTTTCACCTCAGTTCAGCTCCCTCTTCATCTCTCCTCTCTCTGAGCTTTCTGCAAAATGCCTTTTCTTTCTTGGTGTTTACAGGAGGAGCCTCAGCTCTCGTCAAGCTGAAAATATTTTAATTTAAAAAAAACAAAAAACAACCCAACACTTTTGCTTGACTTCAGTTCATATACATCACAGATATAAATGATTGATCATAAAATAGCAATGTGATAATTTTGTTCTTATTTTAGCTGTTCTTTCAAGATACTCAGAAAACAAAGCAAAAAAGGAGGAGTTACTGAAAGGAGCATTTCATTTTGTCCTACACATTGAACATATCAAGACATACTTGAATATAGCCTGCTGAAAAGCTTTTTGACAGTCTGCTGAAAGATCATCATTAAGGACTCCTCAAAACTGCAATTTGGGACTAGAAGACTTTTGAATGACTCAAAGACTGCCAACCTCTTCATTGACAGGACTTAACTAAATCAATAAACATGGATAAAGAAAGAATAAGCCTTCTTGTAACTGAAGGATTTTGAGATGTATTTCCTAAAAATGTTTTCACATCACGGATGTGAATCTAACCACTATAACCCTCACAGAGCCCCTCAGCCTCCCACAGGAGCCTCCCTGTCGCGGCCCCTGCATACTTAAACATGTATGTGGTATGAAAGGACAGGGCATACACCACTGCCTCTTCCTCTCAAAACTAAGGGATTTCCTTTCATTGCTTGATTCTTATTAAAATAAAATGGTAAAGAACTCCAGCCACGTTATTTGTGTGCTTTAAAGAGACTCCATTACTGTCAGCAACTCTTTTTTTCTCCTTTGAATGACTGTGCATGCACGCATTCAGACTGCAGGGGACTGACTCCGAGCACCATTCATTCATGCAGGTCATCTGGAGAAGTGGGCCTGTATCTAAGAGGATGACTGCTTTGCGAAAATCAACTATCCACCCAAAGGTCTCGAGTACAATAAAATGTTCAACAAAAGTTAACGCATCTTCAAGACACAGCTCTATAAAGTCTCAGGAAAAGGAACAATCCTCAGAAGTGACACAGTGGTGATTTGCGTCTTTGCAAAGTGTGTTTGAATCCTGTTTGGTACCTTCACTTTTGCTATGCTGTGACATGTTCAATTGGGACAGTCTTATTCAGAGATCTCCATATTCCGGCACTTCCTATAAAAGACAGAGAAGCAAAACTATCTTCCCAATGAATTATACCATCTCCAAATACAAAGGGAAAGACTAGTTGACATATAGTGTCAATTAGCATACTCCTTTGCCAAGACTTTACATAATTTCTTAAAACCTAGGTGGAATGATTCCCTGGTCTCATTGGAACCTTGATATCCCCTGCAAGAAGGCTTCTGAATATGTCCTAAGGCACGAATTGTTTAGAAAGCAAGTTTACTCATTAGCAATCACTGTATTTCTTCAGCTCTCCTAAGCCAAAGCAAGAGCTATGAAGGGGGGAAGCATTATACAGGCATGGGCAGGAGAAACCTCCAGAAGCTCTCCAGAGTGATAAAGATACTGGATATTCAAAATAAAACACCTGAGTCTCTTAAGAGAGGACTAGCACAGGATGCACGTGATCCTGGAAACAGATCAGAACATGAACAAATAGTTTGACCCGTACCACTGGTTTTGGATGAAAAAAGTCAGTCTCTTGAGAAATTATTCAAGGTATTCTCTGAAACGTTGGGATAAAGTTGACAGCCAGAGTGCTGCAAAAAACACTCTCTTGAACCAACACTGGTGACTACTGTGGTCGAGTATTAATCAATGAGAAACAACAGCAGCGATAGAAAGGTGGCATTTTGATGGGAATAAGTATGGCTGGAATACTTGCCTGGGCTAAAGGGCCTGCCTTTCCCCTCTGAATAGTAGCATTCAAATTTTATGTACATTCAAAGTCTCCAATCAGTTTCCAGGTCAAGTAAATCTCAATGTTTATAAATGAAATCTTCCCCTGTCAGCTACATGCTTTGTAACATTCAACAATACTGGAGCCAGGAAAAACTGAAAGCTGGAATGGCTGACAAAATGAAATATGCAGCAATAGCTAAGCATTTAGCACTGTTTGAAGGTATGCACTGAAAATGAGAAGCCACTCTCTGACACAAGCCAGTAAACAGCAGTTCATCAGACCAGGGATGAGAAATGAAAACAATGGGGTCATAAGGACCATCCATTTTGCAGTTCTGAACAGGCATATATCTCATCTGTGTATTTGTTTCCCCTCAAGTGTCCTGTTTCTTCCATTTGCACTCAAACTGTCCAAATTCTCTCAAAGACTGGAATCAGCTGCATAAGGATGAGATTTATCAGAAATCTGATAAACACTGACCTACTCCAGAAGCAAAGGACTCTGGGCCTTCAAAAAGAAGATCCAAGGATGACTGCATTCTAACTAGCAAAGCTACCAGAGACACAGCACATAAGTAAAGAACACGTATTAAGTTGTAGTAGTATCTCATGCTATGTCCAACAGAATCAGACACACATATACAAACATATCCATGAAAACATCTCCCAGCCTGTGCAGATTCAAGTAGCAGATTGTCCTGGGAGATTCCTTAATCACCAGGCAGGAAAAGAAACGTTACTGAAGTTCTTTAAATTAGATTAGGACAAGCTTGAAGGAGCATAAGAGGATCTTCAATCGTGTGGGACCTACAGTTCTATATACATGGAAGACACAGAGAAACAAAGAACACGGGGCTGTAGCCTAAGAAAGTTTACTTTCCACTGCCAAAGTCATAATCTAAATTGAAAGGCACAAACCCAAAATAACTAAGTGAGCTCAGAGGATAACTTGTCAAAAGAGTCCATTTAGGGGCACTAATACCTCTCCTGACAAACCTGTGCCGTGACACCTTCATAAACAGATCATTTTCTGACAGTATGATGCTTCTTGAAATAGTAAGGGCAGTTTACACAACAGGAGGATATACTTGACTTTGGAAAAGCCATTCAGAGGAAAAGAAAATTAATGGCCAAGTTAAACAGACAACAACCATAGAATACTTGAGGTTGGAAGGGACCTCGGGAGATTGTCCAGTTCTACCTTCCTGCTCAAAGCAGGATCAGCTAGAGTAGGTTGTCCAGTCAGGTTTTGAGTATGTCCAAGGATAGAGACTCCACAACCCCTCTGGGCAACCTGTTCCAGTATAAGACCACCTTCACAGTAAAAAGGTTTTTTTCTTATGTTTAAATAGAATTTTCTGTATTTCAGTTTGTACCCATTGACTTTTGTCCTTTCACTGGATACAGCTGAGAATGGTCAGTCTCTGCCTTCTTTACTGCCTCACATTGGGTATTTATAAACATGGATAAAATGTAAGCCTTCTCTTCTCCAGGCTGAACAATCCCAGCTCACTCACTCTCTCCTTATATGAGAGATGCTCCCAGTCCCTGTAACATCTTAGTGGCCCTTTGCCAGACCCACTCTAGTATATCCCTAGCTTTCTCATGCAGGGGAGCTCAGCACCAGACACAGCACTCCAGCTATGGTCTCACTGGTGCTGAGGGCAAGGATCACCCCCCTTGACCTGTTGGCAACGCTGTCCCTAATGCAGCACGGGACGTTGGGCTTGCGCACTCCAAAAACCTCTCCATTTCACTCAGATAGAAAGTACTAAGGGACTGGGGGTGTGACAGCTTCTACAAGCGCATGAAAAAGCAAGATACAGGCACATAGCTAGGTAAAGGAAAGCACTGTTTCCCTTTGTTCCTACATACCCTAAAATGATTGTGACTGGAGGGGGACACAGACACTCACCTCAGACAAAAATCCCAGCTTATTTATACAGCCTTGTGGACTCACGAAGGTCAACAAAGACAAATTTGAAGTCCTGTACTGATACTGGGGACTGAGTGGTGGGGTATGAGCTGTTCAGAAAAGGTCCTAGTGCAGCCTTGAGGGTTTAACAACACATTGGGTTGTATTAGGGTCAGCACAGCCTGTAGATCAAAGGCAAGAACTATTCCCCCTCTACTCAACACGTTGGCCCCCACCTGGAAAACTGGGTACAGTTTGAGGCTCTAAATACAGCTGAATCAACAGACTGGAGGCAGTTCAGTTAAATGGACCCTAAAAAAAACCCCAACAGTCAGCAGGCTGGAGCACACAACTTGAGGAAAAGGCGATGGAGCTCAGTTTGTTCAGCCTGGAGAAGAGAAGGTTTAGAGAAGATCTATTTGCACTACCATCCTCCACCACCTAAACAGCATTATAGAAGACAGAGCCAGACCATTCACAGAGAGCACAAAAAAAGGACAAGATGCAATAGTGAAAAGTTGCAGCAAAGGAAATTATGAAGGGATACAGGGAAACACTCTTCCAGACTGAGTGATTAAGCACAACCAGAGAGTCGTGCAGTCTTTGCCATTAGAGAATTTCAAATCTTAGCTGGGAAAGTCCCTAAGCAACCTGGCCTAACTTTGAAGATGGCTCTGCATGGATCAGGAGGATGAACCAGACACAGCAGATGAGTACGAGGCTGGATAACACAAAGGTTTCTTTCACTTAAGTTATTCCATGATTATGTCATATTTCATATCTTGTGGTTTTAAGTTTTATAGTTCCATTAGAAACAGAACTATGTATGAATTCGAAGGAAAAGTTACTTCAAAAGGAAAAAAAAGTTACAAAATGGCAGCTAAATGTCAGTTTTAATTTTTTAGAACAGTAAAATATCGTAAGTTTTTAACTACTTCGTTCCTTCAAATCTGCATTTTTCCAGTAAAGAAAGAAATTTCACTTTACACTATAATCATGTTACACTTTGGAAATCTTTCAGACTTGATTTAAAATGCATGACAGAAGTGTATCAGTAAATGAAGACAAATATGCAATATGCTGACGATTAAACCACACTGAGACCAGAGAAGGCCTAACAGAATGTCCATTACACTGCTACCTCTCTCTCTCATCAGTTACACTGAAATTGTTACAAAACTCAGGAGACTGAATTCAGTGGCACTGCTAACTTTTCTTTAAAATATTTAAAATACTTTTTTTTAATTGAGGCTTCAGTTTTTTGGCCTGTTTACTTTTTTCCAAGGTCTACACAAATGATTCCTTCACATTAAACTAATATAACTAATTACTTAACTGTCAAATTACTATTAAAATTTATCTTATAGATGACATTAAAATGCTGGCCTCTAAAAATCACCGGTCTACACTTTTCAGCTAAATGAAGCATCATCATTTTAAATCTGTTTTCCCAGTTATCTATAGCCTTTTTTAAGCAGAACAGGTTATTTCTATAATCCAGCCACTTACAACTAATAACATAGCTGCTAATTAATTAGTTCTCCACATGGCCTAGTTTCCCCACTAACAGTTGTGTAAAGCTAAAATCTTAACATGGCCAACAAGCAAATACCTTTAGAAACGTCATTCAGGAGAGTAATAGAATCAATTGAACTATTTAAAGGAAAATAAATGTTCAAAGAAAATCAAGAACAGAGTCCCTTTTCTGGATTTCCCGAGATGAACAGTCTTTGTCACCTCATAATGCATGAGCATAAGCTCTCCTGGTAGAAGGGAATTTTTAAGATTTATTTAGTCATTTTATAGCATTTCAATCTAGTGATCCAGCCTAAGGGACTATGAGGTTCATGGAAAACCATAACCTTCATTTTAGCATCAGAGTTATAAAAGACTAGCAAGCTGGGTAAGTCCAATAGCAGAGATACAAAGCAACTATTGTAACTATGAGGGTCTAACCCAACCCTCTGCTAACCACCTTCTATATGAATTCTCTGAATTAATTCTTGCTTCAACTTTATGCCTGTGAGTGAACTTAAGAATAATACCTAGTAAGCCCACTTTTCTTGTTTTTGAAAATTTGCAGTGTTTTACCACAATTGCAATGAAGTTGTTCCAATAATTAATCACCTCCATTCTGAAAAGTTCTTGTCTCGTCTAATTTTTATTTCACTTCCTTTTCCATCTTTTGGACCTTTCTATACCTTTGTTAGGCAGAAATGTTTTCCATTATGAAATTTATGTTCTTAGTGTTGACATTTATAGCTGATTACAATTATCCTTAACTCACTCTTTCATTAGGAAAATAATTTGAGCTTAAGTTTTTCAGTGTAGCGTATGTTAATCAATCTTTTAATAATTCATTACTTTTATCTCTAGGCTTTTGTCTTTTAAACATCTTTCTTGAAATGTGAACAGTCAGAACTTAGTATTCTGTTACAATTCTAGGAAACTAAAGATCTAAAAATGGTTTAGACTATCACTAGGTCTTGGCTCTGATCTAAATGGCTTTTGAAAATTCTTTAGGAAGCTTCAGGTAACGTTCTCCATTGGAAGCTCACTGCACAAAATGGTACATGAACACACAACAAAAGATAATCATCTTCTCAGAGTTTGTAATCTAGCTTCACTAGATGTGAACAGAACAAATGAGAAATTTGAATTGTGGAGAAAGAAATGCAGTACCAATAAAATTAGCCTGTTGTAATAATGATTAATAGTCTCAAATAATCAGAATTAGAGAGACTACAAGGAAACAAACAAAATATTCAAAACTGCCAACCCCACTCTAGAAAAAACATAGTCATAAAATGTTCTGCAGTGTGTTTGTCCCAAAGGAAGAATAATGGTTTTAATATATTAACTCATACTAATTATCAAAAAACCCACAACATTCCTCTAACATGCATGCAGGCACTCATATGAAATCTGTATACTGTGTGTACAGGATGGTGATTTCTACATAACCCTTTTTAAATGATGGTCAGACAATCATAAATATATAAAAACCAGAAATCATCCCTCATTTTTCTGTGCTTTGGCTTTTTTCCATTAACTGTTTCCTTTAAAAGGAAACACGACTTCCTTGAAAAGATGATGGTTTTTTATTCCAACTGTCTTAATTCCCTCAAACAGGTTGATTCTTTCAAGAAATCTGCCAGAGAAAGCTTTCCAGTGAACCAAATATCATGCAACAGCAAAATCTATTCTTTCTTCACAACAGGGACAGTATATGCTTCTTCCATACTCTCCATCCTTTGCTTCCTTCTACTGAAACTTTTTCTACCAGTCTGATACAAATTACATTCTTATTTATGCCATGTCCCACTGCTAAAGAAGATACAAGCTATTTTTCCAAAGAAACTTCACCAGTGCTCTAAAAAACCCAAAATCTTAATCCCAATAAAAGTCAATTATAAAACATCTAGCCTTTGTAATCGTCATTAAGACAGCCTTTGAAGTCTACAAAGGAGACTCAAAAGCATGTCTTATTATGTTCCAAATGGTAATCAAATTGGTAGATGCTGCAGTGAAATGCTTAACTACTAGACACATGAGTAAGTGTCCACTTTGAACAAAATCAGCCAGATTATCATAGAATCATATAGGTTGGAAAAGACCTTTAAGATCATTGAGTCTAACCATTAACCTGGCACTGCCAAGTCCACCACTAAACCATGTCCCTAAGCACCACATCTACACGTCTTTTAAATACCTCCAGGGATGGGGACTCAACCACTTTCCTGGGCAGCCTGTTCCAATACCTGAGTACCCTTTCGGTGAAGAAATTTTTCCTAATACCCATTCTAAACCTCCCCTGGTGCTACTTGAGGCCATTTCCTCTCCTCCTATCACTCATTACTTGGGAGAAGAGACTGACCCCCCACCTTGGTACAACCTCCTTTCAGGTAGTTGTAGAGAGCAATAAGGTCTCCCCTCAGCCTCCTCTTCTCCAGACTAAACAAACCCAGCTCCCTCAGCTGCTCCTCAACAGCACTTGTACTCTAGACCCTTCACCAACTTCATTGCCCTTCTTTGGACACGCTCCAGCACCTCAATGTCCTTCCTGTAGTGAGGGGCCCAAAACTGAACACAGTATTTGAGGTGCAGCCTCACCAGTGCTGAGTACAAGGGACGATCACCTCCCTGGTCCTGCTGGCCACACTATTCCTGATACAAGCCAGGATGCTACTGGCCTTCTTGGCCACCTGGGCAAACTGCCGGCTCATATTCAGCTGGCTGCTGCCCAACACCCCCAGGTCCTTTTCAGCCAGGCAGCTCTCCAGCCACTCCTCCCCAAGCCTGCAGTGTTGCATGGGGTTGTTGGGACCCAAGTGCAGAACCTGGCACTGAGCCTTGTTGAACCTCGTACAGGATATCCACCTCTCAGAGGTCAATTAACGTCATAATTTAATTATCATTAATTATTATTTACTAACTAATTATTTTTATTATTACAGTAATTTATTGATTTATTAGTAGATAGAAAAGAAAACATAAGACTAAGCAGTCAATTTGCTGGATGAAAACTCCCTGCAAGATCTCAACAAGTTCCTATAGACATGGATGTCCATGGATAGACTCATGCAGTACCATACCTGCCTAAACAATCTGGAGCAGGGACTAAAAACAAAGTTACAAAACAAATAGATTTTTACAGAATTGAACAGGAGATATATATATATATACACAAGGCAACTATGAAGACTTGGCAGAACAGCATTATTCAATACTGAGTGGTCGGACAATAAAATGGCAGACGAAATTCGATATGGATGAATGGAACACTATATGCACATGTGGAAAAAAAGTAACAGCTAACTTAATACAGAAGTTAGGATGGCTGAATAAGCAATGTGAGCACATAAAGGGAGAAGTATTTCTGTGGATAAACTGTACAGTATAGGGACTAGGTACAGCTCATGACAGTATTTTTTAATTTCCTTACAAACTGGTCACATTTGCTATCCTGGGATTCCACTACAACCTTGCCTAACTGCCTTCTCTCTTAATTTGATGACTCAATCAAAAAAGATGCCTTTTCTTGTCTCCAGCATATTTACTGCAGATTAAAAAAAAAAAAGGTGAACAGAATTAATTAACAGGAAGACCTGAAGAATGGGAAACCATAAACAATTTTAGAAGACACAACGGAAATTTACTGAGGATATAAAATAACATTTGGCTGCTCATGAAGCTGGAAATCAGCATGATGAGGACCAGTGAGAGAATAGACTTCCAGACAGGTATACAAATTTAATTTGCATCCAATGCATTGTTACAGTAGATGGACCAGAGGCTCAGAGCCTCACTCCATAGGCAGTTTCTTAACACTTACCATTGGTGGATATTGCCAGTAGAACCGCAGTTGGTTGAGTATTTTACAACGTCTATTATTTATTTAACATTCACCTTTGAAGTGCTCCCTCTTGTTTTCAGAATTAACACCCTCTTTGAAATGAAGCAATTCAGATTCTTTCAATATATTATTTAAGGCTTCTGTAGATAACAGTAAGTTATACTTAGCCATATTCCAAATGCATCCTCACAAAGTAAGGGGACGTAAATATTTTTAAACCAAAGCTCAGATTCTGATGATGCATTTGTTGCCAATTATATTAATTGAAATACCTGATGATCACACTGAGTGAAAACAGGGAAACTGTTTTGAAAAACAACACCCTATTAAATTGAGAACGAAACATTTTAATTCTTTGCTGAGGATTTGGTGTGCAAGAATACCACTGGGTAAAAACACTGGAATCTGTACCACAGGCAAACAGGAGTTTGTGCCCAGAAAACATCTACCCTTCATTAAATGAAGGGTTTGATTTAACTATTGTATTGAATCCATCTGAATAGCTTAGCTGAAGGGGGAAAAAAAGCACACTGCTAGAATTGATTGCTAGGGAAATTATGGAGATTATGAAATGATTTACTGTGTTTATGATCCCCAAGCATTTTCTGTAGTGTTGAAAAGAAAGTAATTAGGCAAAAGAAGGAAGAGAACTATGCATAAAAGGATATGGAACAGAAACAAGGTAAAGTATGTTGCCATGACTGAACACTGTTCTTTAATGTCTACGCATATCATCAGGGGCTTATTATTTGCCTCAGTTTTGTCTTCTCCAAACAGTTCCAGGTGACTTCCACCTCTACACTCTATAAGTGTTTAAATGCAACAAAATGGACACATATACAGCATTGTACTGAAAAAACACAGTATCAGTGCATTCACCACTGTATGAAGAAAAAGCACAAAAATAAAGATATGAGATCACCCATCTAGTGTACGTATCAACTAATCTTCTACCTGCCACCTTATTTTTTACCACTGGTATAAATATAATCCACCACAACATATAAAATGCAATCCTGACTCAGTCCCTTTATCATGCCAACCTCTGAATTTTGACTGTCATAACAGCTACGAGGAATGGGATTCTACTCACTGAACTCTACATCTGACATAGTCAAAAGTGTAGGCTTTTGATCATCACTTGGAGGCATTTCTAAAGAATGATTCATCTGATCTAATGCGGACATCTAAATTCGGTCTGATGAACTGCCCTCAGGATGTTATCTTTTTCCATTAACTATAAATAGTTTAAACAGTCAACTGAGTTGTAAATACCTATACCTAGACCTTCTCCTGATAGACAAGATAATTATGTCTTAAAAGAAAAAAAAAAAACCATAAGATTTTCTAGCAACTGCCATGTCAAAAGTCTGTTTTAACCCCTGTAGTTACTAAACTGGCATATGATACCATAACCACACGCCAAACTGCATCACCTAACCAAGATACTCTTTAATCAGTGTGAAATTGCAATACAAGCAATAACGTTGCACACTGCCCTGTTCAGCTGTTTTTGCTTTGGTCAAGTAGATAAAATGGCACAAGACAATACAAAGCTATAAGGTGGTGACACACTTTGACCACTACAAACTTGGATCTGTTAAAATTGACAGCAGATGGAATCTTTCCATCAACAATCTCCTAAATCACCTCAAAACGAGCACATGGAACATTTTCTAAGTAAGCTGATAATGTTATAATTTTACTATCAGGACAATTATGATCTTAAAAATGGTTAATAGTTATTTTAACAGTTACACCAGAGAAGTATGAAAAACGCACAAAGTTATATATGAACCTTAGACAACAATAAGCTAGAATTTCTGACCAAATCCTCTTAACCCCAGACCAGAAAAGGACCCGAATGCTTTGGTGATGATCTAGGCTTGACTACCAAAATGCACCGAGCCACCTAGTCACCTGAATGCTTTCCCATTAGGGTCCTCAAACTGACATTTCTTCACACAAATTGTCAGAGGAATGTGATCCAGTAGATATTCTGAGAGGATGTCTAGCACACAGTTCAGAACAATGGAGAGGAGCAATTGAACTAAAAACTACAAATGAAATAGGTACAATGTTTCATGTATTGCCCAGTTATATGAGCAGGAGACAAATCCAATTCTCCAAGCAGGAGACAAATTCAATTCTCTCACCCTGACAAAACTGAAACTCACATCCACCACGTTTCAGCAAAGCAGAAAATATGCTTCTCCAGACAACTGGCAGGGACACCAAATATAAGGGAAGAGGTCTGGTTTCTGTGCCCCTGGCCCCTCCACTGGAATTTTTACACAGTAATAATCACATAAAATATCAGTTCTCAAAACAAGAACATCAGACCTCCTCTCTTTTACAGGGAAAAACAGTAAGATAGTTCATTCCTCTCTTGGCTCTATTCTTAGAACGCATGGCCACACCGTGGCCCACCTATAGTGAAGAACAGTTCCATCAATCCTCTCTGTAAGGCAGCTAAATAGCGCATTGTATCAGTAGAAAGGAAAGATGACCACCCTTCCCCCGACACTGTCAACTCTATTAAAGAATAACATTAAAGGAGAAAAATTAGATGATTAAGTATAGGGAGACAATTCCAGGCTATAAATGTTGATCTGCTGTAGATACCCAATTTAGTACTTGATTTAGTTTCTTAAGACATATCTCTCCACTGGTTACACTGATAGGTTAAGAAGACATGGTCCAACCTATGTATAATACGCTCCCTCCGCTGTTGCCTGGTGTATACTCTATTCAGCAGCACCTAACTTCTCCCAAACACTACACAGGAAAAGTAGATCTCTACCATAACTACAGGCTAGTTTTGCTGACACTGACCATCACCACAGTTGAATCCTTCCACAGATCTTGTACTATTTGAGTGTCTTCCTCTCTTGATATCCACAAACCTTGTCCAGATTGATAGCTAAGTTTGATTTCATTTATCTCAGGGAGACTATAAAATAGGAAACTCATGTATTTTCTCTAATTTTGTTTTCACTTTTAATGGAAATACGTGATACAGATATCGAAATTGAGATTAACGTGACTAGCTTTTAAGTGTTTACTGGAACATAGGACTCCCGTTGTTTAGCATAGCATTCAAGAGGCTATGACATGCCCTTTTCTGCTAGGGCAAATGACCAGCCTTAAGTGTACTCAAAAAGTTTACACATCTACAAAATTGTATCTTACCTCTCTCCATTCTTTGTTTCCAATGGCTTGTATGTACAAAACACAGACTGTGAAAAGAAAAAAACGTTTGGTTATTTTCAGAATTTAATATATTCTTAAATTAAGTGAACCAATTCTGTAGTCTGTTGTGCTGTTGAGATTAGTAACTAGGACAATCAAATAGTAAAATGTTTTCCCTCGGTTTTCAGTATGCCTAACCAGATCAGCCACAATACGGTCTAGCTGTTGCACCAAGGAGCTAATAAATAGGGTGGTTCTAAAATGGGAGGCAACACTTATGCCTGACCTCCAGCAAATCACTTGACAACCCTCAGCATTAAAATTGGATAAAAGCAGGTCTTCATTAAATGTGGATGGTCTGGCTATCCTAGTTAATCTAATGCATAATTACCCTAAATCATGCTTCCTTCAAGAGATGAGAGAACTAAAATAAAAACAAATGAGGACTCTACTGGAAAAAGAGACAGGGGAATATAAATAAATAAGTAGGAAAAGGAAAAAAAACAACTTCTCAGGTTTTCTTCCTTAATTTTGCTTCAAATTTTTTATACATATGTATTATATATATGCATATATATATGCATCTTGCATATGCACCCTTTTTTTTTTTTTAAACTAAAACCTAATAAAAAATGGAATCAATGAAGTTTGTCAATCTAAACTGTTTTTGAGAGACCAAGCAGTGTAATCCCACAGGTGTCACTCTCCTTACAGATCTGTTTTTCCAGCACAGAACCCATTACACATTAATCTGCAGCTTCTGTCACAGGGACTGCTGACAGAAGTACAGTGATTATAATCAGGTCTTTTAAACACTCTTATAAGTACAAATCATTTGCACTGAAGGAGTACTATAAACTTTATTTTCTACAGTGTTGAACTAGCTGCAGCTAACAACCATAAAGCAATTTTTACCTGAAATTCCGCTACAACCCTTTTCTAAACAATAGAAATACAGATATTTGAACACTTTTTTCCTGACAAATTCTTCTCCTGTGCCAATCATTATTTTTCAGCAGAAGGTTAAAAATAATATTGTTTTGGGTTGCAGCCTTTAACAATAAAGCTGGAAGCCTGGTTTTGTTCTCAATGAAGTCAGAATCCTCAACTGACCAAAGCAGAAATGAAGTCAAGCTTCAAACTACATTTTCTTCTTACTTGAAAGGTATTTGCTACACACACACACACAAAAAAAAAACCCCAAACATTAGGCAGTAACAAATAAGAGGAAGAACAGAAAAAAGCAAGTTCAATATTTTAGCTTGACACAGAAGTAACACAATTCAATTTTTTTTTTTTTTTTTCCAAATAAGATGTCTTGTAGAAGAAAAAAAGCTTTTACAAAAAAATTCAAAATCTTTCTCTGGAGTTGTCTGTCTTTCTCCATTTATTCTAAATGAAAACTTGGGCAATCATGCACCTAGCTTTGGTTCCTGCTTACAGTAGGATGAATCCAAACCAACAAGCCTATTTTTACAGCACTCTTTGGAGTAGATTGCTGAGCTACATTACATGAAGAATGAAGTTAAATGGGAAAATGTCAGAAAACAGAGTGAAATGGAAGCTATGAAATCAGCTACAGCAGTGTCTGAAGGTTACTGAACTTCTGACTAACCTTTGCATCTAGTAAGATCTGTGCCAAGGTAACCCTGGGAGAAGAAGGAAATGTTGTCAAAGGAAGTTTCCATAGACAAAAACAAGCAAAAAAATATTCTCTGGAAATACCCCTACTGCTAACATTAAATCAGGTAGGCTCTCACAAACATTCCTTTCACTTTCTCCATTGGAAACTCTTTTTTAAGCTAATGTTACCAGTTCTGCAATAATGAATATTTTCCAATTTTCAGTAGTGGTTTCCAAGAATGCAAATGCCTTACTGATTTCAAAAGCAGATAGATACAATTGTGGATTTTGTCCACTTTGCCACGAGCTTACATCTAAGTTTTCAATTAAAAATTTCTCATACCTGTAACCCCAGTTGAGAATAGAACTGAAATTCATTTAGAGGAAAAGACACTCTTTACAGATAATGCGCACTTTTGCTATTCAGATATTTGTATTGTCCAGATTTTTCTTAAACATAACCATTTTCACCACTGATTTGCTGCTTTATTTTTTGTACTACATCCTGCCTTGTGTATTAGTGTTAATACAGTAAATCAAGTATCAGTTGTGCATTGCAGCTGTGGAACAAAAAGAATATTAAAAAAATGAGAGATTTAATATTGAGGAGAAGGAAGCAACAATACAACCATAAAATATCCACTACCATCAAATTTTCAAAAAAGAAACATTCTGGCACTACCTTATCTCCCTAGTTTATGAAGCCAAATAAAAGAACGGCTATGAACAAAAACACTAAAAAAAGATTACCGTAGGATAATTTTAGTCTCCTACTATGGTTGATGAGATGGGAGTCACACAGTATAAAAGGGTTAAAGAACAGGTGTAAAGCTCCACCTTAAAACTGGTTCAGTCTCTTACTTTATTCCTACTTTTTGGAAGGCTGCTCACACCGGTCTGTCTGTTAGAATCCCAGTTTCCAAATTCAGTGTGTTCATAGTCAAGTTTACTATTGTTTGGGATTTTTATCTTTGGAGGACTTACAGCAAGCAATGCTATCATTCTCACCTTTTCATTGCTGAGGCATTAGTAGACTTCTATTCCCCTCCACGCCCAGTGGCTCCCCAGTGCTCCCAAAGGTATATCCCAGGAGCGAGACAACCTCTCTAGTTTAAGAATCATTTATATAAAACCTTAAATGAGGAGAAAAGTGCTAAGTATTTGTAGTATGACTACCAATTTTCTGCTATTTATCAAGGCTGCAGATGTGGCAGGTACTTTAAATATAATGAAGATATAAACTAATAATCATCTTATGTAATATTTATTTTATTTTAAGTGCAAGGTGCAAGCTTGACAGTGATACATACATGTGCATCTCAAACTGACATTTAAAAAAAAAAAGTCAGTCCTAATGAAAGCTATAGAAGACATACATTCCAGACTTTCTGATAAATACTTTGCAAATTTAGAATAATTTAAAAACTTCTATCTTTCCTCTAAAACTCACCCCAGAAATTTTCAGGAAACCGTCCATGATACTGGTCTCCATCAGTGGTAAGATTCACTACCCTTAAAGGCTCTCAGAGACACAGTTTTATAAAGACCCTGATATCATACTAATTACAATAATCCTTCAAAAACTTCTTCAAAGTCATATCCAACTGGAGAAACGCAGATAAATATGTCGAAGTTGATCTAAAGCACTTGAACCACTCAAACCAGGCTAAGGCTTCATGAAGCAACCAATTTTTTTTTTTTTTTTTGAGCAGAAAATAGTTAATAGCATTATCATGTGGGAGGGGAAGGAACAAAGTAGGATAAACAGGAAATCCTTAAGTTTCAAAAGCCAACATATCACGCAGCCACATCCTAAGATGGAGCTGAACAACCCGTTCTTCTCTTGTAACCTGGAAAATTGAGGAAGCAATGAAGAAGTTCAGAGCAGTGCATTGATGAAGGGTAACATACTCTCACAAGGAAGTTGCCTGAGAAACCCTTTTGGAAGGCTTTGCCATATGAGCTCTTCCAAGGGAAGATACATCCATACCTACAGTCAGAAATATTAACACTTAGTAATTTTTAACTCTGGACACTGATACCACAGTGTCAAATTCAAGGTAAATTTAATGAAATCTTGCAATGAAGCGGAAGCGTCAACAGTTTTCACTCAGTTGTAGATTCAGTTCCCAAAATATTGTAGTCTGCACCTTCTTTTTTCCCCAGATAGTTTGGTCCTCGCTTACCCTACTTTGGTCCTTTCCTATTCAGTGCATATATGCTCATCCTTTAGCCTGGCAACTACTGTTACATCCAACTTGCGCACCTCAGCTTTCCCAAACATAACACCACATCTATTCCCTTTCAAGAAAGTCTTGGCCACAATAAAGTCAGCCTTTTCCCCATGCTACCTAAATCTTTCCATGATCCTGCACCCAGTTCTAGTAGGGGCTCCTCATTACTCTTCACTGACCAGCTTCTATACCTTCTAGGCAGAGCTTCCTGAAGGTCTTTCTGTCCCAACTGTCATGAGATTCTTCTCATTGTTACTATCTTCCATGGGGAGATCCTCTACGGGAAGAGTTTTTACCTCTTCCCTCTTTCTATTATCATACTCAGGAGTCACAGGGCTCCACGAGAAGAGGACATTCCATCCTGACCATGGTGCTGCTACCACAGCTGCACCGTGGCTCAGTTTGGCTAGCCAATGCACAGGAAGAAAATGATTGTGCCTGTCATTAGAAGAAACATGCCAAATTCATTAATCTGTATCTCCTTTGCAGGTCTTATCCCTGCCTCATCAGGGAAGCACTGCTTTAGCTCATTCTCTCCAATAAAATTAAAAAAAAAAAAAGTTTTCTCAAAAGTATTCCTAGAAAAACTGGTCTCCAAACTGGAAGACCAGAATGGTCCAAATGCTACAGTAAATCAATATATATGACTTCCTTTGACACCACTGAGGAGAAAGCACTGTCAGTAAGAGACTTCAATATTGTTTAAAATACTTCATGAACAAGGGCTATCCAAGTCTGTCCCATCTATATCTAATATCTCTAAATTATTTCTGTAACTTGCCTCAAGGGAGGCAAAGTGCCACCCTCCTCTTGGCACAAATATTCTAGATTGCAGGGAAGTGGTTGGAATTGGAATAAATACTGAATAGCAATTACAGTATCAAAAAAAGGCTAAGAAAATCTTGTAAGAGAACTGGAGAAATCACAAGTTCCTTTTTAATTTCAGGAGAAGGCCATTTATGTGGACATGGGAGTCAACTATATTCATGTGTGTCCCTCTGTAAGAAAAAGACCAAGAGGCTAAAATCAGATTTTCGCTATCAGTACGATCCCTAGATAACTGCACTTGAGTTCAAAAAGCACATTAGAACTGGCCTAGTCAAATCCAATGAGACCTCAACATACAGAGTGACTCTACATGGTTCTACCTTGTATGAGATCTAATGGTTGCAAATTCAGTGGGTCTAAAAGTGGATCTTGTGAAAATGGTATTATGCTGGTTTTGACACGTTTTTTAGCTAACAGGATAAAATTACTGTACACAGACCAGCCTAAGAATGGCCTTTGTCCAAGGAAACAGACACTGAGGAAAGTTATCCTGCTGTACTTCCAACTACAGAAAAGAATAGAACTTTTTATACTACACCCTTACCCCTTTCACTTTTACAGTAGAGCCATGTCTCTGTGCTCAACTAAAGGACACTAGGAGCGAACAAATTAAATTGGGTAATAAAAACACCTGCAGAATACTAAAACTAAATGTACCTTGTTTGGAGAGTACCCACAATCAAAGCTCCTTTGCCAAGTAATTTCTTGAGTGCAAATACAGTATGAGCACTTCCAGAGCCAACAGTTTCCCCCTTCTCTCTTCACCAAGGACAGTATTACTGTATTCCATGTTTTTGTACTGCTAACCTGTGACAGATAGGCCTGATTGGCAGTGTAACTGAGTACTCACAACTTGAGACCAGACCTCTAAAGCACACCACCAATTTGAGTGCTTTAAATAAGCTATTTACCAGAAACAAGAAAGCAGTATGTTTTGAATTGATAGACAAGGTTATGACATTTTAAAAAATATTTCCATATACTTTGAATCTATAAAAAATACCACCAGTT
Organism: Nipponia nippon; assembly: GCF_047370975.1. Taxonomy (NCBI): domain Eukaryota; kingdom Metazoa; phylum Chordata; class Aves; order Pelecaniformes; family Threskiornithidae; genus Nipponia; species Nipponia nippon. The sequence goes on along the minus strand of NW_028262347.1, from coordinate 17,262,384 downwards.
TACTTCTCAGAAGTATTTTAAAGATAGATACTAAGATTTCTTCAGGTTTTCCTGCCACTGTTACCTTGTGCCCCTTACCCAGCATGGGTCACCCACCAGCCAGAATCACTTGGGTTTGCCCACCTGCCCCAGCTTGGGTTGCCCACAGGCCACAGACCCTTTAGAGATGCCCCACCTTTTGCATGGAGTGTCTCCTTTCAAGAATGCATCTCCAGCAGCATATCTTCAGAAGTGTGGCTCCAGTAGTATCTTCAGCAGCTGTGTCTCTAGCTCCTAGCTGCTGCTGCTTTTTTTCTAAAATATGTTTGGACAGGGGCACTGCGCGCTCCCCTGACAGGCAGAAGTTCTGGCAGGCAATGGTTACTCACGTGGCTTTCGGAGCTGACTGGAACCAGCTCTGACAGTCACAGGGTGGTCCATGGCCTCCTCCCACACAGGTCACATTGCAGTCCCCTGCTACTCAAACCCTGCAATTTATGCCTAATACAGTTCCCTGTCTGATAAAAACTTGAAGCACTTGTCCCCAATAATATTTGAGCTTAAAAACTAGACACATCATCACTTTTGTTAAAAGGCGCCTTGATTCAATAGAGATCTCTGAATTCAATCTATCAGGGGCAACAGGTCACTGACCACTCTTCAAAATCACTTAACCTAGACAACTGAGGTTTCATTAACCAACTAAAAAACAGTTATTAATATGCAAGACACTCAATTCTGTTTCTGCATGATCTCCCTACACCAGAGGCATGGTATTGTCTATGTCACCTTTTTAAAAAAAAAAAAGTTTTCTAGGTTAGGAATGTCAAAGGCACTCCTAACTTCATGCAGCTTTTCCCCAGAAGTAGAAGCTTTTCCCATCAAAAGTCTATTGTGGAATCTCTCTCAAGAAACTTTTGGTTAAGAACAGACAAACATACTCTCACAAAGTACTCAAATGTTTCATACTGTCACATGACTCCATATTCAAGTGTATCCCATCAGGACACGGTTACATGTCCAGACACTTGACAGAAGTACATGCGTCTCGGGTCATTTCCAATGTCAGTAAGCACAATACATGGTATTCTAAGGAAGAAAAGCCCAGGCTTAAAAAAAGAAAATGAACTTACAGTTAAAAAGATATAGAGAGTTGTAGGGGAGACAACATGACCCAAGACACCATAATCTAAGGACTAGTCAATTAACACTACAGAAGTACTGTGATTAAACATTGTCAGAAAAAAAGGAAATCTTTTGTGGTCTTTGTTCTTTATTAAAGTTTTTATAAAGTGTCTGATACAGGAAGATAGTCATGATCTTAAATCAGAAGTCCCATCATATATAAATTCATAGACATGAGAGTTTTTTGGGATCTAGTCATGCATTAATAAAACTTAAGGGGAAAATGGGTGTCACTGTCCTACATATCTGAAAACATTAATTCATAAACCATCATACTACTTTTGATCAGGAAAGGTCGTGTTTCCCAGAGACGAATTAACTTAATTTTATTTTTCAGCGTTTGACTCTAAGATTAGTGGACACTATGTACTAGAAGCAACAAGTGCTTCTAGTTTATTTAGAAGTTTGCTTACTCGCTTTGAAAGAGATCTAGAACAACAGATACTAAAAAAAAAAAAAAAAAAAAAGAAGAAATGCTTTTCTGCATTTATTAATTTCAGGAAAAAGTAAGTTGACTGCTAAATAAGAGACCATGTAGCTCAGGAAAGCAATATTGAATACAGAGTCTTTAAAATTCCAGTTCATATAACAGAAACTATGAGTGTAACTTAAATAAGTGTAACAATTACTTCAAATAATTTTCACAAAGACAATGTAAACCTAACTGACACTGAAGAAAATGACCCACCTAATTTTTAATCCAGTCTTTACACATTTGGAGTACATGATGAGAAGAAAAAATAAAATGCTATATACTTACTCGGATCAGATTTAGAAAATGTATCTCTGTCCAAAAGATTTCTGTTAAAAAAAAGAGATAAAAATAATCTTATTTATAAAAAATGGTGAAAGATACAAATCAGATATAAATGCATAAATGTTTTTAACAATTTTGATTGAGAATCAGCTTAGTTTTCTGTCCTCCTAATATGTAAGATTTACTTGAAGTCAGTCAGCACTAACACTTGAGCCTTCTTATATTTCATTTTATTATACATTTTGAATTTGAGCAAACTGTGGCTCATATACTCCAACACCATGAAGTGAAAAGCAATCCACAACAAGCACATTAAATATATATAATGGACATCAGGAACAGAAATACCTTTAAATCACAAACTTCTACCAGAGATTAACATGCTAGTTGAACCCAAAAACTTTAGACTTTACTTAAAAGAATGGCTATGAGATCTCGAGCCATCAGCAAATATCTGTAAGAATCTGTCATGGATGAGTAAGGTAAAGAGAACAAAAGCACACACAGGACATACACCAAAAATAGGAATTTTCTAAGTATCTACAAAATACCTAGGAAAAAGTAGGAAGAACTAATTTCTTTGTTATACAATGCAGTCCCAATATTGTAGCCACACTTCAGCCAATGGAGAATCATGCACAGATGAGGAGACTCAAATTAACACTAAGTCTAGAGAAGCAGGACTGACCAGAAAACCACTTAGAATAGTTACCAACATTTTGTCATTCAAAAATTAAAAAAAAATAAAAAAAAAAATCTTGACAAACTAGAAGAATGGTCTGAAAACAGAATGCCATTGAACAGGGACAAGAGCGAGCTATTAAACTTAAGCAGGTAAAGTTAGGTATTAAACTTAATCAACAGCAAAAATGCAGCATAGCTTCATATAAGCTGGATATACAGCAGTTATGTTAAAAATGGTTCTGGACATCACAGTAGACCACAAATTGAATGCAAGTCAAGAATCTTTTGCCTCTGGGAAAAAGGCATACTGTAATACATAAACAAAAATGCCACTTTAGAGTAATTGTCTCGTCTTCATAATACTGGTAAACACTCAATTCAAGCAATAATGTTTTGGGCACTCCAATTTCTTGCAATCTAAGGCAGACACAGAGCCACCAGAGTCCAGTGGAAGCAGAAATAATCAGAAGTCTATACAATCTATCTATGAGGAAAACACTGCTGCAAATTGAAGCTGATCTCCATGTCAACAGAGCAAGTAGGAACAGCTTTAACCCTAAGTTGAATCTTCTGCACTGCAGGCGCAGAAGTTGAACTTTATTCCATTGTTTTACCATCTTTCATTGTTAAAGGTGGCCAGACATGATGTGAAATCTCCACCACTGAAGGTCTTTAAGAACGTTAGGTAGCTTTAAGTCCTAATGAGTTCTTTGATCCTACCCTGGAGCAAGAGGAAGGATTAAATAACCAGTTTACATCCCTTACAGCTTATTATTTTTAATAATTAGTACAGTCTCTTCAAAGGTCACCATTTATTACTCTCATTCAGATCTAAATCACATTATTTTTGTGCTACGGAACAGTGCTGAAAAGTGTATTAATATGTTGTTCAATACAGGTGTTCTAAGCGGTCAACTCAGACTTCAACAAGGAAAACATACTGGTTTCCCAGTTTAGGTACTGCCAAGTCCACATTTCAGAGCAAGCAATAAGAACAGAAGATGGCTTTAAAAGAATGTTGGGCGCATCTGTTTTATTTACTTCAGCCAAAGTAGGCACTAGGATTAAAATTAGTATTTGTGAATGAACCTGAAGTCTGCACATGCTACTTCTTCAAAACTTCTCTAATCCATTCAGAAGTGGGATTTTCATATATGCATTTAATTATACTCAGAGAGACTGCATTCCATCTTAACCAAAAATGTGCAAATATAAATTGAAATATTAACAAACCCAGGAAAATCAGCGATTCCAAGTCTGTATTTGACAATGACCACTGCAAACTGCTTTAAAAGACAGTACAGTAAGTTCTGCAATATCAGAACTGCCAATCCGAAATGAAAATTGTCCCCTATTCCTCTTTAATTATACATACATAGATATGCCAGTAATTCACGGTAACTAGAATTGGTTTTATTATTCCCAAATGAATTGCTATAAAAACCTAGAATTAGGGTTATATGAAAGAAATAGTACATTATGTTTTGGGATAGGCTTCTCATGCTCACCATTAGGATTCCAAGCAATTTTAATTCCTCTGCATAAATACTATAGAATGACCTTATAATTGGCATGTTAGTGTTTGTGACTGCAGATTAAGATTAAACCATTTTAATGACTCTTACACTCTAGCTAAGGTGCTTTGAGTTTTTAAAATATTTTCTACACTTATTTTGTTCCTTTTTAAGTTTCAGTTTTTCTTCCTCTGTTTTCCCATATACATAAGAACATAAAGACTGGCCATAACGGGTACTGTAAAGCTCAGTCTATCCCAATTATTCCAGCAGTGGCAAAAGGTAGCTACCATGGGAAAAGCGTAAGAACAAGGCAAGAACACTTATACTATTTAACACCTATGATCAGTAATACTTCCTGAGAACGTTCCTGGTCACCAACCATTTGCTGCTCAGGGACTTCTTGAATTAAGAACATTTCTACACAGACAGTATCCCTGAAAGGATTGTAAGGGTTGAGATACCAAAGTTTAAGATTGTAATTCAGGTCAGTAAGTGTCATTAATTCACAGTTTTGAACTAATACAGCTTGTAATATCCTCAATTCGCCCCTCCATACATTTTACCATAAATAAACAATGTCTTCAGCAAAGTTTGCAGACATGCCTGATCTTCCAAATCATTAATAAGCAACCAAATAATAACATAAGAACTTAGCAAGCTGTTCAAGCAATGCAGGCAGTTTCAGAAGGAACTTAAAGACTAGTGCCAATAACACATACACAAAAATAAGTCTGATATGCCCACTAAATCATCTAACAGCTTAAGAAGCTGCTCACTTTCGTTTGTGCATTTTCATTTTAGGGGAAAAACAATCAAAATGCTCCATTACATATATTAAAACTGCATGGCACATAAGCATAGGACAATCTACAACCAAAACAAATGCTAAATGCGAAAGCAGAAAGAAGACTGGATGTATTTCTGGAACTTTATGTGGTCTTTATCCCCTTAATAGTCCATGGCACTTTCTGTACAGGCTGGGTGATACAGAGTGTATTTCTTTCCCTTTTTCCTGAGAAAAGCATTCTCTTTGGTAGTACGCTATTTTGTCTCAGGAAACAGTCTTAGGAAAGCTTACAAACTCAGAAACCAAAAATATCTGAAACTTCTGTTTCTTCCTCCTAATCAAGAGAAACAGACTCCTATTTTGACTGAACACAGTGAGTATATTTTTTCTATGCATATTAAGCTTTTCAGATAAAGAATGCAAAAAGAAAAGAGAAGGAATTGCTATCAATTATGAGGAAGGGGGGAAAAAAAAAAAAAAGAGACATATGCTTTTACCTGGAGAAACATGCACATCAAATACCTACAGCAAAGAAGTCTAGGAACATCTGTGCAGAAAGCATTATTGTACCATCACAGATCCAGAAGGAATTCATTCTGCACCTGCCTATTCTGGAGTGGACCTTCCAAAATGGTTGCAATAGTATAGATGACTAAGGGAAAAAAAAAAAACAAATAGGAGCCATGGCAATAACACCTACTTAGTCTAAACTGGAAAGCACAAGACAAATCAGAAATGCTGGGATAAAGATTTATTTTTCTGTATAATGAGAGCAGTTTCCCCGGGGTGGGGGGGAGGAAGTAATCAGTAAATAAGAAAAGTTAAGACATATTTAGCTATACCTTGCAGAATCACTTGGTTCACAGAGTTTCATGAACTCCATAAAGATTTGTCAAAATAACAGCTTCTGCCCAGTGCTTTGCTTCAAAAAAATTGTTTTAGAATAGAACAGAATATTTCAGTTGCAAGGGACCTACAACAACCTTCTAGTCCAACTGCTTGACCACTTCAGGGCTGACCAAAAGTTAAAGCATGTTATGAAGGGCGTTGTCCAAATGCCTCTTAAAGACTGACAGGCTTGGGGCATCAACCACCTCTCTAGGAAGCCTGTTCCAGTGTTTGATCACCCTCTCAGTAAAGAAATGTTTCCTAATGTCAGGTCTTTTGTACTACGTCTAATGTAAACACATCTCAGATATATAAATCAGATACTTCAAGATTCACTGATCTAGTTAGTGGTGGTAGCTAAACAAAAATCATTACAGTCTATGTTGCTTTGTACAATCTCGTGTATTCTATGCATTACATGTATGTTAGCAAGGACAGACCTACATTAAAAAGTAACATTTACTCACCTTGTTCACATGTACTTTGCTTCAAATTTGACTTTATTTTAATGAACTTCCTGCTCTGTAATTTTTTAGTTTAAATTTAACCCTTTGTTAAGCCCAACTGCTAAGCAGAAGTAAATCCAGTTCCCCCTTCAGAAATGACAGAATTCTGCACTGAAGAACAGACCACAGTAACTATAGAACTGAATAGTTTAAAATCGATTTCTCTAGTTTCAAAAAAAAAAAAAAAAAAAAAACAAAACACAAAAAAACACAACCAACAACTGTGTTCATATGACTGGAAAAAGACATTTATACATTGCTTTCAACAGCTCTGAAATTCTTAATGATAAAAATGTGGTTTAGTTCAGACTAATTTATCAATCTCTCTGGGTGCTAAGGTTTTATGTTTCTCTTCATCTTTAGATTACACTTAAGCACATGCAGAGATTCCTTGGTTGTGAAATAAAGCACTCAGCAGTTTGCAAACACAAAAGTTAGTTACCCACGCAAACTTATTTTTAATTTTTAGAAAACATACATTTTCAATATATTATATTCTCATATAAGCATACACTACTTCTCTCACGGTACACTTGTATCACTCCATGCGAAGAGGAATTGTCCCTAGTTCATTAAACAGTTCATTAAACAAATGCATTTCTGTTTCCCTCACTTAATGCCAGGCCCATGTGCCTTTTTCAAGGAAGATCATGAAAAAAGAAGCATCTCCTCACTTTTTACTGTGCAGAATAGTATCCATTCTACTACTAGTTGTAACGTAACTGTATTACATCCTAGTAGTCACCGTCCCTCAGCCTTAACTGGTATTACTGGACTTGCAACGGTCAGTCCTAGGTAAGATGACGTATGATCCAAAAAGCCTACTTGAGTGAAGAGTCCACTTGACTTCTTGCAGAGTAATTTCACAAACAACTTCTCGGTTGTAGTGCTAGCTTCTCTCTCCTTCTGTATTCCGTCAGAACACAATAAAAAGCAAGCTCTTAGCCTCCAGATCTCTAGATTCAAATGCCCTGGACCTAAAAGCAAATTAGACAATTTCTCAGAATTTTATCTTCTTGTCAAAATAACTGGTTCTTTTAGGAAAGGTTCACAGGTGAGAAAATGGTGGCTTTCCTGACTAAAAGGCAATTAGGACGACCTCTTTCTTTCTCTTCAGATTGCCTCCACTCTTTGGGGCACTAGAAGGACTGGGAACAAAGCAAACATCTCCCTGATATGCAAGCTTAAGAAAACCTCCACAAAACTTCTTCATAACCTTTGGAGAAGTAATTGACTCTTCTTGTTCACAAGAAGATGAAGAAATAATTTTCAGCCTCCCAGTAACTTTCATTGTCAATTTAAACATATACTGGTTCAGAAGCCATTCTCTTAAGGGAAAAAGAAAAAGAGAAGCAACGAGAAGGGTTAGACCAGCAGTGCTTCCATGAGTTTTATGGCAACCCACAGAAAGTCTTCTCTGGCTAGATGTATGCAAACAGTTTTAGGATGAAACCTCTATTAAAACTGCTGATTACTCCTGGGGGTTAAAAAAATCCAAAGGAATTGCCAAGTTTATTTACTTACACATAGCAATAGTTTTGCAGCAGTTCTGTAGAAACAGGCAGGAAGTACTGAATTACAAAAAGCTACTCTTGCAGCTGAAGCAGACCTGAACACAACCTTGGACTGTTCCATTTTAAATTAAAAAAGCCCATTCAGGAATATCACAAACGAGTTGAACTCTGCTTCAATACCAACCCAATTATTATTTGAAACCAACAAAATGAACCATCTACATTTATGTTTCTAAGGCTGGGCAGGTAAACAGTCTCTGCCTCTGAGCTACTAGTGACATATCCTGGGGGACGGCACTAAGGATTGCTGGAGGTCGAAAGACCTATTCAATCTAGTGTCAACTCACCAGTCCTTTCCTCCAGCTACTTTCACCCAGCCTATCCAAATCCATGGATATGCTGTCCTATTTTAGATCTGATTTCTTTAGGAATGTATAGTTAATACAGTGTTTCATTAATGTATAACAATATATAAAACATACAGATTGGTTTTGCACATTTTTTCTGAAACAACACTTTGAAAGGTATACATCAAAGAAGTCATTTAGAAAGCAAACGTATACCATCAATGTAATACTCCTCATCCTTTCTCAGCTATCGCAGGGGTGTTGGTGGGTGAGGCACTGCTTAGATGGGCAGAGAAAGGAAGAAAATGAGGAAAATACTACTGCTACAGAAAGCCTTCATAATAATATATTTAAAGTTGTTACACACTACTTAGTACCTAGCCCTTTTCCTGCTGTCAGGCTTTCCTTTACACCACCCTCCTGAGGCCTAAGGGTGTTGGCTTCAGCTGTGGGAGGGTGTTACAGGGAGCCACCCGTCAGTGTCCCACAGCTGTGGGAGGGTGTTACAGGGAGCCACCCGTCAGTGTCCCACGCCCTGTCTGCGGAGAAGCATGGAGTTCACAGTGGTGGCAGGGGCGGAGCAGGTGGTCTCAGAGGGAGGAGGATGATGATGGCTTCTTCCTCCCCACTCTGAGGACCCCCACCTGGGCTATTTTTCCAACATGCTCTTACATCTTTTGCTCTTGCTTCATTGGTCTGCACCTCCATTTTACATCCACATTTACTGCATATAGCGTGTATTACATCTGCTTGAGACTTGCTCTTTCCTCTCTTTTGGTTTTGCCCAGCTCCCAGCCTGCACTGCTTTACCAGCCACTGGTGAGCTCTTCACAGCACTGGGGTCCCCAGTGGCATCCCGAGCCCCAGCTTTGCAGCCTCTGCTCCTGCTCCTCCACCCCGCATCCTGCATCCCCGCTTGCAAGGCCTCGGCTGTCACACCACGCCGAGGCTCCTCTGCACTACGCTGTTCTTTGAGGGTCACAAATACGTCATTCTACACAGAATAACTACTTGCTACTACTATCTGTAGAAAGAAATATGGTTATACCACACAATTACACAAAGACAAGCCAAAGCGAAACTAAGCAGTAGCCACCTGGTGATGAGAAAAAACGCTGGGTTTGGGTTGCAGCTAAGCAAACCCAACCAAAGCTCCATGTAGGCAAAGACAAGTTTAGACAAAACCTGACGAGTCCTGAGCCCTTGCACAGTTCGTGTGAAACCTGGGGCCTGTTCCTAGCAATCACAAGACTGAATTTACAGGGCAACAGATCTGCCTTAAATTCTAGAAGTCACATAGCTGCATACTTAAAGTTCAAACAATATAGACACACAGATGAAAACCAAACCGTGTAGGCTATCAGCAATGCATCTCCATGACTATTTTGATGGACACTGCCACCCGTTTACATTTTTTCTCCCAATACACTCATTTTTCTTGGCTGGTTGTCTAGGCAGTTTCATTTCAAAGAAAAAACGTGCAAGATCAACTTTCTGTCGTCAGTCACACATAACCGCTCCACAGACTTTTAATCCAACCTGGACACGCATACACAAAGAAAGCAGGAAAATGAAAACCAGACTTACAATCAGGATGAATTTTATATTCCGTATTTTTACCATACAGAGTTACAAGCTCAAATAATTTGTTACAGATCTCTCTTATCATGGCATCTTTCTGCGACAGGGATTTCTAACAAATGATTAATATTTAAAAAAAAGCAGGAGGCAAGTACACTGGCTGGAGAGAAGCGATCTTGCCAGAAATCAATGCCTAGGACAATCAAAGATATAATTAAACATACTTTTGGGTACCGCAACCACTAGAAAGTGGCTGGTTAAGACTTCCAGACTGCCAAACAAAAGGAAAGGCAAAAATTCTGAAGTAGTATGTTTTGTTCCTCTGTGCAAGAAACCTGAAATTAAATTATCTTCATTACTGAGAATAAGATCTGCTTAATTCCATTAGCACATTCATTAATATTGGATTTCTGTACAAACTGTGAAGCGACATAGAACTGATCCAAACCAGGCATGGGCAACCAATTGTATTTCTGTTGAATTAACCATGATAAGGAGTTTATGCTTCCTTTATGCCTGGTGTTGGAATACAGCCAGCATAGAGCCTATCCAGCATAAACCCAGAACGATGAGGACAGACTGCCTGATTGAGCATAAAGCCTAGTAGAGCAATACTATCCTAACAAACTTTCTGAATTAGCAAAGTGACCCTGTGCTGTGTCAATATTTTACAACACTTTTACCATCTTTCAGATATCCATGTCATCTTTGATACACTACTAGAAGTCATAAAGTGATCAAACTACAGCTTCACTTTCCTATAGATACTAAAAAATTACTCTCAAGAAGGTAATTCTGATTGATAACTCCTCATTCAGTAAGTAAATAAACATTAACATGAGGCATAATGAAACTCTTGGCCTTTCTTGTAAGATAAGGTTTCATAAAGACTGTGGCTCAATCAGGAGACTACAGGCAAAAAACTAGGTCAGTCCACACAGTAACCATGAGGAACATAAATCACCATTATACAGGTCACAACAAAAAGTGAAAAACTTGAGAGCCGGTCGAACTACGTTGAACTTTGTATGTTCACACACAGCACAAACTTCAAGATATGTGATAACCATCATCTACTTGTGTTCTTAGCATTAAATACGCTACTTCAGTCAACAACATAGTAACTGCACTGATAGTAGGGAAGATGAGAACAGAATATGAAGTTTTTCCAGGATTTAACTAGATTGGAATCAGCGAAGAACATCACCAGAGAGGGAAATACAGGATGACAGACACACAGCCTAAACCTCACATGGGACCACAAGTTTACACACACAGCTGGTAAGTGAAGATTCAAGTCTAGGCACAAGCCTATAATCAGTATGCAGTGAAAATACCCCTTTAGAGGAAGAGGAGCCTTCGGGCTGGAAAACAGTAGTGGAATAAAAGACAAAGAGCAGCCTATATTCTCTCTTTCACACCAACTGGAGGGCCAAGGTCCTGATCCTTCACCACATGACAATCGTGCAAAATTATGCCAGGCTATGACAAACAAAGATCGCATAGCAGGCAACAGTGACATTTTCATCAGACCATGGATGCCCGTCAGAGCATGTGATGAAGGGAGCTACAGGGTGCAGAGGGAGATGGCTACTAATACAATTGATCCAGACAATAGTGGACTATTACCAACACCAGAGGATCCTCTGGGATGACACATTTAACTTGTTCCGCCACATTAGACCTGGGTCTTGAGCCAAAGAATACAGATTCCTGATAACAAAACTCAGAGGTTTGGAAATCTACATCTTACAAGAGTCAAAAAAGAATCATAAACTTTTTGTTTGATAGGCACTGAGTACTAATAGCTAGAAAGAATTCAATTCATTTCTTGCTTTTCTAGCATTTGTAAAACTACAGCCAATGCTGACATTTAATAAGCCACGGGAATCATATGAAAAGTTTTTAGTCATAAAGTAACCCTAGAAAGAACATCACCTGATACCCAAAACATTTCTGGATTTTATAATTTTCATAGACAATTTCTCATCCTATGAGATGCGCTTCTCCTGAAGGCTACCTGATGTGCCCCTGAAGCTAAAACAGGCTGGCTTGCAGAATACGAAGTAGTGCAATGCCATCTGCATAGTACTGGAACCTGGCTAATTCGGTAACATTGACAGTTTGGGCATGCAGGGCAAATTAACTCGGGAAGCGCTGACAGACGAACCATACAGAATAAGCGCTAAGTGAACAGAAGCTGTATTCTTACTGAATAAGAAGAAAGAAAGAAAAAAGAGAGGCAAAAGCATGTTGTCTAGAGTCACAAATTTATTTTGTAGCACAAACAGCTTGCACTGCTTCACTGATCACCAAGTTACACCACCTGTACAAACTGGAAGAAGCTCCCATATTCCCTATAATGAAAACAAGCAAAAAAAAATAATCTAGGAAGAAAGAACAGTTATCAGCTGATAATTGTTGATGTAACTAGTGACCAAATTGGTTTTACAACTCTTCAGGGGTCAAGGGAAAACTAATGTCATGACCCAAAATGTTTTAAAACCATTTCTCTCCAGGTGCTAAGGAATACACAACCACTAATTATTAAAGAATTTTCAGCATTCTCTGAACTTTGCAGTTTGCTCTTGCTGTATTTCACAATTTCATTTAACACTACTTTTCGAGAGCTTTAGCCAACGAATGTGTTTACAGATGAATCACAAATGTGTTAATCATTAATCTCTGCCCCAATGTCATTCATTTTACACTCAATTTTGAAGCATGATTTTGTAATCAAAAGCTGTCATTCCAGCACATAAAGAAGAAAGGAATCACCATGGAAATTCCCATCCCTTCCTTGACATTGAGACGTAATCAGGATGGGAGACCATTTTTTTAAACAAGAAAAAAAAAAAGCAGTTTTAACAGAACAACCATGGCTTTTGAAGATACCTACAGAGAAATTAACATTGTAAACTATATACTGAAATTAGTTACAAGTAAGGTAACTAAAGTGAGAATGACTACGTCATATACCTAACATTTCTTCATAACTATCTGATGGATTCTCAAATCACTATAAAACTAAAGTTTGAAGAAAACATTGCAGGTATACACAAATAATACCTGGAATGAAAGAAACTCCCATTGTAAGTGAACTGGGTCAAATCCAGCATAAATGTTCTGACATCTGTAATTGTGACAGGTTATTTGAAGAACCTAACAGTAATCCTAAAGGTCCTGGGTTGTTTTTACACATAACAGCACGCCCCTCATGGGACCAGGGTTTTCTGTGGTTGTTGCCAGTGAACTTTGCAAAGACAGGCAGTAAGTGTGTTCATATGTCAGCCTAGTGACCGTTTCAGTATTCCAGATTCAATCTTACTATATTTCTCATCGTCTCAGCCTTCTGTTGAAACGCAGCCTTGATAAATCACGAAATCATACTTTATTTACTAAGGGAAGAGAGGGAGTGGTCTGACAATTTAAGTTTAGAGCACTGCTGTTCTGTCCTCGGAGAAGTACTGTTCACAGCAGCAACTCCCGGGCAGCTACGTTAGAAAATGGAACAACATACTGTAGCACAAACTTTGTCTCATTTCCCATCAGGAAACAACACTAACAGTTCAAATTATCCGCTAGAAGCTGCCAACTCTGCTGGTGAAAGGAACCACTGCTCTGCAACTACTAGGGAATACTTAAGGAAGCTGCGAAACGTGAATGGAGATGCGAATATAAAAGCCCACAAATAAAAATATTTTTAGACCTCTAATGGGAAATTCCCTGTGCTTCAAGGGAGAAGTCAGAATGTTTGAAATACCGATAAACAAACCACGGCCAAATAAATATCGACAAACAAAACTGCATCCACTAGGTTTTGTCTTACGGGTTGGCATTTTTTTAATTTATCGGCTGCAGCGTTACGATAAAACGTGACGAGGTAACACGCCCGGTTTCACAACAGTTTTGCAAGAGAGCCTTAAACAATCTACGAAAGGATTATTCGGGTGGGAGCCTTCTCCGTCCCCACCCGCGGCACTTGGGACAGCTCCAGAAGTTAAATACCTGCTGGAGAAACGCTCTGCGCTCACAGCGACGCGGCTCGGGCGCCCGCTCCCCGCCGGCCAGCGGCCCGGGGCCGGGGCAGGGGCGCCGGCAGCACCAGCAGCGGCCGCCGCCGCCCGTTTCGGCACCGCCGGCAGCTGCCCGCGGTCGCTGCGAGAGCCGGCGCGGCTCCCCCGGGGCCGGCCGGCAGCTCCCCCGCGGCGGTCTACGCCTAGTGCGCGGCAGGCGGCCGGGCTCCGGCTGCTCCCCGGCTGTGCCCCAGGCGGAGGGCTGGCAGCCTCCCGGCGCTGGGCGCGCTCCCCGGGGGCAGGCGCCTCGCACAGCGCCCGGCGTCTGCAGGGCAACCCTGCGCCCGGCCGCTGACCCCCCCCCTCCCTCCGCCCCGCTGACAAGCCCGGGGCGAGGGGAGCCCTGCCCCGGCACGGCGCGGGGACCTGCCCCGCTCGCTTGTTTGCCCCCCTCGACGCCCCGGGGCGAGCGGGCAGGGCAGCCCCGAGCCGGCGCCGTACCTGCAGGACACGGAGAGCTCCACCTTGGTGGCCGGGATGCTGGAGCTGAGCACGTTAAAATCCCCCACGGACGCCATGTTCGGAAACCCACCACTTCTGCCCGGCTTCTGCTGCCCCGCCGGCTTCTCCAGCCCGAACATGGGGCAGCGCAGGGAGGGAGGCAGGGAAGGAGGGAGGGAGGGAGGGAGGCCGGCGGAGAGGGAGGGGAGGAGGCGGTGCCAGGCGGCCCTCCACAGCGCGACGCCGCCGGCCGCCGCCCGCGGCGCGGAGCCCCGGAGCGCCGGCCCGCACCGCCGCCCGCGGGCCGCCGCCGCCGGCTGAGGCGGCGAGGGAGCGGGGCGGTGACGTCACCGCGAGCGGGCGCCGCGCGGGCTGCCCGACGGCCGCTGCGGGGGGCGGGCGGCCGGGCCGCAGCGGAGCCCCCGGGAGGGAGCGGCAGCGGGGCCGGCGCGACCCCGAAGGCTCTGGGGCGGGGAAGGGCCGCGGTGGCGGCGGGCCCCGGCGTTTTCGCTCCCGCGCCTCCCCGGTCTCTTCCCCCTCGGCCCCCGCACGGAAACTCCCGTCCTGTCCGGCAGGCAAGCCGGGGAAACCCCTCCTTCCCCGTTCGTGAGTGAGCGAGCGAGTCCCCACGCCCCGAGCAGCTCCCGGCCTCCGCGGGAGCCGCCGGCGGGGCAGAGCGAGGGCGGGCCGCGCCCCGTCCGGTAACGTCCCAAACTTGAAGGCCCTGCGGGCGGGCCCCGCGGTGAGGCAGGCCTTATTCTCCCGGGCCACGAAAGAAAACGCGCCCCGGCAGCCAACGCCAGGGACGTTTCGAGGCGCGGCGGCCGCCGCCCGGTGCGGCAGGGGCGGGGCGGGACGGGACGGGACGGGACGGGGCGCGGCGGGGTGCGGCGGCTCCGCGCCGCCAGGGGGCGCGGCAGAGGGGCCGCGGCGGGAGGGCGGGCTGCGCTGGCGGGGGGTCGTGAGCGGGAAAAAGGAAAAACGAGCCTAGAAAATGAGGCGTTCGTGTTAATTGCCCTCGGAAAGAGAACAGTAATTGTTATTACACGGGACTTGAGGGAAAGACGTGGTTTTACCTCGGTTATTACACGCATTCAGTAACACATTGCAAAATGTGCATTTCACCCTCTCGTGTACTTGTGCAGGCCCTTATATTTTTTAAAGACCACTAATTCAGTCCTGCTGAATCTGTTCATAATAATCCACAATAATCGTAACAGTTTCATCATCTTCTTTCTCATGTATTTAATTTGTATCCATTATCATGGCGTCTCTGGAGCCCCCAGTACTCCTTTCTCATCATAGCCTCCAGTATTCATTTCTCATCGTAGTCTGATGACATGTGAAGTGCTACCATCCCCATGCCACAGATGGGAAGGTAAGGTGCAGATAAATTAAATGCCATGTCTGTAGTCGCACAATATGTAGGGCAAGTCAAACATCATAGGATATGTACGAAAATCCTCTGCTACTCTGAGTGTGGTTCTACGCGTAGAAACAATGCAGTTTGATGTGTTTGTTTATAAACGACAAATGTAACTCTAAAGCCAAAAACCTTGTCAGAATACATTCATTTTTTAGTTTCATTTCTAAGTTCTTGTTGGTGTAGTTCAAGTTCAGCGCATGATCTCAGGTAGTACACCAAAATAATGATGGTCAGAGAACTTGAATGTAGCCACCTGATTAGCTCCTAGCCAACGGATTAAGCAGTGGGAATACGGAAGACAGCAACATGGTCAATTTACGGGACAAATACTCCCTGTGCACAGCACATGTCTGAAACATAACTTCAGTGGCGGAAACTCAAAGAAGATATCACTGATATTTTTATTCATAACCTTCTAACTTCACACCCTAATTCCAGTCTTTTGCCTCTGTTTTCAGGAAGGTATCACGTGAATTTTCTTTTCTTTCTTTTCCTTCTCTTGTCCAGTTATTGAACACAAAGCAATTTCTCATCAGGTGTCACCAAAGTATTTCCTCTGTCCTGGTTTTCGCTGGGATAGAATTAATTTGTAGCTCATATGGAGCTCTGTTTTGGATTTGTGCTGGAGACAGTGTTGATAACACAGGGATGTTTTTGCTACCGCTGAGCGGTGCTTACACAGGGTCAAGGCCTTTTCTGCTTCTCAGTCCACCCCACCAGTGAGGAGGCTGGGGGTGCACAAGGAGTTGAGAGGGGACACGGCTGGGACAGCTGACCCCAACTGGCCAAAGGGATATCCCACACCATATAATGCCATGCTCAGCATATAAAGCTGTGGGAAGAAGAAGGAAGGGGGGATGTTTGGAGTGATGGCATTTGTCTTCCCAAGCAACAGTTGTGCGTGATGGAGCCCTGCTTCCCTGGAGATGGCTGAACACCTGCCTGCCGATGGGAAGTAGTGAATGAATTCCTTGTTTTGCTCTGCTTGTGTGCATGGCTTTTGCTTTCCCTATTAAACTGTCTTGATCTCAACCCACAAGTTCTCTCACTCTTACTTTTCTGATTCTGTGCCCCATCCCACCAGGGGTGAGTGATCGAGCGGCTGTGTGTTACTTAGTTGTTGGCCAGGGTTAAACCACAAGAGTCCTTTTTGGCGCCCAGTGTGGGACTCAAAGGGTTCGAGATAATGACAGATTTGATTGGAATGTGCTAGATTGAATCTATAGCTGTTATTGCTGTTTAGCTATTAATTGGCAGGCTCCTGTGCTTGCCATGGGGCTTGCTTGCCTTACTGCACATAACAGTCTAGTGCTCACTAGTGGCTGCTTTTTGCTTTTGCTGCTTGGTCTATGCTGTACTGCTAATCATCTTACTCTGCTGTGCCTGGGAACATTTTGATAACAGCGATGGCCATGCGCCTGGGCTGGCAGATGGCCAGGGCATGGCTGCTGTTTCTGTGCTGCTGTACTGGACAGGCTGGAACTCCAGTGTGAACTCGAGTGGAAGGGACTGAAACCTGTGGATGAGTCCATGCAGGAACAGGACACCCTGAAGCGTCTGTGGCCGTGGTTATGTCTGTGCCGCAGCAGGTACCTCTGAAGGGATTGTGGCCCAAGGATAAGTCCATGCTGGAGAAGGTACACCTTGAAGCATCTGTGGCTGTGGGTAGGTCCATGCTGCAGCAGGTACACCTTGAAGCATCAGTGGCTGTGTATGAGGTCATGCTGGAGCACTTCAAAACCTGTGGCCATGGATAACCCCACGACAGAGCAGATATGCCCCTGGAAGGACCGCAGCCATGGGTAAGACCATGTTGGATCAGGTTTACTTCTGAAGGGACTCTGGCCGTGGTTAAGGCCACGCTGGAGCAGGTCTATCTCTGAAGGCATTGTGGCCCATGGAGAAGGCCACGCTGGAACAGGTGCACCTCCAAGCGACGGTGGCTGTGGGTAAGTCTATGCCGCAGCAGGTATGGCCCTGGGGAGACTGTGGCACATAGATAAGGCTCCACTTGGAGCAGGTACTCCCCTAAGGGACTGCAGTCTGTGGATAAGTCCAAGCTGGAGCAGGGGCAAGGGGAGGAGTTCATTGCAATGTTAAACCCTATGGTCTGTTCCAAAGAGGCCAGGGGTGGTGATTGTAATGGATACACCTTTAAATTGTTGTAACCCGTGATCCCAGTTGCATGGTATAGGAATTACTATAGCAGGAACCACCCAAACCAATGGAAGACAAGCATTACAAGAAGTGCAGGTGCAGCAGCGACCCGACCTGAGCTGGCCTTAGTGCCCAGTAACTCCACACAACACATCACCTCTCCTGTCCTGAGTGACAACCATCACAGATGGAGCCCAAAGTCATGGGCTAAATGAACTCGATGGACATTTTGTGGACATTTTACAGACATTGCACAAGGGTGGTCCGTAGACAAAGGGAATGATACTGTGTATTGTATCAAAGTATGGGAAGGGAGGTGGTGATTGATCAGGATGTATTGGATAGTGTGGGACTGGAGCATGATGTAAATGGTATGGAATAAGGGGAGGACAATGTGCTGGTTTTGGCTGAAGAAGTTGAGAGGGGACACAGCTGGGACATTTGACCCCAACTGGCCAAAGGGATATCCCACACCATATGATGCCATGCTCAGCATATAAAGCTGTGGGAAGAAGAAGGAAGGGGGGATGTTTGGAGTGATGGCATTTGTCTTCCCAAGCAACAGTTATGCGTGATGGAGCCCTGCTTTCTTGGAGATGGCTGAACACCTGCCTGCCGATGGGAAGTAGTGAATGAATTCCTTGTTTTGCTCTGCTTGTGTGCATGGCTTTTGCTTTCCCTATTAAACTGTCTTGATCTCAACCCACGAGTTTTCTCACTTTTCTGATTCTGTGCCCCATCCCACCAGGGGGGAGTGATCGAGCGGCTGTGTGGGGCTTACTTGCCAGCTGGAGTTAAAACATGCCATCCTCTTAAACCGGCCTGTTTGAATTTTTTGCTACAGCCAAGAAACCACGTACCTTCACAAGTATTCTAGGTGTGTCTGCAGGCAGCCAAACCAGTAAGCCTACAGCTGAAATTGCTAAAAAAAAACCAAAAACAAAGGTACATCAGTGTGTTATCAACATTATTCTCATACTAAATCCGAAACACAGCACTATACCAGCTACTAGGAAGAAAATTAACTCTATCCCAGCTGAAGCCAGGACAGAAGGGATGGGTGAAGGATCACTGGTGCCTTGAGAGGCTAATGCCGAGTACAAACAGGGTACTAGATGACTAAAAAATAAAGAACAGTTTTCTAAAAAAATTAAAACTCTTTTTCAGTATTATAATAGTGTTCCTTCCTCTTTTATAATCTACTGTAAAAATCTAAACATAATCAGTGGATCCCACAGGACATGGCATGAATAACTTAAAAGGCATGAATAGTTATTATAATAACTATAATATATTACTATATGTTATATAACTACTATAGTAACTATAGGCATGGGTAACTTAAAAGTATATCATGTAAGTGTGATATGATCTTATATTTTTCCCTACTAATCCACTTCAGATCACTGCTTTGGGTTAGGTGGGGATTTGATTTGATAATTTTTATATCATCTGATCTTAATGTTTTATTTTGCTTCGAAAAATGGAAATAGTTGGTTATTGGCGTTTCTATAAATAGAGTATCCTATGAAAATAATGGAGGAGTTAAGGAAATTCAAGTCTTCAGTGTTGCTGGGGAGACATCCATCTTCTCTCATCATGTTTATAAAGGCACAGCTATTTTGTCTTCTAATGTTTCGGCTTAGAGTAAGTACATAGTTGGCAAGCACTGAGAGTGATTTATATGGGAAAGAGAAACTAACAACTAAAACGAGGGATAGTTAAAAGATGTGCACCAATGTGGCTAAGTATATATTATTATCATTCCACAGAGGCACCTCGTATTTGCTCATTCTTAAATGGCACTGAGGTGTGGGGACTGGAACAATGCCTAAGTATTAGGACAGTGTCTGGAATTTATGTACAAAATAGCTATCAAATTATAGTGCGGAAGAAACATCAGGGCTGTGTGTTCTACATGCTATGCTGACATTTGAATGTGATCACTGACTCTGAAAATTCTGCAGTGGAAAGCAGGACATATTTTCCTCGCTTTCTTTTGTGATTGTTACTTTATTATTGTCAGCTGTTGCTAATTATCAGATATCTACATAACTTCTTTCAATATGTGCAACCTAATTTAAGGAATGAGGGATATGCTTGCAGTAATTGCAGCATAAACTATGAACAAACTACAGATTCCAGAATAGCTGTAATGTGTAACACTGAATGATTGCTTTAAAACATCACTTCTTCCAGGTTTCAGCAGTATAATTGAACCCGAATGCCACAGGATGCAAATATTGATTACTCCCCTCCACCTTGTCAGCTTTCTGCCTTGTAGATGATTAATTAGACATCTCAAGAAAAGAAGTTTTATGATTCAGTCTTTGAGCTCCTAAAAAAAAACCCACGCAAAACCAACACAAACTATTAATAGGAAGTTAAGGAACTGGAAATGGCATCTATTCTTCTGTAGATGTGAAAGAGTATGTGGATGGATATGGGAGTGAGTTTAGAAGTGAGCTTCAGCGTTATTGGAACAAAACAACTGTGATTATAATACAATACCATTTTCATGACAACCAAAATACTGCTTACTACAGCTGGATTTGTGATGAACATATAATATTTCAAGTATTTGTTCAGTAATTATCTTAATTAACATCCAGTAAATACCATCCTTTTATCCTGGCTGCTGTCAAACTGTTTCTTTCAAGAGCCTAAAGAATGAACTCAGCCACAACTTGGTCCTTTCTGATAGCTGGACATAACACCGAAACAATGCCAATATCATAATACACACTGCAGTTTGAGAATTGTTTTATCCTTCTTTCCTGCCTTTGATTACTGTACTTAGCTTCCTCTTTATTTGCTATTGCTGCTTGTTTTAATCCATTGACCAAAGACAAGGCACTTAGCATTCGCTAGGGCAGGTGGAACCATCAGCACCATCATCGTTACTGGAACCATCAGCAAGCACCGTGGCTGAATCCAGACCACAGGCTTTAAACAGCATCCATGATACAACATGCTGATGGATATGCTTAGTGCCTTTATTCTTCTAGTATGAATTATCTCCTACAACTCCATGATTTTGTAATCCGCTTTCAAGACACACAGATACTCATGAAGCTCTCTTTTTGTTACAGTAAAGTCTAAAGGAGGTGTCTGACTCAGAGGTTAGACATAAAGAAGAAATCTCCACTCCTTCAAGGTTTTCACTTTAAACACTAGTTTTTCAAGGGCTTATGTCTGCAGTCTCACAGGTGTCAAGGAGAGTACATTCTTCAGTAAAAAGTAGCTAGGCCTATGTTTCAAAGTCTTTGAAACATATCCGTGCTGTCTGCAGGAGAAAAGAGCAGCTTGTCACCGTGGCATAAGCATGAGGAAGTTAGTGAGTCATCAGTGCAGAGACAGCTAATGATTTCACCATTTCTCTACCATGACAAAGTTAGTAATGCGTTTGTTTGTATACCTCTCTACTGATTCCATGCAGAATAAAATCACGAAGTATAAATACCATTTCCCCTCTCCAAAGACGCAAAGGATAGCTATCCAACAAATATTCACATCTCACTGTATTATCTACAGCAGAATTGGCTATATTATCTATCAAAGCACCTGTTGCACTAGATAAAGTTTCCTGGATTATTTCAAGCTTTCTTCCAGTTTGATCCAGGCCAGAAGAGACAGAGCAGCAGCAGCACAACCATAAGGCTCCTTCCTTCCACGTCCAGAGGAAAGCATTCTTTCATAGGATCAGCACAGCCATTCCAGGTTAAGTAGTGGTAGCATCAGCTCCTGTCACAGTTTTCAGTTTGTTCAAGAGCTCTCCAAAACGGCAAAGACCCCCGAAGCACTCTCAGAGTCATCCAGGAGGTGTCATGGAATCCATCTCACGTCTTACACTTAGTACTGCACACTAACGTCTCTACATCTATGCACAGAGGAATTTTAGATCTACGGAGCACTTTTTCTGGCTCTCAAGTTCTAAGCATGTGATTTGGGAGTATTTTTAGCACTAGTTTTTAGCAGTCAACAAAGTCAGATTACAGTTCAGATTTCATTTTAAAGAACAAGGAATCAAACTGATTAGGCCTTTTTGAATGAAGAAATATTATTCATATGCTTGCAACTGTGCCATAGGCCAGACTGATTTCATTTCTGGACAGCTTGCCAGAAAAATGTAAGGATGCATTTAAAGCCATTTTTCTAGAAACCCAACTCATGACTAGCTCATGGCAGCAATTTCAGGTGCTGCTAAAATAAGAGTGTTTAGTATGGCAGCAAGGATGGTGACAAAAAGATTGTCTGCATAAAATTTATTTTGAGAAGTCTAAATAACAATCAAGGAGTATGCTTTTAATGAATATAACATCAGACAGCCCCAAAATGAAACCTCAACACGTTCATCACAAGATCAGTTGAGCACTTAAGGAAAGTATCTTAGTTTCAGAAGAGGAAATCTACTTCTTCCTCTTCAGCCAATTCCCATGTTCTTGGACTACCCTTGAAGATTGGAATTATTTTTTTCTATCCTTCCCTGCCATGCCCACTCACCTCTAGGCCTTTCATTTTTCTAAGAAATATCAGCTGATTTGCAGAAAATATGTGAGCATTACAAATCTTTCAGGAATAATATACTTCACAGTTTCTTTCTCTGCCTAATCTCTGTCCACATCTTTTCCCTCAGCCTGCTTCCAGGGTGTTCATAAAATCACTGCCACCGTTAGCAACACATCTTTGGAGGCAAAGTCTTCATATGTAAAACTTGCTTTGTGAATTACCTAATTCAGAAGAAATTAGCACGCTCAGCCTCTACAGCAAATAGGTATGTTTTCCAGTTATTTTCTTGTTTGCGACGAAAGTCAAACTCAGGTCTTTCAGGAAAAAAAATTCATTACAGCAATTCTCAACACAAGAGCAGCAATACCCAAACTGCTATGTTTGAACCACCCTTCTCCGTCAGGTTGTGCCTTTCATTACTTATGTACATGACTTCATTTCCTAATACCATAGAGGAGACTTCAGCTCACATTTCTTAGACCATGGAAGAAATGCCTGTCTCTGCCAAAATAGTCACAGATTTAATCTTTCAGGGTAGACTCCACCACAGATTTCTTTAGGGATCACCGATTGCTGATCTATTACCTACCTGTAAATATTCAGACAAATGTGTACATGGTGATACACATCAGGTGAGGGTGTTAACCTGGACTAATCTGGGTAAGTGTTGGACCCACTGCCTGTCAATAGTCACACACTCGAACTCAGATAAATATACTCTGGATGATATATCAGGTTCACGTATTGTTTCAGCTTCCCAGAAGGATCCCAGTGGAGTCAGGGTAACACTGTCTATTCTAAACAGCCAGCAAGAAGCAAAACCAAACTTTTCTGTCAATTGCTTTTTAACAGTTTCTTTCACAAATTTCTCAGTGTAAGCCAAGATAGTGGAATTTAAAAAAAACCTGTCACCATATGTGCCCATACCATGTCTGTTGCTTCATCATTTTGAAAAAAAGTGGTGGGTGTTCCTGTATTCCTTCAAAGAATTTGCACTCCTTCCCAGCATGTTGCCAGGTCCCCTCCCATGTACTATTTTTCATGCAGTCAGGCTTACAATGAAGCTCTGTCCCAAATTAATTTTGAAAGCTGTGTTTGATTTTTATGTTAATTACTTCATTCACTTCTTGATTCTTTTTCCTCCCAGATTACACTTGCTTTGTGGAAGAAACCAACAAACGCCCTTTGGGCATAAAGAGACCGTGACTGTATTTCCATTGAGGAAAAACTTCACAGGTCCTTAAGGCTCTCTGTTGTATCCGATAACCCAGAGTTAGATGTGGAACCAGAAAGTGCAAACCTCTCCCACACGATGGAGTCCTATCATCTGGATTCTGGGAAGAGAAGGAATTGTGTCTGGAAGGATTTGTGAAATCATGAGAGGATATAAAACATCCTCTATTTTCCAGATGAGAGACTTTCTGAGTGGATCACAGACCCTATCAGTACCGTCTATGATGTTGATTTGGATTCTGCAATTGATTTTATGTCTCAACCTACAAAGGCTCAAGCAACAGTAACTGAAATACCGGGAATACTATTAAAAACCTCTACTCCCACAATTATCAATCATTATTCCTTGATAGGAGCTTTAAGGTCAGATGCTCGGTCTGGCAAAGCACTTTAATTCGTTAAATCACTTTGGCTTTCACCTCCAGAAAAGGCCTCCAGCAGTAAGGTCTTTTTGTTCAGATACTTAAAGAAAGTTTATTATTTTAGAGTAAATGTAATTTTCTGAGCTACTCGGTGCGGTTGGGTTCTACACAGCCCATAGGTTTCTCCCAGCACGCAGGCAGCAGGTTTCTGGGCAGGGAAGGAGCTGTGCCGTGGTTTGGGTTGCTCTGCCCCTCGGTATGGGTGGAACCCTGGCTGTTGCGTACACAGCTGGGAGGCATCTGCAGCAAAAGTGAGGTCCTTGTATACAAGATGTTTTGAAGAATTACAGTTACCACGGGGCAAAGTCGTCTTTTTCTGCCCATTTACCAGAAGCAAGCTCCAAAGTGAATACACTAGCTCTTTGAGAAGCTGCTGTTAATCACTCATGACTCATTTATATCTATGAACTAAATTTTCCTACTTTACAGCATTTATTTTGATTGCATTTTATAATGACAGTTACAGTCCCAGTTACCAAACATTAATTTATGATATAGGTTGATTTTGCGTTATTAATGAACTATCAAAAAGGCAGTGTGACTTATAGTAATGGCATTTAGCAACTCGCTAAAATATCTAGAGAAGAAATAAGTGAGAACTTCAGAGAGTTGTTTCTCTTTCTTTTGTAGAAACAGAAAAGGACCTTGGATGGCCAAAGTGAATTTTAAAAATACTTCTTTTTCCTCATCATTTATTCCATCATTGATGAATTTTAATTTTATATTATTTTCCATGACATTAAAATACCTTCAACAAACAGTTGACAGCATGTGGGTTGTCTTTCGGGAACACTGTCCATCAGATTTCCCTCATTTCATGGCAACATTCAAGCAGTTAGGGTTTTAATGAGGCTGAAAATTTGTAGCCCAAATAATGTAATGAGTCTGACTATCTTCCAGAACAACTGTGGCACTAATGCAGGAATGCTTGAATTCATAACTGTGTTGTTGGGCAGCAGCACTCTTCCTGACTTAAGTGCGGTATAAGTCCCCACTTAACATTTGCTGAGTTTGGAGGATTTATTGTACTATTTCTTTGCCTATGGGAAAAGTACAAGTACGATATTTCTGTTTTCTCACATGTCACATTCTGCTGTCTCAATGTACTTATTCATATCCACAAATTATTCAAATGAGACCTGATCCATTCCTTATTTTCAGTTTTAAAATACCACTTAGAATTGCACAATATTTCTCAAACAGGAGGTAAATTAGAGCCTGTTACTTAACAGAATATGAGAGATTAAACTGTATCAGTACCATAGTCTGAACTGTGCTGATGGCTGTCAGGACTTCTAATTCTGTATCTGCAATAAATGAGAACCTTTTGTTTCTCTTCTTTTCAGAAAGGTCTTGCATCCTTATAAAAATATTTTTTTTCCCCTAAAGTGACTTCATACACATTATTTATCCAACTGTGGAATAAACATTCATCCTCAAAAATAAATTACTAATTAGTTTGTGGCAATTGCCAGATACCAGCAGCATACATTCCAGAGTCACAGTAGCAAGAATTCTATGAAAATTATCCTACTATTGAGGTAACCATAGCACAGTTGTGTTAAAGTTATTCTGCAAAAAGATGCTGGCTAGCTGCCCACGCAACCAGCATTTGTCAAAGCTGAGAAAGTAACTGCATGAACACTTCAAATTTTTTTGTGAAAAAAAAAAAAACATAAACCAGCAAAACAAACCTACCAAAAAATGCTAAAACAAATGTAAAGCAAAAGTAAATGACAGGTTTTGAAACAGTCACATGGATTGCATTCTGAATTTTCCTCAGAGGTAAACACAAAGCTCCTTGAAATAAAAAAAAAGATCATTTATTTGAATAGTGGTTCCCCATTTCATATTTACATATTTGATTTAGAATTTAACTATAAACACCAAAAAATTAAATTTGCTAATTCAGTAGCTTTAAAAATGGTAAATTAATCTTTCTTTGCATGACTAAGAGAAAAATTAGAATAAGAATGATTCTTAAACATATTGGATATCTAAATCATTGCAGAAAATTAAACAACCTAGACCAAATTCATCCTTATAAGAGCTCAACAGAACAGAAATAAACAATGAACTAATTAACCGTCTTGAGTTTAACAGATAACTCAGTACAAATTAATATTACACTTTAAATATTAACTTCAAGTCCTTAGTCATTTACAGTTTTGGTGTATCTTTTCATAGTAATATAATTAGCATAGCTATGTAGAGTTATATAGTGAATTTAGAAGACGTTTGATTACAAAATATATTTTTAGTCCAGCTTATGTGTTGCCCAAGACACATAAGTAGCCCTTTAAAAGGGCAAGGCACTTAAAAGTTTGTACTTTAAAAAAGTTTATACTTTTTAAAAGCCTTTTGGAAGAATATTATACATGCTTCAGTATTAATCTTTATGAAGAACACACTTGGGCTCCTAACAGAAGGATAAATTCCTTATACATGATTGCTGAAGATAAACTAATCCTAACCCTCAGTCCAGTTTTAGCCTTGCAGCACACCTAATTCCAAGAACCATCCCAGGAATGCAATATGGAATTAAATTCCTCTGCTACCTGGCGTCTTGTAGAAGCAGACTCCTAACACAAGCATTCTCCTCAGTGCCACCTGGATCCCAAGAACCGGATCATGAACTGTGCACCAGAAAGGGTCACTCTCAGCTTTTGTTGAACTGTAACCCAGCATTGTTTTCTTAGCTCCATCAGTAATCTTGAATTTACCTTTTATAAGACTAACCCTTGCCTTGGCATAGCTTTGGCTGAGAAGCCACTGACATCGCAGAAACTCAGTATGGCAAGGAAATTTTAGGCATCATGCTTCAAAACTTACTTTATCATCCCTTTTCAAATTAAAACCATGTTTTACCTAATTATTCTATGATTCTAACATTGTAACATCTATATTTAGCCTTGTCTTAATAGTCCTTCCAGGTAGAGAATCTTAATGATGCAAAATAGCTGTTCTTCATTGTTATCTAAAGCTTAGTTTAATCCAACCTTTTAAACTCAGTAACCTTTATTTTACTTATTGCTGTAGGTGTCTGTCCAACTCTAAATCTAACAGAAACCTTAAATACAGCTTTGCATCATGAGGCCGTCGCAGCATGGTAGCTAACTTAGCAAGGACAGTGCTATTTCACATTGTCCAAAATGTGGAAACCTGCTGTTTTTATCAAAGAATGGTAGGATCATTGAGGTTGGAAGTGACCTCCGTGTTTCATCTAGTCCTCCTGCTCTGAGCATGGCCAACTTCAAAGTTAGGTCAAGTTGCTGAGGGCTTTGTTCAGCTGGGTGTTGAAAGGCTCCAAGGCAGGGATTGTGCAGCTTCGTGGGGTGACCCTTTGCAGTGTTTAACCACTTGTAAAAATTTTGCCCTGTATCCAGTTAGGATTTCCCTTGCTGCAGCTTGTGACAGTTGCCTCTCGGCCTTTTAGTTGTGCACCTCAGAGGCAACTCTCACAATGTCACATAGCTCCACTCAGGTAATGGAAGACAGCAGTTAGGCTCTTCCTTGGATTTCTCATCTCCAGGCTACACAAGGAGAGCTCCCTCTGCTCTTGTTGCTTATTATGTTCTAATCATTGGCTCCCTAATCATCTTAATGATCTTGCAGTGACGTCTCTGCAGCTTGACTGCCTTATAGCAGGCATCCCAATGCTGTACCCAAATGTGACCTGGGGGAAGAAAATCACTGCCATTGCCCGCTGGCTGTGCTACTGCTCATGCACCCAGAGCGCTGTTAACCTTCATGGCTGCCAGGGTGCCCTGCTTACTCATGGTCAGCTTTTTGTCTGCCAACACCTTTGCTGCAGAGCTGCTATCCAGCCACTCAGACCCCATCCTGTACCCATGCCTGGGCTTATCCGTCCCAAATGCAGGGCTTTGCATTTGTCTGCGTTGAAACCCATGAGGCTCCTGTTGGCCTGGTCCTCCAGGCTGCAGAACAGATCAGCACCGTAGATGATGAGGCCCTAACCCTAACCCTACCTGTGGCACAGGAGCCTCTCTCAACACAGCAAATCAATGTGACAGAAGGAAGTATTGGTTATTTTCTCAAACCTGATCATATTTTTCTGTTTCCAATAGTAGCTTTTCACAGCACAACATAGTACGGTAAAGAAATAACCATTAGTCACAATACAAAAATTAGCTCAATTTATTCTTTTTAACTAAACTGTTAATTTTTATTTCATTCAGAAGTCCAAACCGTAGGCAGAATGTAGCATTGGTCTTAATATCAGCCTTGGTGCAACTTCCCAACCAATCTGTGAACTTAATACACTAAAAGACTCTCTCAGGTTGTAGAAGCCAAGCCATAACCACCTTCGGCACCACTGCCTTATGTCTGCCCCATGGCCCTCAGTTTTCCTCTAAAGTAAACACAGCACAAGAGTCTATATCTGAACTACTCTCCAAAAATTAGATATATATTTCACTATGCAGTGAATCTTTGCACTTTACATTTACGCTATTCTTTATATTGTCTGAAACTGCATTTCTAATATTACCCTTTTAGTTTATCTTTGAAAAGCTCTCTTAAAATATGCTATATATAGTTGCTTTCCAAAATAAGCTTCTTACAGACATTTGCGATCTAAATCTAATTAATTAAATTGATTCTTCTTTTGTAGCAAAGGAAGACAGATAGGGTGAGAAATGCAAATACTAACACATATCGCATATCCATCAAAGGCTTTTTTTCCCAGTATGCTTTCTGGGAAATTGCATCTGCAATGCAAATGCAAAATAGTCAAAGTAGTTCTACTAAACAAATAGAACATATACAGCTTTCTTTAACTCTCATTTTTTGCTGTTTAAAACATTTCTAAATACCCCTTCCCCTTTGAGGAAAGAGACCTTTGAAACATCTCATTTTAGAGCTGCAGAATTGTTCAGATTTTAACTAATTGTGTCCTATTTCTTTAATCCTTTTTCTTTCTTGATGTCAATGGAATGCATATACTTTATGTACAATCACACTGAAACTAATACTTTCATGATGTATTTGCCATATTGAGGAATAGATCGGATATGTAAAAAAGGCATTGCAATAAAAAGGGACAGCTATTTTATACAAATCATTTTTACTGCAGAGTTTAGGATTGCAGAAGTTCTTTAGCTAAATATGTGGAACTATGACGACAGAAAAAACCTCTATATTTTAAAAATTATTTGCTCCGATAAAAATAAAGTTAAAAAATTAATAGAATTAAATTATGATGTGGTGATTGTTTATGTTGCCACTGCTCCTTACCATGGTTATTGCATGAAAGTGAGTTCTGAGACCAGTGTTGCGCTCCAAAACTTGTTATAGGCAGGAAAGAAAACGAACCTTATATGGGAAACCAAGAATTTATTCTTAGTCTAATGAAAATCTTAAGACTAATTACAAGGCAACAGACAGTTATTAAGATTAGTCTAGTCACAATAATACTACCTGCCACAGTACAAAGTATCTGATTAATACAGAATGACGTTAATAATAGCATTAAAAGTGTTGTACAAAACCTCCTAGTATCTACCTCATCAGTATTGCTAGAGAAGAAGATGAGGGTTGCAGCAAGCCATCAGCGTCCCATGCCCTTTGCCAAAAGTGTGATGTTCATGGTGGAGTTTCTTCCACTTCTTTGCTGGAAGGAGGAGTATGATGTTGACGGCTTCTTCCTCCCCACTCTGAGGACCCCCACCTGGGCTATTTTTCCAACATGCTCTTACATCTTTTGCTCTTGCTTCATTGGTCTGCACCTCCATTTTACATCCACATTTACTGCATATAGCGTGTATTACATCTGCTTGAGACTTGCTCTTTCCTCTCTTTTGGTTTTGCCCAGCTCCCAGCCTGCACTGCTTTACCAGCCACTGGTGAGCTCTTCACAGCACTGGGGTCCCCAGTGGCATCCCGAGCCCCAGCTTTGCAGCCTCTGCTCCTGCTCCTCCACCCCGCATCCTGCATCCCCGCTTGCAAGGCCTCGGCTGTCACACCACGCCGAGGCTCCTCTGCACTACGCTGTTCTTTGAGGGTCACAAATATGTCATTCTAGACAGAATAACTACTTGCTACTACTATCTGTAGAAAGAAATATGGTAATACCACACAATTACACAAAGACAAGCCAAAGTGAAACTAACCAAGCAGTAGCCACCTGGTGATGAGAAAAAACGCTGGGTTTGGGTTTGCAGCTAAGCAAACCCAACCAAAGCTCCATGTAGGCAAAGACAAGTTTAGACAAAACCTGACGAGTCCTGAGCCCTTGCACAGTTCATGTGAAACCTGGGGCCTGTTCCTAGCAGGAGAAGTATTGGGCTGCTGGGCTACCGGAGATCCTTCTTTTGTATCCGTATCTTGGCCATTATTTTTTAGGGTAACACTTCCTCCCGGGGAGGCGACCTGACTGTCTGTCAGACCCCTTCTTCTCTGAGAATCTTACGCTCTTTTTCCAAACAGAACAGCCTCAGCACACAGCCGCCACTTGCCTCTTTCATGATGTTGCAACACAGTCCTACGGCACAAGACGTGGATTTGAACTTCCAGGCTCAGGAAGGAAAGGGATCTGTCTCAGTGCTCAGATCACTGCACCTGTATGCAGAAGACAGGAGAGAAGGATGCTCTTCATGGTTTAGAGGAAAAGGGTGAATCTTATTCTGTTTCTAAAAGAGTAAATATTCTGGGATAGTGAGCTGACATGCAGCAAAATTCGTCCATCATGGAGAGTGGTGGGATCGCAAACACAGCCTTGTTTTCAGTGTTTCTTAGAGGCTAATTCTAAACAGCTGTCTTTTCCAGGTGTCTATATGCATATATGCTCCATTTAAGAAGTGTAGACTTCTAACATAGGCTTTGAAGTTCTTCTTAGAGGGAGAATCCTACAATATGGACACTTCAAGATGTAACTTGTAAGTACCAAAGTCATTTTCTGGACTTGGTACTTCAAATTCTGTCCTGACTAAAGTAATGCAATAAATGTGAAACAACTAGATCAGAGCAGAGAGCTGAAGAATAGTCGGCATATGGTTATTATTAGTAGTTCTCTGAATTCCCTTTGTGCTCTGCACTGTCTTAACACTGGAATTGTTCCTGCCTCAAAGAGATTAAATTAGGCTAAGGTTCAACATGTGGATTTTAAAGATAACTGCAGAGGATGGGCCACAGAGAGCACACAGAAAACAAATAATGCCAGATAATTACTCCTATTGATAAAATCAGTGGAGACAGTGCAATGTAATACATCTAGATTTTACTAAAGGATTTGATATAATTTCTCACCAAATGATGAGTTGATTAAAAATTAGCACTATACAAAATGAATGCAGCACATGCTAAAAAGATTATGACTCAGAAAGTAATTCTAGAGAGCATTTATAATGGCGCGTTGCAGGATCAGCTCTATTCAATGTATTTATCATTTACTGGGAAACTTCACAGATAAAACATAATGGAGACCATTAATAAGGAAAAAAAGTAGCTCTATCAGGTGATTGGAATTTTGTGGTACACTGGGTTCCCTGGAATAATGGTGCAATGTAGTTCAGTGCAAACACATACCTATAAGACACAAAGATATAGATCATAGATTTGATATACGGAGCTCTGTTTTAGAGAGCAGCATGTCCAACAAGGAATTAGAGACAAGATGGATAACAGCTGTAAAGAGTTTATAGTGCTGTAGAATAGGAGAAGGCGCGTTGTAGCCCTTTCCCCAAGCACAGACTGGCCATGAGCAGCAGATCCTGTTTCCAAGGGGCCTTAGGAAATACAGAACAGGAGTCCGAGTGTCAGCCTGAAACTCAGGGAAATTAAATTCATGCACTGAAGACAGGAAATTTTTTCCCCATTGACAAACAATATTTTGCACACATGAGTTTAAATAATAGAAACTTTTAAGGGACTGGGTGAGGAACAATTTACAGCAAACAAAACTACCCTCCCTCAGAACATACTGGCTGCAGTCCTGACCTAGTGCGCCCCAGAGAGCAAAGAAAATATCAGCCACAACCCTCCTCCTTTAATCATCCCCCACTTTTCATCATATAATCCACCTGATCGGGGGTCGAGCTGTTGTCCCAAAAGAAAGAGCTTGGCTAGTGCTGTATTGGCTTAAGGTGTCACCACTCTGCTTTGGTACAGAGAAGCCAGAACCCTGTGCTCCAAGCTGAACTTAGCAACTCCACTTGGCTGCTCGCCACCCCCGGCTGCTGGACTGGCTGATGGCTGCTTCTGCCAGCTGTGCTCTGTGCCACTTGTCCCCATCAGCTGTGTTTGCTGTCTGCAAGCTGCTCCGCAGTTATCACGAGCAGGCAGAGCGGCTGCTCGGCTCTCTCAGCTGCAGGCTGCTCGGGTGTTTTGCTGCATTATTTCACATAACAGTGCCTGGGGTGCTTCAGCTCTTCAGGACGGTTCAGTGGTGCACAGGAATGCGGTAAATTCATCACCACGGAAAGGAGAGTCCCCAAATACTGTCTCTAAAGATCGCTTCAGTCACTCTGTCCTTGGGGTTTCTTTGCCAGCTTCTCCTGCTTCAGCAACGATTTACCATAAATTTGTAGGATTGCCCAGGCTTTTCCCATCCTTGTATCTTAGCTGATTTTAACAGAAATGCTGTCAGTATTACAAAATACCTATGGAATTTAGATCTGTTAAGGGCTGACATGTTGTCTGTCATAGTCAGCAGCTCCCACTGTCCTACAGGTGCCCAGAGTGGGTGCGTCCTACACAACAGCCTGCTGCTCCCAAGGAACATCCACCGGTTTCTCCAGAGCTCAGGCTTACCCAAGCAGAAAAAAAGCCCAGCAGATAATGTGTCCCTGTGCTTGTATTTAATACAACAAACAGCAAAAATATCCTTGTAAAATAATGCTTCAGATTGTGGTGGGTTTTTCCATGTGGAGTGTATCTCTGCAAGAAATAGTCCTAGTTCCTTGGTTTTCCTACAGCTTCAACTAAATAGCTAAAACATCCAAGTTTTCCTATTTGTGGGATTCACTGCAGTACTGAAGCAACAGGGAAAGAGCAAACTTGTTAGGTAATGTCAGTAAGACCAATCACTTGCCTATTTTTGGCTGGCTGTCAGAGCAAGATTAAGGAACCAGTTATCCTACAAAACATTAGCGCTAGCCTTTAATCGGTACCCTGCAGTGGTCTTACAGATGACTTAGCTGAACCAAACCAGTTAGACAGTCATTGCTGTCATATGTATAGGATGCAAATATGTCCCAGATTTAATGCTTAAACTATTAGCCTTACCCTTCACTTCTCCAGATCAATTTTATTTAAAAATTCGTTTTGAAAGGAGCTTCAAAAAACAGAGATGAGTCTAAAACTAGTGTACTGGATTATGTGCTAGATTCCCCAAACCAGGCAAGGCTGGAAGCAGAACCACAGGTTGAATGGGGAAGAGACAAAAATCTACAAAACTACCGCTGTGCAGCCAGCCGTGTTATTCTCAACAGTGCTAACAGGAAAACCGTAGCCCCTTTTCCTGTCTCATGAACCCACCCTCACTCCTCCTGCTCCTCACAGTCATTGTCTCCCTTCCTATCTGTTGACAAAGCCTTTATAGCATGAGTACCATAAACTACTTTGTTTTGTGATTGCTTGTGATTGCTTTCTCAGTGTTTTAATTAACATTATTTTTCCACAACACCATGCATTTCATGATGAAGGACAGTATATGGAAGACTATGGGCCACTTACCTACTGTGCAAAGCTGGCTCGCCTGGGAACTTCTAGGGATCAGTTCCTGGGAAGCAAAGGACCATCTCAAGAAGGAGCCTTCCCTCCTACATTCTGTTGGGAATTCATCTAGGGAAAAAAATATCCCAGTGGGATTGGTGATCCAGTTCCAATCTAGTGGCTGATGATCTGAATTGCTGCAATTTCAAAGCAGTTGAAACTCCTTGGATGGATAATCATCTCACCTACTACTAGATGTCTACAGAGTAGGTGTGTATGCAGGACTAGGTGTCCAGGCTCCTGTTGTGATCAATGAGACTGGTAAATGCTAGCAATGGGATTCAGGGTGGGATTCACCTGGCCATAAGTACGGGCCTGCTTTAGAGGGGGGTGAGACACTGTGGACATGCCACTGTCTGCACTGACTGCGAGGGGACCCCACTCATCTCCAAGTCTGGGCTGTAGACACCTACATTTAAGCAGGAGGAATCTCCATATTTCTTTATTCCCTGTGTTCAGTAAGACCAAAGCAAGTACAGCGCATACCAATAAGCCCATAGCAATTTCTAGTCCTAAATGGTACAAAACAAATAGCATTAAGAAAGGGAACTGTAGTAGGTTTGACTTGTTAAACATGTGCAAGCATTGGTTGCATAGGAACTAACACATAAAACTCATTGTAATTGTGTCAGTGATAATAACAACTACAGGGAAGATTAATTTCTTACTACCTCTAAATTAGCATCTTCTATTTTCTAGAGGTGGAAAAAGAAGAAAGCATGAAGAAAGCGTTTGCGCTTAAAGGGCTGGATTTCAAGATCTGCTTATAATAAGATAATTATTGCTTTTTAAGGTTCAACAGGAGATACACTTATTATGCTTAATAATGGCTCTATTAAGAACACAGAGCCAAATAATCAACAGTTGTCCTGCTTCACAAGATTTACAATTAAAGGTTGTGATCTGGAGCAGTAAAAGGAAGAACAGCAAAGTATACAAAAGTGGGAGATAAAAGGCTCTGCTTGAAAACTGAACACAGCAAAACAAAAGGCTATTAGAGAATATCTGAAGTAGGTTAATAAAACTACTGTGACACCAGTACCTGTAATGCCTACAGTAGAGTGTATTTGCCAAACCTGAGTATCATTAAAACAAAAAATGGTGCCATGTTTAAAAGGATGTCCTTCATAAAGCAGTATTTCAGTAGTTGCTGATTTGACCTCTGTACCTCAAAGCAAAACATCATAACAGTATTATACATGCAGCGTTAGGAATCATGAAAGTTGATTCGCTTTCCCAGAAAAATTAGCAGTAGCACGCTAAACTAATAAAGCAGAAAGAGGAGCACTATACAAACTACGAGTATTTTAACACTCTGTTGGGAGTGCTGGGTTCACACCAGCTCTCCAGCAATTAGGCTGAAAGTTTTTCAAATTTCTGTTATGGGTGAGGTTTCAGAGGGGAAAAGGCAGTGCATGTGCATCTTACCCCTCCTCCCTCATGTGTAAGGGTGAGCTCAAACAAAACCAAAAAGCCCAAACTTCTCTGTAACTATTTTTTACGATTTCTTTCTGTCCCCTCACCAGTTCTATTAATCTTTAGTGGAAGCTTCGAACAATTTTTCAGGCTATTTAGCCCAACTCCTGGGCTAAATTTGGCCTTGAAGCCAAAGTCTACCTTAGAAAGCAATACAGTGCTATAGGAGCAGACTGCAGAGAGAAAGGCTAGGTGCTGAAGAGCCAACGCCTATCCTGTACACTTTATAGCGGATTTACTTCCATATAGCCTGAATGCTCCTTGATGGTTGGCGTGCACTGCATGCTGTCCTAGAGAACCTGTTCTGGTTTAGCTCATGTGAAAGAAATTCACTTCACATATTCCCAGAACCAAGTGCAGCAAGTGGAGATAGTCAGGAGATTCACTTCAAAAGCTTGCTCCTCATCCAAACTAAAATGCTAATATAGGGGCACCATTGTCATATACATCACGTGCAGAAAAGTCAGTAGGAATTCTGTGCATCACCCGAAATATTAAATTTAGCCCTCAGACAATTTGAAATTATGCATGTATGCAAATATTTTATATAAGAGCAGTTTCGTAATCTCCTTTTAAATCCTAACTAAAACATCCTGTTATTCTATTTTTATTGCCAGCTTGACATGAACGTTTATGTGCAAGTATATTTTATGAATATATAAATAACTACTTTTTCAAAACAGGGCTCAAATGTGTAGCTGCAGGTGATTCACTAAGAAAGAAAGAAGTACTTACAATACACAAAAAATGCTATTGTCTGGTAAGTGTACACAAAAGAAGGTTCATCCACATACAAAAGAGCTCTTGAAGACATAACAGTCATCTTCAAATTGTTGCTTCATGGTTTGAAACTCCCCTTAGATGCTGAAAAGCAGGAAGCATCTGTTTCAGATAGGCAAACAGTCTCTTGACATCTCCCAGTAAACACCATTTTTGCTTCCATTGCTTTGCAGCTACGTGTTAATTCTAGACGTTGTAAGTTGGAGTTTCTCAAACGCCTTCTCCTTTTCTAGCCTCTAAACCTCTGTGATCACATGAAACAGATTAAGGAATAATGAAATGCTGTGTAGTTTGTGCACTGTATTATTTTCTTTTATGTATTACTAAAAAAATTGTTTCTTCTCTGCCATAAAATACAATACCTCCAGCTGCTTGATCCAAAAACACATCAGTATTAAGGAAGTGTTCTTTTGTCTTTACCAACTTGGCAATGGCTCATAACAGTTTTCCTTCCAGACTTTGCCCATGGAAGGAAAAAGAGAAGAACATTGCTTGTATCTTCAAAATTATTGTGTAAAGTTTTATATATATGTACATATGCATATATATAGATCCAGTAATTGCCATGCTTTTTATCTCAGCTTTCTCAGATTTATTCTCCAGAAAGCATAATCAGGTGGTGAAAAAAAATGATCAACACCCTTTCAAAGAGCAGAGAACAGTGTTGCTTTCCTTTTTGCTTCCTCTGGATTTCTATTAAAATTTCTACATTTTATCTGGGTTTAAAAAATGATTTTTAAACTAGAAGTTTAGAGACCTTTTATGGGTGATTGGAAAACTATTGTGACATCATGGTGTACCAAAGAAGTATTATAAATATGTGACCTGGACTCTTGATACAGAGGGAAAATACCCCAAAATGATGTTATTACTGCTTGGAGAGGGCATTCAGGACCAACATTTAAAGGAAGAGGCTCAGACAGACCTAGAGTGGGAAACCATGGCAGGACTGAGAGGAACCCCATGATCCATGATCCCCTATGGATGAAAACAGGATCTGGAGAAGGCAGCTAGCAATTGAGAGGATATTTCTTGTGATCGTTTTTGTATAGGTTATTCAGAGATCACAGATGTCCTGTTAAATAAATGTCTCACTTGGCAGACACAATGTAGTTTAATCATTCCTGAAGATGAAAGGCTCAGCCAGGAACTCTAACTGGGGGGACACCAAAGAGTAAAAGCAGGGCCATAGAAGAGCAGGGGTAAAATATTGAGCAGCCTTCCTGATGTGAGCAGCCTTCCAGGTGTGAGTTTCTGTAGTATCCCAGAACACCCAGCTCTGCAGTGCTTTGCAATCCTTGCTTTGTCACCACGCCTGGTAACACAAGTGACAAGTAGGTTGTATTTCACAGCACTTCCCATCTAAGAGGGAGCTCTGTCATGCATCAAATAATTCCCTGGATCTGCAGGAGTTTGTACAAGGTCAGTGGTGAGTATCGGTTCTGCACATCCCCGCTACCCCCCTTATATGTGTGTGCTTACATGGCGGGGACGGATGGAAAAGGTGGGGAAGCAGAGTAGTCCTTCTGAGCTATCAGCAAGATCATGAGAAGACTGTATTGTATCCCACAAGTGCTAGACTCTGCTCGCATACCAGAAGTGCAGGTAGGGCGGCTAGCGAGTGCTCGGGCAGCACAGGTGAAGCAGCATGAGCCGAGAAGGGGTGGATAGAGCAGAAAACATCCTTGGCAAGAAACTGGGTTGCTCTGGGCCCGAAAGCGGGACCAGCCAGAGATTTCAAATGGATCTACCTTACCTTTTCTTTACAGACAGCACCCCAAAATGGCTTTGGTAAGTCCCTGAAGCTCCGTTATACTTGAACACAAGCTACAACCACAACGATCTCCTGAGCAAAGTTCAAAGAACTAAGAGTCATTTACAACTCTCATTACTTTAGGATCGTTTCCACTTGGGTCTTTCTCTGTCGTGCGACTCTGCAACAACCTTTAGAGACCATCTAGTTGCTGCAAGGTCTACACAATCCCTTCTGGGTCACTAGGAAAAGCCTCCCCATCTGTCTTAGGTCTGGCGCTGCTCAGAATAGCCCCCAGGCTCTCCTCCTGCTAGCAGTGCCCCTCTCCCTGCCTCTGCACTCTCGGGCCTTCTCCAGCTGACCGCGTTCATTGCTCTCAGGGAAGGGCACTTTCCTTTCTTCCTTCGTGGCTTTCACCGAGCCCCGAGTGCAACAGCCACGACAGTGCACAGGAGTATTTGGGGACCTCCGTCCTTGCTGTTTGGAACTGTGGTGTCTACCCAAAATTCACAGGATTTGCTCAGTTTATCGAGTGACCTCAAACAGGAGAGGACATCAGAATACTCTGCTATACAATTTTTTCTTTGAGATGCTTACAGGATGGCTCCTCAGTCGGCATGGGGCAGTGGATGCCACATCTGGGGCATGACCTGGGATCATTGCTAGGCTTATAAAGGCAGCATTCTGCATCTGTGCTCGTTTTAATCCCTGTAGTTTGTTAGTCCCTAGAGAGACCCCAATTTTGTCTGCACAACCTCTGGCAGCTCTATTTCCCCCTTGTGATGAAAATGCTTCCTGCAAGAAAAAGCCCTGAGAACCTCCTTCCCTCTGAGGCCAACGTGCCTGTCTTGCCTTCATTTCATAATCCTCCATGGCAGCATTTGAATTTTATGCATTTGCTGTGAGCACAGCGACACAGTGACCAGCCCAGGTGTCTACGTGCCGCTGCCAGGGCTCCAGCCACCTGCACCCACGGATCTGGGAGCAGGGAAGCCAAGGTGCCACTCCACAGCCCAGGGCAGGGATTCTGGTGGGACCAGTAATTACCAGAACTTCACAAGAAGTTGAACATTCAAAATATATTACATATCAAAAGTTACCAAAAAGCTGATTATATCAATGCCATTTTATAATCTTTGTAACTAGGTGGAGACCTCCAAAAGCATTGACTTGTCACTGATACCTAAATATGTTTTGCAAAACATTTGCCCTCTGTCCTTGTCCCCTTAATTTAATTTGTGCTCCTTCTCTCAGCGTAACTGATTCAGGCTGCCACCATCTTTTCATGTTACAGAAAATCAGCATGAACCTTTCACAAGAATGGGCAACAGGATCCCTTGAGATTAAACCTAAAATCACCCATTTTAGATTAAAAAAAAAAATTGAAGTGTACATGGAATAGCATAGAGAATGTTTACTTTTTCTTTCTCTGCAGAAGTGAAGCCTAATGGCATACTCTTAGTGGTCAGTGCAC
The DNA here is from genome assembly GCF_047370975.1 of Nipponia nippon. Classification (NCBI taxonomy): domain Eukaryota; kingdom Metazoa; phylum Chordata; class Aves; order Pelecaniformes; family Threskiornithidae; genus Nipponia; species Nipponia nippon. Next base: position 17,223,160 of record NW_028262347.1, on the reverse strand, counting down.
ATTGGTGGTTGATTTTCTGTGTTCCCTTTATGGCTTTGTAGGGCAGGAGCCTAGAACTAGCTGGATTTTGAAATGCAAAGCAAGATTTTTCCCTTTACATTTCAACTCCTTCAGGTTCGGAAGGACTCAGCTGGCGGGGTTTATGGCTAACAAAGGCAGACTGGAGAAAGCAGCTGACTACAGACACTTTTAAATCCCAGCCTGAGAAGTTCTCTCTCCACTGAAGATCTGTATCTGTAATAAATTTAACCCACATCAACACTTGGGGAAGTTCATGTTTAATCTAATCTAATCTTAAAATACAGTAAAACATTTGGCTGTAGATGCTTGGATCGCACTCATATCACTTGTAACACATTCTGTATTTTTTGTCAAAGTCTCTATCCTTTTCTCAAAAACAAAAAAGAAAGAACTGGTTGGGATGGGAAAGAACAAGCCGTGTAACCAGAACTTCAAAAAAGTGTAAAAGATCTAAAATTACACCTGCAGCTCGATGCTCAGAGAGGATAAATAGCCAGACACACACACACATGCACACAATCTCCATTTTTCTTTGATGTCCCTAATACAAAAAATGCCAACCAAGGGCTGTCTTGCTTATTTTTACAAAATAAACATGTGAAATCAGAGCCCAGGGCGGATGTATTGCCAACTAGTGATTTCCTGTTGTGTTCACTGAAGCTACCAGGAGCAAGATAACAAGAAAGGAATAAAATCCAGGTTGTAATACAAGCCTGGACAGCATATCGATGTCAGTAGGAGTGTATTTTTTCTGCTCTTATTTTATTAAGACATATATGAAATTGCTAGGTTAGTCACTAATTTCACAGAAAACCAGTGAGCACTGGCTGGCTCCACAGGGTTATCCAGCCAAGGTGACATCTCCCCTGCTCTCCAGCCACATCCATGCTCCAGCTTCCACACCAGTCTCCTCTTTCACCGTGTGCCTCATCTTTCACCTCCCCTCTCATCTCCCACTCCTGCTTTTATCCACACTATAAGGCAGATTAGAGACAAACCCTCCACACCAAAAAACCCCAGCCTTCCCCCTAAACAAACCAAAACATCTCGTCCCCCCACTCCCAGACAAGGTGTTTACAAATTGGCTTTCTCCGATTTATCTTTTTGATTTATCTCTCTCTTTGCTCTTTTGCCATGGTAAGGAGCTAACATCCTCACTTTTGAGGGAAAACTGAGAGCAGGTACAAAAGCAAGTGATCACTACAGTTGTAGATTTTGTAGTCTGGACCTATTGGCTGATTTATACCAGTGGATTATATGCTCTTTCATATAATATTATATTAATATTTATTATATTATATATGATATGTGTTATATATTGTATTAATGGCTGATTATGTATTATATTATTAAAATAACAGTGACTCCTTAGAGCCATTGCCACAAGCTGGAGCTTCTTATGGTCTTGGGAGGTCATTCTGCAGCCAGAAACAGCTGAAGTACAAAGTAGATCCAGGTGTCCCCAGCCTTTAATTAGCTGTGTTTCCCACACATTCTCCTGGCAAACACACATTCCCTCCCCCAGAACAGGGCCATGTGAGTTAAGCTGACTATCTGGTTGTTGCTTTTTTTCTTTTTTTGCCACCATAGGTTGAACAAAAAAAATCAACAGTGTATGCTGTCCAGAATATGGTCCCACTGAGAACATTTCCAAGTATTATCTCCATCTGCCATGAGATAGAACTTTCAGCATGATTTCTTCTATGCTATTTTGAACACACATCAGTTTATGGTAATACTCATTTACTACTATTGAAAATTCTATTTGAAGAATATTGAGTTACAAATACTACATAGGAAAAGGACAGTCATCAAATACATAAGCAATGTTTTAATGGCTGTATGATTTTTTACATTAAAATCAAAGCAAGATCAATATCTGAGGACCAAGGATGCTAAATTACGTCAGTGTTTTCTGACCACTCTAGTAAATCGTAATGTTGAGTTCCTGAGTAAGTGGAGCAGAAATCCATACAGTGAGTTTCTGTGAAAAAAAATACACAAAAATAATGAACAACTTTATGTTAACTTAAAAAAGACCAGCTCAAAACAGAGAACAAGAAGGGAAACTTGAGCTTAGACCTTCATGATTCCCTTAACCTCATCTGGTAGGCAAGACTGACTTGATGGCAGTATGCATCTTTCTACTGCTGTATCCAATTCAACATCCCTTTTAGCAATTCAGGAGCAGTTTAAAATTAATTAATAACATGCATTAAATATGAAATTATAAATACAGTACCTGTCCTGCTGCTCTCCCTGTTCAATGTTAAATTCGATGTATTTTATGCTACTCTCATAATTTCCATTTTCAGTACTTTACCAGCTTTATCTTTAGGTTTCAGAATTAATAATCTCTTAAAATGCATGATATCCATTCACACATCTTAGCTATTTTCTTGCCCACCCACAAATTCATGTTAACATCACTCTAACAGTCTATGCTTAGATCACTTCTTCAAAGTATGTAATGTTTTCCTCTTTCATCAGAAACAGTTCTCTACCACTACTTGGTAAGTAGGAAGTCCACTTCTTGAATGATTTGCCTTTTATTCAAATACGGGGCCAGATCCAGACGAAAATACTGCAGCCCCATCCAAACACTAACCCAAAAGCGCCAGGCGGCCAGAAAGGCTGCTCCAGATTGCACTAGTGCATGGACATTGGGAAGCTCCCCGCACTTCCCAGCAGAGGATGCAAGTGGAAGAAGAAGGAGAACCTTCCTATGCCCAGGTCATTTTGTTGTCAGCACAAGCCTGGTCAACAGAAGTGCTCCTCCAGCATCCCAGCTGCCGTTACAATACAGTTCCTGTGGCTCTTAGGGTACAGTACTCCAGGGGGAAAGAAAAAGATAGAGACTCCTAATAATAGGAAGATTCTGTGATATTACAAATGTCAGAGCAGGGTAGCACTGCATGAATCAGAGTGAAAGAAGTGGCTTATTACTAAGCAAACTGCTTCTATTTATATACAAATAACTATGGCTCATTTAAGCACTTAAGCACTGCTTTTAGGCAAATTTGCTTTCTGTAAAGCAAAAGCAATATGGTAGAAGTTACTTTCTACTAAATCCCTTCAAACAGTACAGTCTTTGTGCTTGTCAAACTATTATACAGTATGTAATCTCATTAAGTCTGTGAGAAAGTGCAAAATTTTGTTTTGTTATTTTGTTGTTTTTTTAATTACATGGATTGTAAGTTTTGAAGATCTAAACCCAAGCTGCTAATGCTTTTCTTTTTTTTAACAGAGACTCAAACATGAGAGGATTATAGGCAATGGTATTACAACATCTGTACAGGGATGGTGGGAGAGGTTTGACTGAATCTCTTAGTTTGTAAGAAGAATACATTTAGCTGGTTTAGGTTACTGTCTGATTTAAAGAATGTAATTTTTGTGCAGTTTTGGACCTTTCTTACTACAGCAGCTTGGTGTTTTTTTCTCCGTTATTTGAAGTAGTTCTTCAGTCACTGACATAATCTTTTGCGCTTAAATCAAATTTGAAATGATACTTTTGTGACAAGTTTTTTAGTCTTTCTTAATCATCTTTTTATGTGATGCTGTTAGTATGCAGTTATCTTCTGGATTTCTGTGATTGGTGCCTTCAAGCACATCTCAATAGAATGTTTTCTTTACCCTGCCACATTTATGTTGCTTTCAGCTTTCTTAGAGGCAGTTTGGCTGTTAAATAATTTCTTCCCTTGAGGCAATACTGATTACACTTATTTATGACATCGTCTCTGAAAGTGAGTTTTTTATGACTCTCCAAGGCAGAAATTTATTCTCAGCAGTTTTCTTCCTTTACAGATCCCTTCAATAAAATAAATGTTAGACCAGGTGTGTATAATGGGGATCACACTTTGGTTACAAATAAACTTAAATCATTAAGCCAAGTGGGTAGAGCAACATAAGACGTGACATCTTTCACTGAATGATGAGTTAGTGGCATCTTAAAGTGTTGGCACTAGGAGTTCCCTAGATGCAGACCAGTGCTGAGATGCGAGTACCGCATCTCATACGAAGTATGCACAACCCACTTGGTGGCTGGTGACAGATATGGCACAACTGACCAGAGCAAGGGAATTTTACTCAGTGTTGCTCCTTTTGTCTATTCTCCCGTGGAAAAGGAAATTGGGACCACAGAGGCTGGCTCAGCTCTTCATTAGGGCTGTTCAGTCTGTCCCCTCTGGGCTGTCTCCTTGTTGGTGCTAGAGGAGGAGCACTGCACAAGCAAGTCATGCGTTTATATCTGGGACACTGAGGTTGGACACTTTAAGATGCTGAAACTGTAACTGTTGTCTCACTGTAGTGATAGTTTCTTAGGAACAAATGTACAGCAGAGATTCACCTTTCCCTCCTCTGAAGATAGGGAGACCCTCATTAGAGCCAGCTACGCTGTAATCATTTTTGGACACTAAGTAGTTGTAAGAAAATATCTCCACTATTTCTTTTTAGCAGCTGATATATAACTTTGAGAGGTTTTCTCATTTTATCAGAATGATAATAATGCCCTTAAAACTGCTAACGTTTCTCCCAGTTTGTGGAACTCTATCTTATTATTATTATTACATTAGTTTAAAAACTTGTATAAGTGGCAGACACTAAATGAGAGAGAGAATGAGCGTATGTGTAATAGCAAAGATTAAAGTTTCCTAAAAAAGCTCTTGCTGTTGCTTCCCCCTCGCCAAACTCAGGCTGTTGTATCAAGAGTTGGTGTCTGCTTATACTTGGAAATGTAAAGGAGCGTGGATGAGAAACTGTTCCTGTTAGTCATTGCCTATCCCCCATTCCCTAGGTTTTTCATAATTGCTCAGTGCAGCTCTTACCCCACTCATGTCATAAGAGAAAGCGTCTCCGTGAATGGCTCTTCCATTCAGAGCAACAGCATGAGGCGTCAGTTTCAGGCCAAGAATGGTAATTTTGTTGTACTTCAGAACGTCAGCCCCTCGGTAGCCATTTTTAAGTATTTCTGTCTTCAGGTTTCCCTGGAAAAAGCCACAGAGAAAATTTTAGGACCACCACAACTCTTTGGAGGTGACTCACTGTGTACTGTTACTGTTGTGGTCTCATCTTTGTCAATGAACGTATAGAATGCCTTCCAATGTAGGCATTAAAGTTTGAGACCGTAAAGGAAAAAGAACAGCCACATTAATTTTCACGTAAGAAAGGTTTTGTCTATCATTATAAACTAACAAAGTAAGAAAACAGCATTTACAACATTCATTTGGAATCTTCTTGAACATGTTTTTTCTACCTGTAATCAATGCAAATTTGATTCTTGTACCCATTTACAGGGTACAGCGGCATATGCAAAGCCAAAATCCAGATATGTAGATTCAATTAGTGACCTTAAGGCAGATTTAATTAACATCCACAACTAACTGCTTTAAACCATTAGCATCTTCCACGAACATCAGCTACTAGATATTTTGCTCCTATTTGATGTCCCACATGTCCACAGCTCCTGCTAGAAATCTCTGCTAAGTATGTCCTAGCTTTAAGGACACTGAAGGAACACTGTACGTCCACAGAGCCTTGTTTGTTATACTGCTTATTTACTATGTATCCTGTATTTAGGGTGTATCAAGAGGACATACAAAGTCATTAAACAAATTCATTTGGATCACCCGCGACAGTAATTTCCCATACAAGCAATGAAGAGGAATCATTGCATTTGTTATGCGATCAAAGTTGTTAAGGAAATAAAGATGAATTACACTGCTCAGGAAATGATGAATTGCTATGCAATCATGACTTTTTAAAAATATGCCAAGGAGAAACCCATGATGGAACCTTTTGCATAAATTAGCTTATGGTATTTCAGTGGTGCATGGTAGGAGGGGAGCAGAAGCTAGATCACAGTATTTGTAACTTAGGGCTGTGCTTAGACTGCACACTAAAAATAAGCACTAATCCCCAGCACACTGATTTAAACAGCCTAAATAAGGAATGTTGGCTATTATGGACCAAATGGGGAGAGGCCTCTAAAACCCTCTGGAGAATGTGTTAGGGTACTTATATATGGCGTCTTCTCCCTATTAGCAAAGCTCCAGCATACAGAGGTGTTCAGTATAGGGACCACCTCTCTACAGTGATTTATTGCTGTCTCAGATGTGGCCAAGCAGGAGAGCTAACTCAAGGTGGCCACATGGACCCAGCAAACTCAGTGTGATGCTGAACTCAGTGATTACAACTGTATTAATAAATAAAGTTGCACTCAAGCTCTGAGGTCCTGAGCCAGGGCTCTGCAGGAGACACCATTGTCCCTCTGACCAAGACCTAGAACTGAAGGTCTTGGGGAGACAGGGAGGTGATGGTCCAGGGGAATGAGTGACCTTCTCCTCCCCAGGCATCTAGTGGTTAAAGCAATTGCCCAGGAAGGTCCTGAGTTCTCATCAGAGGGAGGGAACTTATGGATATCACTCAAAGCCCCATAAATGCAAAGCACAAACAAGTCCCAGATCCAAGGCCAGAAGCCAGGACTTCCTCCTGCACTTCTGAGCAGCAGAGTAATGATTTTTCTTTCCTACTGTCGTGCTCTAGTCCTATGAACTTCACCTTTTTTTTCCCCCCACATTTTCCCCCTGAGGAGAACTTTAGGAGGAACTTGCTCTCAGGCTAGTCAGTTGACTAGTGGCTAGCATATTCTTGGGCAAGCCATCACCATCCCTTTAGTATCTGGACTGACTTGGTACGGTCTGAGCGTATCATCTGCCTTGTCTGCTGCTGCTGGGGACGGAAGCTGAGTTTATGGCTCTCTCTGCTCATCCCTGAAGTACAGCGGATCTTATACATCTGGCTTACGTATTTTTCTAGACTGGTAGGCTTAATATATGGGGCACTTTGCCTTGGGGCACTTTGTCTTAGGTCACTTAGCCATTACGCGTGTCGGAATGGAAGTGTCAAGTGAATTAAAATACCGACCGCAGTGAGACAGTACCCGAGAGCAGACAGCTTGAATTGTTCTCTGTGACTTAAGTGCCTGCACTAGTCTTGAATTCTCCTGTGTACTTCTGGGTTGTTTAAATGAAAATATAAATGAGAGGGTCTAATCCTGCAGCTGTTACCTGCACAACACACTGTGCTGGGTTCAGAGTAAATGCTATGATGTCAGATCTTATCAGTAAATCTCTTAGGGACAAAAATTGGTGTGTTCTCCTAAAACTAGGTGTGATTAAATTATTCATCCACAATTTCTTAAGAATATAGAAATGTGCAACAAATACCTAGATTTTCATACATTTCTCATACCTCTACAATTTGCTATTTGAGATGGATTTTTTCTTTATAAACACATAATAAAAAATCAACATTAGAGATTATTGGAATGCAGATAGGGACTTCAGTCATGGATTTACAGGCAGAAGTCAAATATAGGCAATGAGAAATGGAAGTGCCAGTGAATCAACAATCTAATTTGCACAGATCAGAATTTAATATAAAACTGGATATTGTTTTTCTGTAGCCTTCCTGCAATAAATTACTACAGAAAGCTGAAGTGATTTTTCTTCCTTTTTGCCATTGAAATATCCTTTTTTTGAAGAAGAAGAAAATTTTTTTTCTTGGTAAATCAAGATGAAAATAAATTAAAAATTAAATTTAAAATCTAGACACGTGGTATTAGTTCCAGGAAAATATCTCACGAATATACAAGACTACATCATAAAACCCATCAGTTTACTCTGGCTTGCTCTCAGTCCTGGAAGACATACATTCTAAGAGCAATATCACAATAAAGGTTAACACAATTTTATTCTTTTGAATATTCTCTGTAGACTACTTTGGGGCTTTTAGGAATACACGACATGAAAACCATGCCACAGTGTACATGCACTATCCTATTTCTTACCAAACACTGGAATTGTAGATAAAATATGATCTGTGTAGATTGCTGAAGCAGGTTAGTTTTTTTACAATAACTCCCACAACTTACTATCATATACTTAATGAGCTTCTAGTAGATTTATTTTATCATATTTTTCTCAGCTGAAGCCTAGACTGTTGGGTTTTTCTGTTGAGCTTCCTCAGGACATGTTTGCACAGAAGCGAGCGCTGTGTGAAAGGCATTAGTGCACTGACCCTGGGCTAATCTATTTCTTTGCTGCATGGAGCATCTGATCTGCACAGTGGGTTGCTGGTAGCGTGCTGAATCGCTCCGCAGGAGACTGGCCATGGGAGCAATCTCTGTGCTGTCAGACAAGGAAACGCAAGCTAAAGAAGTGAGACTACGAAATTCTCTAGGCCACAAAATGCAAGCTTCAAGTGATCAAAGTTAAAAAGTTGCTGGGATATCCTGAAGAGAGGAACATAGCCTTCCCCCACCTGTCAGACTGAAAGTGTTCACAGGAAGGAACACAAGGAAAAGGTCCCTCATCCCCAGAAGCAGTGATTCAGAAAAAAGATAAAAATCTAAGCTGAAAAAGTGGATTTTCAGATTCACATCACAACGGGGACATTAATGATGTGTCGCTATGATACTCAATGAAGCAAACACAAAACTGCAGCATCACAGAATCATGGAATGGTTCCACCCCCCTTGCCATGGGCAAGGACACCTTCCACTAGACAAGGTTGCTCAAAGCCCCATCCAGCCTGGCCCTGAATGCTTCCGGGGATGGGGCATCCACAATTTCTCTGGGCAACTTGCTCCAGGGCCTCACCAGCCTCATAGTAAAGAATTTCTTCCTTATATCTAATCTTAATCTACCCTCGTCCACTTTAAAGCCATTACCCCTTGTTTTATCACTACATGCCCTTGTAAAAGTCCCTCTCCAGCTTTCTTGTAGGCCCCCTTCAGGTACTGGAAGGCTTCTATAATGTCTCCCTGGAGCCTTCTCTTCTCCAGGCTGAACAACCCCAACTCTCTCAGCCTGTCTTCATAGGAGAGGTGCTCCAGCCCTCTGATCTTCTTCGTGGCCCTCCTCTGGACTCACTCCAACAGGTCCAGGTCCTTCTTATGTTGGGGGCCCCAGAGCTGAATGCAGTACTCCAGGTGGGGTCTCACGAGAGTGGAGTAGAGGGACAGAATCACCTCCCTGGACCTGCTGGCCACGCTTCTTTTGATGCAGCCCAGGATACAATTGGCTTTCTGGGCTCCAAGTGCACATTGCCCGGTCATTTCCAGCTTCTCATCAACAAACACCCCCAAGTCATAGTTGGATTATTTTGTAGCTGTCTGTAAATGAAAGCATTAGGTAGCTTACCAGGTTTAAAGGCTGAGCTATAAGAAAAAAGCTTTCGAGGGAAGAGTTAGACATCAGCACCTTACGATAGCTACACTAAAATACAGCGACCTGTATGTATGTAGGTATCTTGTATGCTGCTACTTACTTTGCTGTATGTATATTTAGCCAAGAAGTAGTTCTCTTTTTCAATAGTATCTGTCAAAACACAGAACAAGAAGGACTGGTATCAAAACAGGGAGCAAAATCCATACCCAGTTCACATTAATTGTAGCGAGTGGCTAACGTCAGACTGGGTGGATTATTTAATGTCTTTCTCTAGTCATCTTAGGGTGGTCTCAGGGGAACGCGACATGACTATCTAGCAGACCAGCTGTTCCCAGTGTCGCACCTTTCTCACATCAAAATGCTGCACTCAGCTTTTCACCTCTGTAACATTCAAATTAGGGTCAGTTCTCCAGCTATTTCTAGCAGGAGTCAGTGCCATTATACCACTGAAAAGGTGGCCTGAGGAGAGCCCTGTATACAGACACTGCTTCACAGTGCGGGACCAGGCTTACCGATGGAGTCACCATCATCCCAGAAGAGAGACCCAGAAGCTTCTCCTTGTTCATCCAGGGCGATAATGAGCCCAAATGGATTCAGACGGCTGTTGACAAACACGTTGAGAAGTGTCAGTACAAACTCACATGCACTGTCTCAAGTTATTTAGCAAAAACTTCTGAACACAATTAACTGCAATTTTAAGGTTACAAAAAAGGCCATGACAGAAGAATGACAACCATGCTCACCAAAATGGCTCCTGAAATGAAGATGAAAATTTTACCTTGCCTTGTCCCACTGAAGTGTAAAATTCTCACTTTTTGAGTGCTCGTGTGGACAAGTTTCCCCTTCTTTAGTGGCCTTAATGTATGATAATTGGGCAGTCTGGGACGCAACTGGTCACCAGTGCTACCTTACTATGGTCTGGTTTGGTTCCTGCACAGTGCTGGTCCCTTCCTTCACTACTCACATTAGCTTCTGAACATGGTTCAGATGTGAGGCCAGTGTATTACCCACTGGTGTGGGGAAATAATTTTCCTCAAAAGAGATTTGAGCTTTTCTACCTTGCCCATGGCATTGGATAAATACATCCAAGGAGAAGAGTTTTGCATTTTCCCCTTCAATATGTTTACTTTGAATGACTGGCAGCAGGTCAGTGTGGCAGTAAGAGGTGCAAAAGCTTTTCCAAGCATAACCACAGAGCCAGGAGTAGGTTTCAGCTGTGCAAACTGTGACATGAGTCATCTCTGGGGTGACTTCTCCTAATGCAATGGAACGGATAGTGGGATAAAAATACTGTGTTTATCGCCTGGGATGGCAGCTGAGAGCTGCAGATAGCCTCTCTTCTGCACTGTCTTTTGATTGCTTTTTTGGCTCTCTGTGGGTCTGACCTGCACTGTGGTTGTTTGGTGATGGACATAGATGACGTTACCTCTTAGTAGTGGTCGTGGCTGGTGCCTGTTCTGGCAGGATGTAGCCTCCACGGATGAACAGAGGGATCTTGGTCAATGGAGCAGCCACAGTGACATAGTTCTTTCTCCAGGTATTTGACAGTTTAGTACCCTACCGCAAAAATGAATGCAGTTAAAAGAACTCAAATCCAGGCACTATACATTGTGACCATACACCACTGACAAAGAGACCAAGGGGTACATTTTCATCTCAATTACATCAGTGAAAATGCAAACAGAAAAGCAGATTTCAGGGGTATTATTCCAGTTCCTTTTTTTAACATGGAAGAGGATCTAGCCCCTGCAGTTATGCATATGCATGAGATACAAGCATCATGAATGAAAGACAGCAAATCATCTTTAAAAATGATATCATTATTCCATATGCTGTGAAAAAAACCCTCATCAAGACACTGAGCAAAAAGCAAAAGAAACTTTTGCTTCTTCTTTTTATGCATATAGAGCCTGTCACATTTCAGTTTAAGGTAAGTGATTCATAATCATTTGGGACCGTAAACTGTAGATTTTCTTCTCTTTTAAGGACAAGTCTTCCCCTTCCAAAAAGTAATTACAGCATTCAATGAGTGAAAATTGTATATGTGTAGACAACTAGCATAAGTTATCTGCATTATTCCTTCCTGGTTTAATGCCTCAAAACCTGGTGTAGGCAAGGCTTACATACAGAGTAGATAACAGGAAGGCTTTGCTCTTGCCCTCTGTAAATGGTAATTATAACTTACGGTAAGTACCCAACCTTGGTTTGTGGGAAGTGGCGAGTACGTGCCAAATACTAGGAGCTGAGCTTTGCTAATGCTGGGGGCATGCCCCATAGGCAGGGCAAGGGACACCGGGGCTGCTGTCCCCACACCCAGCCCAGCAAGGGGGGCTCAGAGGAAACCACAGCAAGGAGGGCTGAACAAAATGCTTGACCTTGGGGCACCACGGTCTTATGAAAAGAGAAAAGGGAAAGAGTTGGATGAATGTCCATCTGAGGACACTAGCCAAATGCTGAAAATGACCAAACTTCTTGAAAAATAAGTCTGAATTTCCTCTGAGAGCATTTCTGTCCTGCCCGCTCCTCTGCCAGCATCACTTAGGGTAGTTAACAACAGCCTGATGCTCCTGGGCTCACATTTCCGAAAGCTCTTAGCATCAGCCTAACTACTCCTGCTGAAGCCAACACTGGTCTTATCCTGCAGATTGCAGCAGCGTGTAGTTAGGTTGAAACTGAGCATTTTTGGAAATGCAGTACTGGGGATGGTGTTCGAAAGGGCAAAACTTGTAGTCCCTGAAACTACAAGAGGCTGGCATTTTCCACAGAGCAGATTGTTCTGCATCTCTTGGAAGCATCTTTCAGAGGGAAGCCTCACCCTCCTCTCCAAATATGCCTTCTGTCAAAAGTGATGCGTGTGCAAAACTGCATGCACAAAATGGTTTGCAGCATGTTCTCAGGAGTACGACTTAGGTTTCTGTCTCTGTTTCCATGCAGGGAAGTGTATCAGTACAAGAATTAAAATATGCAATAATGGGGGGAAAGAAAGAAATCTTGACAGTTTCATGAATTTCTAGGCTGCTCTTGAAAATTCAGTTCTCTGTGTCTTAGAGCTTTACAAACCGAAAATAGAAAATAAAATGGTACTGAAAGCTGTGCAATTTACTCTCCCAGCTAGCCTGGTGTAGACTTTTTGTGCTCTAGTTTTCTTCAACACAGATGCTGAGGTAAAAATACTGCTGAACATTGCTAAAAGTTATTTTGCTGGAATTGTACCATTTTAAATTATGTAAAAAATATAAGAAATTGAATCTTAAAAATACATACGGTGTAGTAGTCAAACCATGGTGCTTCAGGGAAGTATACATCCACAGATCTTGCTCCCTGTAATTGTTATAAAGTGATTAAAGTCTTTTTTCTTTCTGCATTTCTGATATTACATTAGCTTTATTATATTTGCGCATGGAGAGATGTATGCTGAATATTCTAATAACATCAAATCTTGGATATTATGGCTGAGTTATTATCATAGCAGTGGACTAGTGCTGGCTAATCTATAATGTTAAACAGACGAGCCTATCCTATTTGGGGAGTTTTACTGCGGTTCCATGGGATGAATCAATGTTATATGATTATTTTGGTCTAGCACATAGCTCTGTGTCTTGCAAATGTAACTGGCCTAGGCTCAGTCCTCTAACATCTGAGCAATCCCAGTGAGGTCTACAGCAGCCTTTGCAAGGCAGGACTTCACGTCTGATGATGGAGTGGGGGGACACCACTGCTCAGTGCCTCTTGCACCGTTCCTGTTGCAGAAACAGGCAGAGAGTAAGATCTGGCAAGGAGGATACACAGAATGTTGTCTTCCTGGCAACAATTTAAAGTTGCAGATAAATAATAATAAATAATGTCCTGCTAATTGCACAATTGTTGTACTTCATTTTGCAGCATGTGTTGTATCATATTGCTGCAGAGATGAAATCATGCTAAAGGTACTTTGAATTAATAACTCCAGGAAAAGTTGGAATCAAAACATACTTCCTTTTTTGTTCCGAGTTGCTTATTCTCACAAACAGATTAATTTTGATTCTCAACATAGATGTCTGCCCCTTTGCAGAGTTACAGTTTACCCCAGGGAGCAGGTGGAGCACAGAAAGTAAAGGTGGAGGAGAAAAGTTAAAGTAAAGTTACCATTTCACCTTTTAGGGATTTTATATATACATATATAAAAAAACAAGTAGGAAGAATAAGAAATAACGGATTTATTAAAGTATGCAAATCTCACATTAGAATACAAGAATTGCTAAACTGGAAGTTTGTCTTGTCCTGCAGCCTGTCTCCCACAGCGGGCAGCGCTAGGTATTTCAGGCAAAGTGTCCTAGTGCTGCAGTAAGGTTGGGCTAGTTTGCTCTGTCTGTTTAGATCATACTAGCTGTTTAACAACTAAAGGTTGGCTTAATCTATAAAGCACCTTGAAAACTTGAAGGAAAAACCCTATAAAGTCAAGATGCCCCTCTCTCCATATTTTCTCTGCATTATTATGACAACCCTGGATATTCTGGTCTGCACAGAAGTGTGTAACCACCATCTGAATCGTGGTGAGCCTTGCCTTCATGACTCCCTATGTGACAAGCCAGTGTGTAAGGCAGTTCCCCATTCTAGTTTTGATGGATGTCTCGCTTGCTCACACCCTAGGACTCAAGGAGCGAAGGGGAAGCTGTCCCTGACCCATCTTCTCTAGACAAGCAGGTGCCATGCTGCAGTTTGACACAGTCACTGCTGGCCTGCAGTGCCATGGTGAGGGACTCACCTCTGCCCCTGCCCTGCTAGCTGGCACAAGCCCTGGCTGACACCACTCTCCCACTGCAAGACCCAGCAACATGTTGCCTCCAAAGCTCTTCTTCCCCCATCAGGCCACAGGAACCCGGCCTTCCTTTTGTGCTGCAGTCCCCCTAAAAACATTAGGAACCCCTTATCTAGACCCCCTGTCATTTTATACATCCTTATATTGTTCCCTTTCATTCACTTCTTTGCAGAGAGCCACCCCTGGCTTGTCACTCTCTCTTCGTGGGAAGGTTTGTCTCATGTCTCTCATCATCTCGCTGGTCTGAGACCCCGTGAAATCTCCATGTTAGTCATCAGCTATTAGAAACCTGGGGGAGTCTGAAGATGAAAGACTGACGAATGAAGTGCCTTGGTGGAGTCAGAATGGTTTTAGATGCAGGAATAAGAATTTCCTTTTAAATTCACAGAGGCACAAGGGCTGGATAAAAAAGGTGACTAACAGTGGCCTGTTTATATGTTTGATCGTCAGCAACATCTAGAAAATGTATCGGCTATTCTGGCAGCATGCTGATCGCAAACAGCTCTAGGATACATCACCTGCAGATATTTAGCTCTGCGCAGATATACCTTTCTGGTGCTGCCAGCAGTCAGTGGTGGGGCAAGTAGAGAAACCCACCCTTGCTCCAGCCAAGCAATGACAGCCCTGATGCCAGTGCCATGCCCACCACAGCCATAGGAAAATGCTGCTTTTAAAAGCCTGTCATATTAGCAGCTGACATTGTCATTACCATTTCCGTAATGACTGTGTTTGCCTGTGATGCTGGGAAACTCCTAGCACAGCCCTTGAGATGCCACAGTTCCAAAACACTGTGGGTGAGTGCTAACATGGAAACTAGTTTGGTTTAATATCTGCGTGTTTCTTCCTAGCTTGACAATTACTGCTCTGTGTGTGTCCTTGGAGGGAGCTGTCAGCACAATAACAGGAGCACGCAAGGGGCAGCATCCAGCCTGTTTACATCCATTAGGCGCTTGGAGTAGCAGGGAAATGCCATGCCCTCACTTTCATCCTCCCACTTCAAGCACTGGGCAGGCCTGTACTGTCTGTGATGCTCACAAATGTGTTCTGCAAGCTTTGACAGTGGAGGGAAGAAATGGGTGGATATGAGCAAACATGCCCTGAATGTCATCCAATGCCCTAAGTGCAGTTCATTTTTTTGATTCCAGTATGATGGCATTTTTTAATTACAGTACTTGCCTCTTGAAGAACGGGCGCAATCATAAAAGCAGGTCCCCAAAGGAAGGCGGTATCTATTCCATGAGTCTGCTGATCAGAGGTAAATCTAGTGTTGAAAGTGAGATAGGCAATGTTAATTCACATTTTTACAGAACATATATTCTGTTGTACACTGGCTGGAGCAGAGTGGCTCAGTGTCTGTCCTGTTCTGACACCCTGCCTGCTCAGGTCATAGCATCTACTGCACCCAGCCCAGACTTACAGAAATTACCCCAAAAGAGCAAAACCATGTTGGCAATAAAAAGACATCTATTAGGTGTTCGGATTTCTAAAATACTGCAAGTTTAGGGGAGTACATGGAACTCAGAAAAAAATGTTCTTGAAGGCATGCCTCAGGCTCTGCCTGAAAGAAACCTCAATTTATTCAGAGTTTCTTTTTCTGTCCAAAACAGTAGTTCTTTTGGAGACCTTAATCTTGGTCATTATTGCATTTTGACATAATGCTTTGTAAATATTCAAAGTGGAGTGTGGTTTTTGATGAATTACCTTGCCTTAAAGTTTTTGAAATATAAACCAGTTTTTCTTGTCATCTCAATAGCATCTCTGTATTTTTAATTTCACTGTAATAAAATCATAATACTGACTCAATATACTTTGTTGTGGGAGATTTCAGAAGAAAAAGCTGATCAAGAAATTATGACAAAAGATAAGTTGAAATAATTTGCACGTGGAAACAAGCATCTCACCATCTAACTCAGCACTATTTTCTTTTGCAATTATAGCAACCACAAGCACAAATTCAGCAAACAAATGAGCTTTCCCATTTTGAAAATATAAGCCACTAAGCCAATCTGTGATCTATGAAAGGTGCTTAATTCCACCTACATGCTTCCTATGGTTAGATGTTGGCCTCTCTTGTGTCTTGTTTTTCCCCTGTTTAGCCACCAAGCAGAGCTTTCCCTTCGAGCAATGGATTACCACCCCCTGGTCTTTTTGGACAGCTGAGCTACTGGCACCTCGGTTTCGCTGAGTGAAAGCCTCAGAGGCACCTAAAACGCTTATAGGAGTCTACTAGGATGTTGTTCTTGTTTGTTATTTGAAATGAGCACCTAAATATTTGAAATGAAATGAAACACCTGAAACGACCACATGAAACAGCTATTGCTCGGAGACTCCCTGCCCAGGCAGAGTTGGTTTCACTGTGAGGCTTGTGAACTCGTAACAGCTCCAGCTGAAAAAACAGTGAAATTTTTTAGCTCCCCTTTGTATTTGTTACAAGTAAGGGAAAGGTTTGATGTAAAGTTCCATCATCCATACATCGAAAATTCTGTTTCAGTCCTCTCTTTCTCTAAAACCCACATTTCTCCTCTTGTTAGCACTTGGGTCACTTTCTCTACTTGAGCAGACCCACTAAAACAATGAGTATTAATTAGAAATAGTAAGAAATACTCACTAAGTAACAATAGTAACCAGAATTAACTAATAGTAAGAAATACTTCTAAGCCATTTTAGGATCTAGCTATGGCAACATTAGCAAGTGATGTGCCCACTAGGATGGGACCTGGGTAGTGAAAGAGTTTGTGCTGATCTCCTGATGCCTACACTCCCTACATGCATTTTAGAGGTTTTATTTCCTAGTAATCCCAGCCTGGGCCCCTGACTGAGCTCCCATCAATGGTTGGAGCACACCTTTTGGCTCAGTTTCACCTGACCAAAGTCTCTGCTGGTGCATCTGAGAGTGCTCTACAATTCAAATCAAGGCAAATTTGGAAATTTGCTAATGTCAATGTGGCTCAAATAGAGTACAAGTATGCTGGGAATGGTCAGAAAGGCAGCTTTAACATCATTAAACTAATTCTGTATTAGCAGAGATTAGCTAATATTAATGCCAAAATGAACTCGGTCGTTTCCAATATTAACACAAATCTCATTAAGCAGAAATAGAGCTAAAATAAATACTTGAAACAGCATACAGCCCCTTGTAAGACAAGAGTACCTATAATACTTCTCCTTAATGTAACCCAGTTAAATAAGGTAGCAAAGTAGGAAGAAGAAGGATACTGCTTTTAAAATTTGTCAGTTAGCCATTACGCTGAGTAGGCAAAACAGGTTTTGTGCATATCCTTATCATACTCAAATGGTCTGCACTTTAGTGTAATCTCAGTTTAATTTGCAAAAAATGCCTTACCCTTTAACCAAAATGTTTTTAACCTAAAGGGAAAAAGAACATTAAACAGTCCAGGATGTAGTCTGCACCAATGAGACTAAATTGTGTCAGAGCTTTGGGCAGTAGCTTTTCATATGTATTATTTGCACTCTTTTTGCTTAAGTCTTTGTGTAAAGCATTCTGAAGTAGAAAAATTACTGAAAGCAGGTAAAAAGCTAATTAAAAGATGCTGAGAGGGAAACTAAACCTCACTTTGATTCCTGCTTCTTCCAAACAGAAAAAATGAGTTGTTCCAAAAATCTGAGGCCACATTTTCTGAGGGGTTTTTCAGTCTGTATTTATTAATCTCAGTTTTGCACCTGCTTCTACACTCAAACATCTCTATCTCTGTTTTCTCTGTACAATTTGTGGACACAGATGTGGGTTTCATACATAGCATGCAGATGCAGGTGCTAAATTGGAAAATGCAAATGCTGTGGATGATTGGAAAATGGAGACTTCTCTGTATGAGGCCTTCTTGGCGTTCTGGACCAGAATACAGATTTCACAGGTTTCATTCAAATACAGAAAATACAGGCATGTTATTCTTATTTTTAAAATAAAAAAGAACTGCATATTTGCCTAAGACAAGCAATTTTCAGAATTCTCCTTACTTAGTTTTTTTTGCTGGAAACAAATATAGGTTATATTTTAATGAAAACCCATTGCATATATTAAGAGTTATTTTTGTGCATATCATTTGATTAGATTTCATTGTAAACCTGTTCTTTTTAAGAGAGCATGCAGTAATATTACTGTGACTGTTCTCAAACAGATATCAACTAGTTTATACAGAGAAGCTCAACTACTTTTGTGAATAAAATATGACAAAAAAAGAGAGACTCCAAACTCACTCATGCATCAATGACCGCACCACCGTGCCTCCATGAACATGAGACTCGAAGAACAAGGTGTATAAGTATGGCAGCAGTGAGTATCTAATCCGAAGCGTAGCACGAGATATCTTGGCAAACTCTTCTCCAAACACTGCTGGGTCTTGTTCCTGTTAAGGAAAAGCTTTGATTTGTACTGAGCATTATAACTAGGGACTGCAAATTCAACAGAGAACTTGTGTGCAACCTAAGGAGAGCAGTGGCTGACATAATGCTACAAAAGTGAATGTTTAAATAAGAAAAAGCACTGTTTTGCAAACTGGAAGATGTATTAAGAACAACATCCATTATCACCAAACTAATATTTGTATAAAATTTTTCAACTTGAAAAATTCCAGTGAGTTCAGAGAGATCAGGCCCCACCGCGGTGTACGGGAGCCATCTGCAACTGCCCCTAACCTCATGATGGGAGGCAAGCTGGGGTTTCATGCCTGTGCTCGGGAAACGACACCCTGTCTCTAGAAATTAATTTATTCTGGAGATGCAAGCCCTCTGGGACAGAGAAGGTGAAACACAGGAAAAAGGGAAGACTGATAATCTGCAAAACAAAGGCAAAAGCATAATTATGTTGGCCAAGAACATAAAGGCAAATCTATTTAAAAGTAAGAGTAAATTCAGGGCCCTGCTGGAGCCAACAGGAATGACCGAAGTCACTGTGTGCGGTGGGGAAAACATTTCATCCGTACAAAGAAACTTGATTTCTCCTCCTGTGCCCGCCATTTTAGGATGCCCCAACTGAGGGGACACCACACATCAGCAGTGCCCCTCACCTCCTCACTGCCAGCGATGCTCTCCTGGGAGGGAGGGCACGCATACTGCGTCCCACCATCAAGAGGGCAGGTTTAAGCAATCTGTCTGTGCTCCTTGGCTGCTTCTGATCTACTTCAAGGCGACCTTGACTCTCCCCTGTGATGGGATGTGGCACACGAAGCCTGGGGCAGTGCTGATATGGGAAAGAGTTACATCTCCTTTAATTCCTCCTGTCCGACCTTCTCCAGCGCTAAACTGAGCCAGCTGACGAGTCACATGGCTCTCTTCCTCCTTCACAAAAATTTCCCATAATACTC
Organism: Nipponia nippon; assembly: GCF_047370975.1. NCBI lineage: Eukaryota > Metazoa > Chordata > Aves > Pelecaniformes > Threskiornithidae > Nipponia > Nipponia nippon. The sequence goes on along the minus strand of NW_028262347.1, from coordinate 17,203,793 downwards.
AGTTTTCTCATTAAAATTGAAGAATGTATGATGAATTCCAGGGATAATGAAACATAAAAGGTACAGAAGTAACAAAGCTTTTTATATTATCTAGTGCTTTTCAGACAAGAAAAGTATTAATTAAACCATTTGAAATCCCCAATGGATTAGGCAAAGTGGATATTTAACATTTTATTTTAACACTAACTTAATATTAATGAAATTCAATATTTGAGTTAAATTTCTCCATTATTATGTTTACATCAGAATTAGTCACTGGTAATATTCCCTGCTGGCTCTGAGCTCCAGAGCATCCATCTATTGTTTCAAAAATTGCGCTATATTTTTACCAGTATTCTGACACTGTACAAACATTGCCTGAGTTCACAAAAAAACAGTGAGACTTCTTAGGTGATGCTGAGTCACCCAAAATGCCTTGTTCATTTCTTTCAGTGAACACAGTGTTTTAAATGGATTTAAGTAATCCAATAAAAGCAAATGTGTCTTCTGTTACTTCTGTCATTCACTCAACACTGAGTTGCAGCTCCCGTCACGTAGACCCATTCCTCTTTTTCTGCTTATTAAATTGTGCATATGTGATTAATACCCACTCACCCAGGTCAGACCCTGTTTGCATGCTCGAAGGGCTAAGCAAGCATATACAGATAAAGTACCTCTAATTTTAGTGGAGAGGTAAATAAAAAATATTTATCAACAGCAGTAGCTAACACCTCACAGACATTTGTTCTCCTAGAGAGAAATATCTCAGCGTATCTCAGGGATCTACAGGGTAATTTCTGACCCTCTTAATGACAGGACTATAGCTTATTATTCCTGCATTTGCCCAGTTGCTGAACGTCCATCATAATTCCATGCAGAGACAGAGGTCTTTCTGGGGGTGTAAATGTTGCCACATTTTGATGATACAACTTCAAAGAAAACTGAAGGTTAGCTAATAACCTGAGCTCCAGCATTGCATGGATCAGTTTACAGAAGAAAAAAAAAAAAAAAAAAAAAAAGACATTTATTGAACTAGCAGAACCATTTCGTCATGGTTGCAGATAAACACAGTGTACTTACAAAGGCTGCAAGACCTTCAAACTGGTCATAGTTAGAAACAACCTGATACTTCTTTCTATCTGCGACAAGTCTTGAAAGGACTTTATGATAAGTCAAAACCAGGGCATGGGTCTAGACTGAAGCTGCACTTTTTCATCCTTCTTATGGGCTCATTGCCTTTTTTTAGTCTTGTTGCTTCTTGGCTGACAACACTGTCACTATCACTGGCTCTCCTTGGAGTTCTCACATGTTTGTCTGGAGTTTTTAACAGTGGTGTTTGTCTGAGACTTGCTTTTAAACAGCAAGGATGGTGTATAATGCCCTCTCTCCCCTTCCTGCAATACCTATTATAGTTACAGAAGTACTGAAACAAAAATTGAAGTAAACAAGGGAGTATAAAGATGTGCTGACACTCACTGGCTCTTAAATAAAACCTGAGCTTCAGTAGGTAAAAGATGGAGGGGATGAATCTTACTAACAGTGTGGGAAGACCATTTCTGTCATTCAAAGTATACGGTACACATTTCTGCATGGCTTTTGGAGGTTAGATACTACATATTTTTCAGTGTTTCTATGTCGTCTTTACATTGTGGATGAGAAAAATCTACACTTCACCATGTAATTCCTGCTCTCAGTGCAGCACTCCTTTTCACCCGCCGCTCAAGTTTCCCTGAGAATGGCAGGTTAATTTCTGAGAAAGTAATACAAATCACCATTGTCGTTACTGTAATCATAGACTACAGCTTTGTGTAACTTTGTTTACTTACGTTATTTCCCTCTGCATTGTGGTTTCTGGAAAATGGATAGAAAGAGCCAAGCTGCATCCAGCGCAAGCAGAGTTCGTAGGTAGTGTCGTAGTTAAAGCCACAGATATCAGCACCAATCTGAAGAAAAAATAAAATAATTGGGTAAATGTTTGTGATTGTGGCTGAGGCTCAAATATGAGAAACTACAGAAGTTTGTTAATAAAAATAATTTTTTGAAAGAGATACCTATTTCTGATAACTTTATAAGAATTCTCCATAATCATACGAATTTTTCCAGAACTGAGATTGTACTGGCTCCTAGAGCATTAACATCACTGTGGAAGATCTGACTGTATTTCAATAATTCTACAAATTCTTCAGCCTAGCTTGCAAACCCAGAAATATATGGAGGGACCTCAGTGATAGAATATATAATATAAAGAGATCGGTTTTGGATGGCATGCAGTGATTTAATCTGAATCTAGCAGTGCTATTTTTGTTTCTCTTCAGCCAGCCAAGATTGATGACATTTAGCTTTTTTTAATCTGCAGTTCCTTATGCTGTGAAGGCTGTTACTGCTGGCCATCTCAAGCAGCTTATTTCAGAAAACATTCGAGTTAATTTAAAGTGATATTGTGTATGAGCCGGCAACTGCCTGAAGGACACCGGACTTACGTAGGGGATGCCAAAGAGGTTGAATTCCAGGATTCCAATGATTGACTGGTGCATGTCCTTCCATCGAGAGAAGTTGTCACCCAGCCAGTGACCCCCATGCTTCCCACTGCCAACGAATGTAGACCGACTCAAGACAAACGCTCTCTTTCCAGTTGCCTGCTGGGCAACACTGTGAAGAAATGCAACAAGACCATTAAAAATAAGAATGGTAACCAAAAGAGTCATATGATCAACCTGAGCTTTCAGGCACAATTTTATCTGAATGGGTGTTATTCATGAAACAATTGTTGTTGTGGTCCTGAGTCACATGAAAATGTGGCTGCAAAACTGCAAATAACGCGAAGTTTTACGCAGTGGCCAAAATAAAAATCTAATATCTATCTGATCCACAAAACAATTTATTTCAGGTATTTTTAGTCTTCCTAAAAAATAATTTGTGTTTAATTTATTCTCAACACTGTCTCAAACTGAAAAATTGAAACATAATTTGCTTTCTGTATTAGTACATTTAATTTAGTGTCCTACAGGTTCCTCAGAACCAGTATCATATGTATTTTTTTCAATATAGGATTTATTTAGAGATTCGTTTTGGCAAATGAAGTTGTAATATCCTGGAATTAAAATTAAAAAAAAAAAATCAAAACAATATCTAAACATCTTAAAGAAAGAAATAATCAATATAGAAAGCAAAAGTGTAATCATTTAAAATGTCACCCCATCTTTGTAGTATTTCCTCTGGTTTCCTGTCATTGTTTGATATATGAAGTTTCATTACAGAATTAGTGGTGTAAAGAATTTTTCCTTGCCTTTTGAAAATAATTTTGCTGCATCACCAGAAAATCAAGGAAGTTCATTATGCCTTATTAACAAATCTGTTACAAAATTCTTCAACACAGGATAATCTCTGTATGTAATTATATATTGCAATATTATATATTGCAGGAACTCAAATTCAGCTCTGCTTTAATACGATTTGGGCAACACAACTTCTCTGGGAAATCCTAGCGTGAAATATTAATCATGGTGTTCACCATCCACCTCCTTCTCCCTTTCCTTAATGAGATTTGATCGAAAGCTCTTTCATCCATATTCGTAATGGCCAATATTTGGTATTGGCTCTGTAATGGCACAGAGCCTTTAAAATGCTTCAACATTTGTTTCTGAAGCAAAAAACCCAACAGCTTTTATGCAAGCCTAAACATATTGACCTTATGGGCCATATGCAGCAAGAGATGCAATTCTTGAACCACGCGGGACCTGTTGGTTCTGGGTTGTAGGAGCACTGCTGGGCCCAATAACTGCACAGGACTTCATGTGCTTTGTGGCATAAATTCATTCATGTGCATAAATGGCATTTTGGAGCCATTTCATAGATGTCCTGAGTATGAGTCCTCTCCTCTGTCTGTGCAGCACAAGTCTTTGGCTCCATTTGAAAATGCAGGCAACATCAGATCAACTCAACTATGACCCAGAGCTGCATAAACAATTTGCAACAAGTGATTTATTGAACAAATTTCAATCTATTGTGAACCATTGCCAAACAGGTCCTAATGTCGTCAAATGTATTTGTTGATTGAAATTATTTACAGAATATCACGTGCAAATAACTCTTGGCGTTAAGCTATGCATAAGCTGATTGCTGCTAGTTCACATATCCGAATTCAAGCCATTTGACATGGGTCAGATGACACATTTCCTATTCTCTGGCTGCATTAGTTCTTAGAATTGTTTTTTATATGATTATGAACTTGTCATTCATTTTTAGCCAATATCATACAATTGATGCTCGTTTGCTAAATATTCCTGTCAGCAATTTAATTTAGTATATTATTTGTGAAGAGCGAATGTAGAAATTGTATATAACCAGCTTTGAAAAGAAATGTTTGAGAAACCCAAATGAATATGTATGAAAAACTCTTCACTGAACTTCCCCAGCTTTGCAGCGAATCCGGCCTCTGCTTATGCTTTTGGTGCTGTTCCCCAGCCTTGAAGGACTCTACATTTGGCTGAGCAAAATATGTGTTTCTTTTGGAAGGAGCCCTGGAAGCAAACACTGCAGGAACGGGGAAGGTTCACAGCCCTGGGGGAGGCTGCAAGGAGCCGTGCAGCAGTAACCGTCCCAACAGCGTTGGTCCAGGTTAGCGCAGCCGGGACAGAGTGCACACTGAAGGGGCTGGGGCAGATGTGCTAAATTCACAGGGTTTGTCTCAGGCAATTGGCTTTGCTGGCACAGAGCCTGAATAAAACTCAAAAAACAGCTCAAGAAGATAGGCAAATCCAAAGTCTCTATTCAAACAGTGTTACCAAGACAGTATATGGTTACATGGACCCCAGTGTGCAGAGGACAAATCCCAGTGGAGAGACCAGTGGTGGGAGGACCTTTGCTGAGATTGGGGAGTAGGGCCCCAAAAACCGTGCTAAGTCCCATGCATCCTAGCTGGGCTGGGTGGCCAGCAAAGTCCAGGGTTCAAGGGCTTTCTGCTCCTTCTCTCGAAAGCTGGACTGCTCTTCAGCCAGGCCCACAAGAGCTGGCAAACTGCTTCTGGCTTTTACCCAGTGCTTCCCTTTCCCAGGCTTGGTGTATAAAATACAAGGGCATCAATACCATAAGTAGGCTCACTTAGCCATGTCCTCTGGATGCTATCACAATACAACTGCTGAAAATGAGTGCTAAATATTGAAATAAGTCAGCACAAGGACCCCTGCTTTGGCACTTACATGGTGGTATTAAACGTATCCATGTTTTAGCTCAATCTCTGCTGGAAAAGGCACGATTTGCCCATTTGATTTAATCCAACAGCTAGCTTTCCGCTGTCACTCCAGCTTCACAGCAACAGCCTGCCTGCGTAAGCTAGTTTTGAGTGCTCCCCAGCTGCAAAATGAATTTTACAGTAGCCAACAGCAACTGTGCTGCAATGCAGCTCTGCCCTCCTGGACCGACTGAGCCCCAAGCCAAAATGCAGAACGCTGCCTGCCAGGAACCAGAGGCAGCTCCAGAAGCAGCCGGGGGAGCTGTGCAGTTCAGATCCTTTACTGGCAGTGACAGAAACTCCTCTGCTTGGGCCACAGTAACGAAGGGATGGAAAAATTCCCCTGACGCCACTCAGGGCTGCTTCTGCAGCAGCTGCACGGGAGCAGCTCTACCGGAGGACAGGAACATCTTGCTTTAGCTATACAAAAGCAGCAGCTGAAGAGTTAAGCCCTACAAGTAGATCCTGATTTTAGCTAAGAAAAGTAAAATTGGAAGAGATTCTGTTTCTTCTTCCAAGATTCTCTTTTCTTGAAACTTCTTATTAAATGACAAACAGTAAAATGAAGCATGGGGCTGTTCCTTATTAGATACTATCACTGATTTCCCAGGCAACATCAGCAGCTTTTAAAATGTATTTCAATCATCTGAAATCTGCTTAGAAATACTTAGAAAACTTACTGGAAAGTTGGTGCTGTCTGTGACCAGCCGAAGAGAGAGTGTGTGTTATAATGCTCTCCAAGGTAAGTCTTGGAGTCGGGACACAATGTCTTTTGCGCCAGGGAACGATCAGAAATGCCTGAGAATGATACAAAGCACTGTAAAATTGTATACATCACAATTCAAATCTCTTCATATTTCTACTCATTTAGGGTTGAAAACACCAAAGAAAGAAGAAAAACTGAAGAAGTGCCTGACCTGCACTGATTAGAGGTTAGCATGTAGCCATGAATACCTGCTTGCAGACAGGCATACGTGTCCTCAGGAGGGTGAGAGGACTGAGTAAACGCTGCTAATTAATTTCAAGTTTTATGTCCAATAATTCAAAACATCTGTACAGATATCACGTATTCAGTAAGTAATAGCCAGAAAGAAAATTTCTGCATTGCTGAATTAAGAATACAGCTACATATTCATCTACATAGTGATAAATTTTACTTAAGAGCAAAAATGTTGCAAGAAAAAAAAAACAAAACCAGAAATTCAAACGCCCAGGGAATTTGTATGGTTGTGTGAAATCACAAGACCTTGGTTTGCATATCACTCAGCTGCAGATGCAGGTAGGCAGCACAATTCTGCCCTATCATAGCAAAATTCACACCTAAGCTCAACTCTGGCCCCTCTCTTCCCCTGAGGCGTTTAGGACTAAAAGACAGCAGGACTAATGGCACAGCCCCAAGCGGCATTGCGAGCGATGAGTGGGGAGTGTCGGAGGTGCGCAGAGGAGGAAAAAGCATAAGGTGCAGCAGTCCACAGGGTGTCATCTGCTACGGCCTGATACTCTGCACAGAAGAGAGCAAGGACAGATTATAATGGGTACATTCACATGTGGATGCGTTATCTTTCTCTTTCTATCAGCAGATCACAGGCAGCAGCTTTTCACCTCAGTAATAGTCAGGGGTATCCCTGACATGGCTGGCACAGCACCGGTTCAGCTGAGCCAAGGGGAAGCACTATGAGGCACAAACTGGCTGCACAGATGCTGCCTGGTCTTTGATCCCATATTAAGGACATGCTGGCAAAGCCCATTTGGTGTGGAAAATGTGATTCTCATCCTCTGCAGGTAACCTCCACGAAAATGCCATTTGAAGTTCAGCAGGAATTGGGCAGGTCAGATGTTTGATTTATACAATATATTTCTTTTTAGAGATGGGGTTGAAAATGTTATAAAATCCTCTCAAAAAAAAAAGAAAGAAGGTAGATTCTCAAATATTCCTCTTTTGCATGCTTTATTAGTTGCACACACTATTGTAAATATTTCTCTGTGAGCAAGCAATCTCACTGCCTAACCGCAATTTACTGTATGTTTGCAGTTCGTTACTACAAAGTGCATTTCTCTGTACCTGAAACCCCATTAACCTCTCTGCTCTGCTGTGCCGCCACAGCTGGAATCTTTGTGTTTGGATCTTTAGACACAAAGACTCCAGTGTGGCTGATCTGCATCAGAAATAACTTAATTTATAGGCAATTTCCAAGTAACTTTGACTGATATGGCTTTAAAGAAGACCTAAGGTTCTGGGGAAAGTCACACTTAAAGTCCCAGCAGCAGGGAAGGCCATTTTTCTAGTCCTGTTACAAGGCAGCCCCAGTGACAGAGGAAAGTGGCTTATGTTTGATACTCCACCAAAGCTGAGCCAATGGAGTCTTGAACAAATATGTAACTGAACACATAAGACAGGCATGGAAAGATGGAAAACAAGAGGATGGGATTTTTTTCTAAGAAATAGCCTATCCAGGATTTTAAAAAAAAAAAAATTGTCAAGGAAACTTTACTTACTAGGAACGTAAGGAGGGTTATTGATATCATTAACAGCACATCCAGGATACTGGCCTCTTAAGAAATTGGACGGTTCATTCATATCCTTTAATAAAGAGAGTAAGACACATGTTAAAAGCCTCATTTTCTTTTTTTTAAAAGAAGGGAGGGCAAACATAATGAGACATACAATCCAGATTCCATCGTAGTCAAGGACATCCTTAAACTCCAGACACATCTGGGTCCACCACTCAACTGTCCTGGGGTTGGTGTAGTCAGGAAACACCGAGTCTCCGGGGGGCCAGGCCTGGAGTTCACAGGTATAATGCCTGGTTATCTTCTCATTTTGGTTACATAGCTGCTTTATCACTTTGAAGCAGCACTAGACCAAATCCATCAGAGAATTTAATAAACCAACCTTTCCAACAGCAGGGGTTATGCCATCAGAGTTGTTCACCCAGACTCCCATTTCCTCTCCGAGATCATAAGGCCTGTAAGTGCCTGGTTCTTCATCCTTAGTTATGAAAGGGTCCTGAAAACAGTGATTACACTTCCATTATTGAAATCCCAAAGGTAACAATTACTTTTCTATTTGTATATTTTAGAAAAATGTGGGTTATGTTCTTAATGTAGATTGCAATAATATTGGAAGAAAAGAGCATTAAAATTTAATAAGAGTTGAGAGCACATAATAAGTTAGGAAAAGTCATTAAAGATATGTCGTATTTCTTGTATAAGGCAAAAGTGATGTGAAATTATTAAATACCTTCATGTTTATTTTTTATGAGACATTCTATGTTCAAATGATTTTAGAGAGGCTCTAGATTTTACTTTCGCCCCTGCCAAGGTCTCTGCTTGGCAGAGCCGGGTGCCACGCTGGACATTCTGACACTTGGACACCTCTGGGTTTCCTCCAAGGCAATCCTCATTCCAGCTGCCTCAGCATCAGCAGCTTAATGCTGGAATAACTAAAACTTCTCAAGGGGCTTGAAGCTGGGACACATCCAACCTCAAAAGGACCTTGTTAGCCCTCCCTTCAGATCCAATGTCAGACAAGAGTGTTTTATGCCAGTCTGGTGCAGAGTAACCCAACTCATGCATGCCTGCGGGGCCATATGTCTCTGTTCTCCCCAGGCGTGAAGACCACAGTGTTTTACACCCCATAGCTCGTCCTTACTGCCCCTTTCACTGCTTGGGGTGATCACCACCTCCCATTGCTGCCAGTGGCATTGACACCACCAACTTCTCTGCCTCAGGATGGCCATCGGTAGCCACCAAGCTCATCAAAAGGGAGCCTAATCTGCTCCTGGGGAAGATAGAGGCCCACCATGCCAATAACTAATAAAGTTAGGAATACTTTGAGATGGCAGTGAATGAAGAGATACTATTCAACTCTGCTCAGAAGTTAACTGGAACTAAAAGGAGATAAGTGCGCTTTGCAATATGTCCCTAATTAGGAGCAGCTATCTGCTTTGTGTTATTTAGAACAGAGGAAGATTGTAGCCATTTTAGAAGGGAATTCTTTACTTTTCTCTTAGAAAATATTATTAAACACAATGGAGAAAAACACCACTGAAACAATTCTTCCATTCACTTATATCTTGTGCAACAAATTAAGTGAACTTTAATTAAAATATGATAGATGTCTAACTAATAAACTTCTTAAGAACAAAAAATATCTGATCCCAAATGGTAAATTTCTTTAAAGGCATGTTTTAAAGCTCATTTTAATACCTAAATTAATTGCCCAATTTACTTGTAAGCCCTCTGATAGCTATAGCCCTGGTGAGGAAAGTATATTCTTCCATGCCTCAAAAACAGAAGCCCCTGCTAAATCCCTACCTTAAGTACAAAATTCTGTTAAACTTTAACTATCTAGCTGGGGTGTCACCTCCATAAACAATATAAGTGTCCATTACATTTTTAACTTGTTTAATAGTTCAGCTTGGAAAAGAGAAAACTGTCCATCTGCAATAATTATCTTATAATTGTGGAAAAGATGTCTCTCAAGGGGCTTGAAGGCTGGAAGAAGTCAGCTTAATTAGCTACTCCTAACCCAAACTTCTGGTTTCCTTTAGCTGAAAGGTTATTCCAGTGCATAAATCTAATATATTATGCAGGTTTAGTATCGTCCTAAAGAGAACAAAACCCTCCCGTGCATTCACAGGTTGTTTGTGGGGAAGGAAGTTCTTGTCTGTTAAATCTTCCCTAACTCATCTTTTTAGCAGCTCTTGGAGAGGAGGTGCTGAGCATCTTTAACTCCAACTGACTGCCCTAAGACCTGGGGGCACCCAGCACGTATCCAGACTGATGCACTTCCACCTATGGCCCCAAACGTAGATTTTGATGCACATCCATAAAAACTCATCTTTGGAAATTCTTGCCTCTAGAGCTCATAGAGCTGGACTTTAAAATGTTAAAGCTATCAAGCACTATTTTGAATCATGAGCATGTTGCCATTGACTTTTGAGTAAGTTGTCACTCATGACATTCTTAGCTGTTTCTATTTTTAGTGTGATTTAACGGAAGGTATAGAAGGTCTTTCATTAAAGCTCCTCTTCAGTAATAATATTTATCATTTTACATTGTAGTCGTTGTTACTTCTAGAACTTCTTTCTTTGTTTCTAAAGAATACATTTGTTCTGACTCAGCTGAAGCATGCACATTATTCAACGCAATAGTGATGACCAAGTACTGACACTCTCAGACAAAGTTTCCCTTAAATGGAGGTGGCCTCTGAAAGAGATCAGGATAGAGAAGTGTGGAAGGACTGCCTTTAGAGACTCTGGTAATGGGGCCATGCTACTATCAAGGTGGCCATAGGCACAGAGGGCTCTCAGCATTGGATGCAAGCGTGGGGACTGGACTTCCTGACGGTGAGGCACCAGCCAGCCCCGCGGTGGTGACACAACCGAGTTCAGGGTCCCATCCTCAGGCAAGTTACCGGTGTTAATGCTGCTGGCAGTCAGGATCTGCACTTTGCTTGTGACCATAGCAGTATGAGATGAGGAGGACAGAACCCATCTCCCCCAAATCCATTTACTAGAGGTTTTACATGACACTAAGTGTCTGCAATCAGAGCCCATTTTCTGAAATCATCATGAGGGAGGCAACAATCTGCTACACTTGAGGAACTCGCTCATTACTGTCACTACCCAAAGGGAATCTAAATAGAAAATTGTTCTTTCGGTATCAAACTGGATTACACTTGCCTTGATTGCAGTTAGCATGGCTTTGCTGTCACTTGGGAATGAAATCCTCCATACTGTTCCAGCTCCTGACTCAACTTATGGGAATGCTTTACATCATTAAAGAATGCTAACAGTCAGAGTTTGACAGAAATATCAGCAACTATAATAAAGTGAAAACAGAATACTTCACTGTCAGTGCAACCTATACTTCCCATTAGATTTTAAAAAAATTGAGGTCAAACTGGATCAGCTTTTGTCCTTTTTCACAAACTTACCTAAAGAACAAGAGCAGAAGACGGTCCTCAACTACAGGTTAGTGGAAGAAGGAAAGAAGGGCTTCCTAACTGGATTCCCATTAGTTCATTGCATGAATTAAGAATTGTTATATTCCTTGCATCTGCCTAATAGCTGAATTTAGATTTACATAGCAGCAGCTCCTTGCACTGCTCTAGCATGTGCCATCTGAGAAACTGAAAGGGCTTTAAAAATGTTGTTGAAGTTAAACTCACAAGTAAGGAGATAACATAGCTCACCCATTAAACCGTGACTGCTTGCCTGTAGCTTCTTACCCAGCAGCAAGTGCAAAACAACTGGAGGCATCCTAATTTTGATGAAAAAGAGGTGACTACCTTGTATTTACTGAAGGGCAAGAGTGTGCACAGGCAGAGCTACCACAAACTCATGGTATTTTGCTGATATATTCATGTCTTACAAACGTTTTTGAAATAAACCAATAAATAGGCAGGTGGCGTTTAATGTTACACCTCTAAGAGAATAGATATTTTTTAGAGCAGTATTAAAGATACAGGGAGCCTAAACTGCCTAATAGTTGGAAAGAGCACTCAGTCCTGGCAGCACATGCTCATCTACAGCTTGGTTGGTTAGTTATTTACAATGATGTATGCAGTTAATTTTGGACTATTTTTGTCTTGAAGTTGCTCTCCATCAGATTGACTTAGTGATCTGTTACTGTTTAAACTCTGTGCCTTGGACCTCCGCTGATGGAAACTGTTTTCACTGCTGCACCCTGGAGTTTCTCATGATTTACAGCTGCAGAAGAACTGGGACCTTCATGGGAATGTATCTTTGAGGACAAATTGCTGGCAAACAGTGCTCACTACATAGGCTGCTATTTCCATTATCAATATGTAATTGATTACTTGAGCTGTGTGGTTGTTTGAGATTCCTAGCAGCAAATGCAATTATGGTACAATAAAGTGAAGATTAGGCCAATAATAAATACAAAGCAGGTATTTTTAATGAAACTACCAAAAAAAAACCCAGCAGACTGAAGAACAGCAAGCCTCAACTGTATTTTAAAAGAAAATATTGATATGGGTATCTGTGGTGCTGACTAGTCCATCCTCAGTCACATGCTAAACTTTACAACAAATTGTGGAGGAAAAACTAAGGACAGGGAGGCACTTCTGACTTAATCTATCTATTTGACAAGATAATGGGGTTTTCAGATGAGGAAACTGCAGTGGCTCATGGTTATCTTGACTCGGGTAAACATCTGGTACACCACCACAAGTGAAAGAGGAACTGTCCCACAATTTAGGACTCTGCTATTCACTTTCTCTTCCCACAAGCCTTTGACAGGACCCCCATGACAGGATGAGGAATGTGGCCCTTATTTTAAAAGGACTGGATCAACCTAGGGCCCAAACATTAGAGGCCTGTCCATTATGATTCAGCTGTATTAATTGGTCTCCTTACAAGTATGAGCCACCAATATAACGTAGATAAATGCGATGCAGGGCTTTCTCATGAGACAATTTTTAGCAGAAAGAAGGAAATATTTCTGCCATTCTTCAGACACTGTGGGGGCATCATATGGAGCACTGTGAAATCCAGTTATCTGCTACACAGGCAAACGCATTCAAACTGAGGCACATATGGGGGAGAGCTACTACAATGAGATCTGAAGATCTCACCCAATAAAAAGAATAAAATACTTTAGTTTGTTTAGCTTAAGAAAAAAGGCTGAGGGAGAATACGCTTGTTTGAATAAGTATATCAAGAAAGAAAGTAGAAGGACGAGAGACTGGCAGTTTGAGGCAAATAAGAATAGTAGCACCCAAATGAAAGGTGTAAGCTGATCGTTTAGGCTGGAAAATAGAAGACTGCAATTACAGCAAAAAGTCCTGAGAGGGACTCTGTGGGATTGTCTCCTCCTCCTTCCCCTGTGGGTCAGCTCAGCCGAGCCATCCCTGATGCATCTGTCAGAGCTGTACGCAAGACCCGCTCGGGGAGGGACCCCTGGCCCCAGGCAGCCGGCTCCCTGCTCAGCTCACCTTCAGAGAGGCAGCGTTATCCTAATGTCTACCTTAAATCTTTTCTGCTGCAATTTAAAGCACTTTTCTTCTTATCCTGTCCCTAGTGGTTACGGAGAACAAATTACCCCTCTCTTCTCTGCAGCGACACTTCACACCCTGCGTGCGCTGCTCCAGGTCTCGGTACTCCTGAGCCTTCCCACCCCGACCCTTCCCAGGCGGCACGACTGCCCCAGCCTGCGCTGGGGAGCGCAGCCCTCCTAGTACTGCGCTGCTGGGGGGGCCTGGAGAGCGAGGTCTTATGCATCTATCAAGGACTTTTATTTAATTTCTTAATTTATTTAATTTTTAATTTACATTTCAATTGGTCTCCAATTTGCTTGCCACCATTGGCACACACTTAGCTATTGTGAGAAAGAGTAATTTCAGCACAAGGACATGTATGGGGACTTGCTGGAGAGACACAGCAAACTTTGTTGGAAAAATTGATGTGTAAAGATGGAAAACTCCGATTTTCGCTTCTGCCCAAATTAATTTGTTTGGTCATATGTCAATTTTGGTTACAGGTTCAACATACTTTTTCCACAAATTTTCATGCAAACAAACATCTCTCACATTTATTTAGATAAAAAGTAAATACAAGGCATACTAGCTTTCCAGAGTGGTTATGAATAGATTTTTTTTTTCCACTATTCAGCTATTTTTGTGTGCATATTAAACTAATTTGTTTATTTTCAGGAAAAGAATTGCATGAAAGCAATCCTGTCTCAAGTCAGCTCTGAACAGTGGCAAAATTTCTCATAACTGAGTGGGAAAAAGTGAAAGAGAATTAATGTTGTGGTATAGAGATGGTGCTGGTACACAGATATCTGATAAATGCAACATACGTAAATATGAAATCTGTGATAAATTGTTCTCTAGCCAAAACCAGCACATCAGCAAATGACAAAAATGGAAAATCTGCTGCAATATCATGCATGCATTAGCACCTAGATACTGCTATAAACACTATGCTGCAAATAGTTCTTATAAATGGAGAAATAATTAACAACATCCTTAATTTACCAGAATCACGACATTGTGCATTCCTTCCTTCTTCAGCTGTTGGAGGTACTCTGGCAGACCTGCATAATTCACTTTATCATAGGTAAAGTCCAGGCGACGTTCCATGTAGTCAATATCAAGATGTTGGACATCCTAAACATTTTTAAAATAAGCATTACATGAGTACTTCATCCAGCTCTGGAGTCCTCAGCACAGGAAAGACATGGACCTGTTGTTGGAGTGGGTCCAGAGAAGGGCCACAAAAGTGATCAGAGGGATGGAGCACCTCTGCTATGAGGAAAGGCTGAGAGAGTTGGGGTTGTTCAGCCTGGAGAAGAAAAGGCTGCGGGGAGACCTTATTGCGGCCTTTCAGTACTTAAAGGGGGCTTATAAGGAAGATGGAGACAGACTTTTTAGCAGGGCCTGTTGCGATAGGACAAGGGGTAATGGTTTTAAACTAAAGAGGGTAGATTCAGACTAGATATAAAACACGGAAACAGGTTGCCCAGAGAGGTGGTAGATGCCCCATCCCTGGAAACATTCAAGGCCAGGCTGGATGGGGCTCTGAGCAACCTGATCTAGTTGAAGATGTCCCTGCTCATTGCAGGGGGCATGGACTAGATGACCTTTAAAGGTCCCTTCCAACCCAAACTATTCTATGATTCTATGATTGAAGTATTTGATACAGAAAATGAGAATGTATGCAACTGCATTTCTAAAAGGTAACTAACATATGAAATGAAACCTAAGAGATTGGCTATAATAATTGTAAATAATTGTTAGGCCAAATTCAACTTCTGTAAACTTACATAGTATCAATGGACAAAATGGAAACGTAGAAGTCCTAGCTTAGCAACTGTTTGGCAGTGATATGCATCAGAAGTACCATAATTTATTTTCAAAATGCTAGCACCTCATACTGCATAACAGCAAATCCACACCAGAATCACCTGCTATGCAGCCAAGAGCAATACTTAAATCTTGTGTTCAAAGCCTGCTTTAAATGTTCTTTTAAGCATTATAAAAATATTACATGCAAAAAACCACTACATAAGATTATGAACATCCTTTTATTCTACAGTTCTCTTTGTAGGATAATCACTTTTCCTCTATTATAATTTCATTCATCTCACTTTGGATTGTAAAATTAGCAGACACAGTGAAAAAATCATACTTACATATGGGATATCATAGTAGTGCATGCGATCAACAGTTTTCTTTAAAACATCAATGTTGCCATAACCCCATCGGGAGAGGTGAAATCCCAGAGACCAGTAGGCAGGCATGTGCGGGCGTCCAATGGCCTACAGCAGGAATAAGGAATACAGAAATGCAAAGGGTGAGATGAAGGGAAGTTATTCTGAAACACCAGGAGAGGCTCCCAGCCCGTTTAAGCCACTAAGATCAGGGCACAGGTATCACACACCCATGAAATACTCTTTCCTTTCTCAGAATGGCCCACTGTATGGTATGCTTGGCTTCAAAAAAGCGCTTCTCCTGGTGGACCCTTGTCCTTAGCAAAGGCTCTGAGTGACACCCACACTGAGCATCACTTCTAAGAACACCCCAGTGGAAGACATGGTGTATAAGACTCAGGCTAATGTTAAATGAGGGTCTTTCTGAGGTCTCAGCCTCCGCACAGTAGGAAGTGCCTTCACTTACGCAGCACGTGCCAGCAGAAACCCAGTGTGGAGCCTTGCACCACCTGACCCATGCCAAGTCCACAAACCCTTTGGTCAACAGCAGGCAAATCTCCAACGCTACACAGCAACGTCAGCTTTGCTAATTTCTCTTGCTGCACCCAGCTGAACTAACTCATCAAGAGTCTGATGTTTATTTGAGCTCTCTGAAGTTTTAATTATGTTTACACACCACCCTGATGAAATTCAGTTACTTATGACTGACTGCTCTTATTGCTGGCCCACAGCATTGTGTTGCCAGGCATTGACAAACCTCTTCAAGGTCAGAGTTACTGTTTAGTCCCAAAATTCTCAACTGAAACACAAGGTAATGAGTTAAATATGATTTTATAAATATTTGATTTCCACTGGCTCCACATAATCCAGCTGTAAATTGCATGAGGAAACTCGATTGAGAGCACAGGGGAGTGAGGCATCCTGCTCTGCTTCCCCCGGTGAGAGCTGCTCTGGCAACCTGGGACAAGCAGCAAGGAACCACCATGTGTCTGTTCTAGAAACAAGCTGAAATCTGGTGTTGCCTCATTAGTACACACTGGTGTTTTCTGGGGGACATCTCTTGAAATCCTTACTCCAATTTTAAACAGTTAGAGCCCATGAAATTAGCCTTTGTTCAGTATTTCTAACATCCTTGCAGGCAACACATGAAAATCAAGTAGCTAGTAAGCACCCATGACTTATTAATCAGTTGCAGCTATTGACTCTCTTTGGCTAATTAACTGTTCCTCCCTTGTTTCCTTGTGGATCTCCACAGTTAGGTAATTATGCTAAGTGAAAAAGAACAAAACTTGCATATTGGCAGCTAAACCCCATCTACTTTAATTAAACAAAACAAGGCACTGCTGGCACTCTATATCTATTGCATTGCTAAGCTCTCTAGAGATCGCAATGCATAAAGTCACATCTTCCTATGGGATTTTCTCCAGTAAGAGTCTGACCTGGGAAAGCAATGCTGAACTTGAAATTGCTCTAAACTACATCACAGATGGAAGAGCTGGTGGGATGTGCAGACTGCACCAGACAGAAAGACGGATGGAGGAGAGAAGTGGGGAAAAGCAAAGGATGTTTTAATGCACACCGGGTAACTTGCTTCCAAACAAGAATGGCTTGTGAACAGACAGACAAACTTTAAGCACTAAGTATTACGAATTTGGCTACACAGTGTGCGTTCACTTGTTGGGATGCTGCTGCCTCACCTAAGAAAAAGCAGGAGGAGGCCAGAACAACTGGTGAGGTTAATGGTTTGAGTTCCTCCAGGAGGGATGCTCCGGCTGAGCAGCACAGCTGCCCCATACCTCTGCTACTCATCCCATTTAACTCTTTTCACCCTCCTCAACACCTACTTCACCTCCAACTTAGGTGGAGGCTAAGCCCTTCAGAGGAAGCAAGAGCAAGCTCCTGACGCAGCTGCACTTAGCCTTTGCTGCACGCCGCTGTGCACTTGCTGGGAGAGGCCCTGGACAGACGAAGGTGGCTCCCTGCCACGTAGGGAGAGACCAGTGGGCAGGGATGTGCCGTTGCCACCACAGTGCAGTCTTGTCTGGTTACAGGTGTCATTAGTTATTTCCAGCTTGCGTGGACACACTTGATCCCCCAGACCATCTTTCAAGCTTTGCTGGGGTTTCCCATGGAGAGAGAATGGCGCACGATGGCTGGGGAGGATCTCCTGGACACCCTGCGAGCCGGCACTGAGTTGTCCAGAGCACAGCAAACCTCAGGGCAAGATGTCTGCTTCTCTGTCACAACTGCACTCACCATATTAAGGATAAATTCATCTGAGGAGACAGCAGAGCTTGGTTTAGACCAACCAAGACTGCAAGATGAGCTTGTGAACCCAGCACTTTGTGCTCCTAAAGCAGATGCACATTTTGCCCTTGCTTTCTCTGCTGTAAACAGAGAGTGACCTCTACAAACAAGGTTAAAAAGACAGACCAAAACAAAGGAACTCCCTAATGAAATAAAATGTTTTGTGCATAGGCTTCTCCCCTGGGACAAGAGGAAGAGGGAAAATCAACTGATAAATATTAATCCTGTGGCTGACCGCAGAGCCCAGTGCCGTGGCAGGATGTCTGCGTGGCATCCGCTGCCTCTCCCCGGGCAGGCTGGGGAACGGGAACCACCACGGGGGTGACCAGCCTGGGCAGAGGCAGCAGGAGCTGCTGGACAGCCCTGCTCCGGGTCCTGTGATACCCCAGGTCGCTCCTGGCTGGGGAGGACAGTCAGCCTGGGACATCGCCAATACAACATGGTTCAAGAGCTGGATTGGGATTTGCTTCTGCCCCCATGTCCTATCGAGCACCCAGGTGGACACCAGCGGGGCTGGAGGTGGAGCTGTGGCCACTGGTGTGCTGGCCAGGGTCCTTCCGAAAGGGCACGTCCCTGGCGCTGGCGTTTGCTGAGGTTCAGCTGCTCCCCCTTATGTGACGGTACTGTCTCGCCTGCGGACTGCGGAGCTGCCCCACGGCAAGTCAGTATTTCATGACAGCATCCCTTGAGGAGTCTGGGATTCCAGCTGAACTAACTGAAGAAAATCCACCTTGCAAGCAAGATATTAAGTTTTAAAGCAATTAGTTCCCCAGGTTCACCAGGCTGGCGCATCTGTGGTGAGCTTAATTGAAATCAGCAGAACATCTGAAGAGGAAGGATGAAAACAGGGCAGCTGGGAAAACAAATGTTCTTTTTTCTATTTATGCTGCGGACTCTCTCTAATGGATCCCCCTGAAGCTTCCTGATAAAGTAACTGGCATATGGTACCTACTCGCAGATGGATCAGCAGAGGCAGGGATGTAATTTTGCAAACCTGAAAACTCATGTTGGATTTGATATATATTTAGGATCTAGTTAATTCATATAGATTGCATTCTGCATACAAATGATCATAAAATGCAGTAGGCAGAGAAAGCCTGCTTGGCAGAATTGACTCCCATAGAATCAGAAAAGGTAAATGAGGTATGGCAGGGGAGGAAAACAGGAGAAATGCAGAAACAGCAAACATATGGGGTATCTAAACTGAGAAAAAAAATGGGAAGATATGGTAGTACAGAAGCAGAAAAAAAAAATAGATCCTATTTTCTCTTCCACAATTCCTCCTGCACTTGGTTCTTAAATAACTCCTGGTGTTGTTTAATAAATTCACTGTTAGTTTTTCCAGGTTTACATAACCTGGCATTATGTAATTTTTTTTTCACTTTTTTCAGATGCACCTGAGAGCTGATGAATCTAGGAGGTACCCTTGAAGCGTTTTGCAGTAAGAACAAAGTTCAGTGAAATAATGTATATCTAACAGCTAAAATCTGTGCCCAGGGAGCAGGTGATCTGTATTCACTTTTCCTGTGTTGGGTTATTGGACAAATAACATTATTACTATGCGCATCAAGAATATCAACTAAGTTATAAATGCAATGTAGTAAATCAGGATCCTATTCTATTAACACTGTGACCAAAGACTTTGATGTGAGAGAGACAGCTGAACAGTTATGCCCTATATAACTGAGGCTGTAGAGAGGGATACTCTTTCCTATGTTACAAAGGAGCTGAGATCTCCAGCAACGCAGATACAGGGGCTCAACATGAAAGACTGCTAATCTTGCACCCTAATTAGCCATATAAAATGATTCTTGAAGCTTGATATTTGCTTAAACTTCCTTTCTTTAAGGAAGAGCTGTAGGAGGAAACTATAAAAGTCGAAGTGGGCTAATGCTCTGCATTTAGACACAGAAATAGTGTGTTTGGATAGTCACAGAGTTGCTAAATTATACGGGTGCTCCCGTGGCCCAGATATCTGTATCCAGCTCATCCCCTATGGCTGAGGCAGGCAGGCGAGTGCTGTGGGCACCTAGTCAGGCAGGGGGTAACCTTCACTGAAAGTCCATGCACAGAAGCTGAACTTTGTTTTAGGAGAGCAAGAAGAAAGTCCCTGCAACTGCTGAACCATTAAGAAGATGCTCACAACCTCAAGAGTCTAAAAATTTTAAGGACTTTTAATGCCAAGGTCTTCAAACCTTGTTCTTTGCTGCACAAACACTTATCAGCTGCTTAGTCTTTCTTGGGGGAACCCCTGAATTCAACTGCAAGACTCTCACTGAATCCTCTGTGATAAACTGTAGGTACAAGCAGGTTCCTCAAGTTACCTCTCAAATAGGAGGCTGGACTAGAGACCTCCTGAGGTCCCTTCCACCCAGAACTACCCTACAGTTCTGTAAGGAGGAAGTAAACCAGCAATTTGCTCTCAAAACAGAATTAGGAGACATGCAGTATGCGCTCTCAAAGCTTGTCATCAGATAATTTGTGGTAAAATAACAAATTCATGGCCTTCAACCCAACAGCTGTTAAATGTCCATTTGTTGAATTATAACTTTCCTGAGTGTCTTGTTATGGAGCTCATACACTACTGCTACGCAGTGTTACTCTGTCCTGAAAGGCCACTAGTGAACTTGGCAATGGTGGTCTGGTATTAGGTCTGGCTGTAGAGCCTCAGCTAGGCTCAGCTCAACAGCTGAGCTCTTTAGCTTATTACTGCTTTTTCCCACCCTCCCGCAAACTGAGGCGTTTGCCATAAAGAGTGAGATTTGTGTTATATAACTGTTCCGCACACTGGACCTCTTCTGTAGTAGGAGAAAAGTGTGGTTACTGTCAAATATATATATAGCTGTGGCAGGATCATCTCTGATGTGCCAGGAGCAGTGCTCCTCACGGCTGGGCTCAGGGACAGGAGGGAGCAGAAGAATCAGGATGGAGATTGCTCCTTCCCATTGCACGATGCCCAGCACATGCCCTATCGCTGCCTTCACTGCTGTAGCACTGCGGTGCCGCTGGCAGGATGCGTCCTACAACCCATCTCTGCTCTGTGCAAGATGCAGCAGGGGGGACGGAGGCACCGGCATTCAGCCCCCTGCTCCCTTCCCACTCCTGCATCGCCCTTGGAGCCCATTTAAAGCAGGTTAGCCTGGGCCAGGCTGGCGCCCTGGGCCACCATGGCTTTCTCTGCCACCTGTCCTCACCCGGAGGATGCACAGAGAGGGTGGTGGCCCTGGCAGGGCAGCTGCAATTATTCCTGATCCCCACGCAGGGAGCCCCACTCTTGGCACAGCCCGGCTGCCCCCAGCTGGCCACACAGCAGCGGCTCCGGGCAAGAGCCTGTGGGCCACCCCTGGGTGCTGGCAGCCACCTGCAGAGGTGCACGGGGAAAGCTTCCGTACTCCAGAGACCCAGTAAAGAGCTTCATTACAAAGCTGTCCTAACTCACTGTTTTGGAGGCAGCTGCATAAAAGCACTGAGCAGCTCTCAGCTCCTAAATCTTCCACAGAAACACTCATGGCAGGGGCCAAGGGGGTTGCTCATGTCTTGAAGTGGCACTGAAGGCAACAGCAAAAAAATGTTTGAGAAAGGTGTGGAGCACTTTGCTCTGGACACAGCTCCCTTGCTCTCAACAGCCATGCACTGGCTGGCACCTGGCCACCCTGCAATACCACTGGGGCCATCCTGGAGAGGATGCAATGGGTGGTCCCTGAAAAAAGCCCCATGCAGTGATTTGGGGCAAATGCTTGCGCAGGTGGGAGGTGGGTGCCACTGCCCCAAGGAGCTCACTGCAAGCAGGGCAGCCTGGCCCCACCAGAGTCCCCTGCAGCTGGGAGCTCCCAAAACACCACTTCCCAGAGGAGACCCATGCAAACAGCTGCGGGAGCTGAGGGGTGCTGCTGAGCAGTGCCTTGCAGACATGGGTCACACTGCTCCTTTCTACCCCCTCTCCTTCCCTGGGGCGTGACAATGACCACGCAGGAGAGTCCTCTCTGTGTGACAGAAAATACAATTGGAAAAATAGTCTTTTCTGTCTCCTTCACCTTCCCACGTATCTAGTACATAAAAGCCAAATCATTACCCTAGAGACTAATAATATGGTAATTGTAACATTTGCGATCCGGGAATTTCAGGATGTTTACTGAAGAAGTTATTATTTCACTGTGAAATTGCTACCATGCATTCTCTAAGATTCCCTAGAGAGCTAAGCGCAAGCTCGAAGAATACAGAGCAGGGGATTTTTTGTGCTGGCATGTGACATGTCTAGTTAGGAGACGCCCACCAGCTCCCCTTTACCTTGTTTTCTCCACTCCAGCCCCATTTCCAGAGAGGCAGAGGTGGAAAGTGAGCTGCCAGTACCCATCAGCTGGGGAGTGAGAACTTTCTCATTTTATTTTCAGCTGCTGGCCACCTGCTAAGCCACAGAAATGCTGCATTCAAACACCAGCAAAAGACTTTGAAAAGCAACGGGGATGGCTCTAATCTCCATCACACTGTCACAGCGACTCCCCTGAAATAGATGCTTTCATCACAGGGATCACAGCTGCGGCTAGGGGCAGAGTCGCGTTATTTTTTTCTTTCTTTCTTTGAGTTTTTTTGGTTTGATTGCCAATGTAAGTTCAAAACCCAGTTTGCTGGTTGATCTGTGGTGCTGGGGTCGGAGGTGGCTGGTGGGGAGGACATGCAGAAGGAGCTGGAAACCTCTGAGCAACAGAGCAGTCAGGCCCGCTCCGGGACGTGGAGGAGCACCAGCAGCCTCCCACCTCTCTGGGAGGCACCACCTGAACGTCTGCTTGGAAAGGGAAAGTCTAGCAGAGCTCACCACCCTGGGGAGGCTCTTGCCTTCCCACAACAGTGGCATGAGAGAGGCTTCTTCTCCCTTCCATTACCAAAACAGAGCAATACTTTCCTTCTGGGCTAAATCCTCTTTTTCCCCCAGTCCAAACCACGATATTTCTGTTTTCATTTCAGGCACTTAAAAAGAAGGCAAACGTAGCATATGGAGGCTTCAAAATGCCAGGAAAGACAAAATGTTTGCTGAAAATCAGAGCTTGGGCCCCTTGGTGAGGCAGCAGAAGGGAAGGCAGAGCACATGCACATCTCACTGCGAGCTCCGGCTGCCCGGCTCTGGGATGCCCTACCGCAGGCTGCTTGGCACCTCTGGTTGCAGCTTAATCCTCAGGGTCTGCATGCATGAATCCCCCTTCTCACAGTGACATGCCCCTTCTCAGCTTTGCTCCACACTCTTTAGGCTTGGCACTGGTTTCTTTATGTGCAGAGCTTGGTTCTGAGGTGGCAATTTTCTGTGCAAGGGCCCAGGTAATGCATCACCCGGCATTTGGTGACCAGGAAGAACATGTTACCTGCTATTTTTTTCTGGGCAGCCCTCACTGGATAAGAATTGCTAGTACACTCCCAAAACAGCTATTTGCATGTGTACTTTCAGTTCTTCGGAAAACATTGGGCAATCGGAAAGCAAGTAGTTACGCTCTGTGAGACAGCAGTAAATATGGTTTTCTCACATCTATGCTCTCCAATGCAATTACATGGGTTTTCATTAGTAAAAAACAGGCTGACGGCTCCAAAATCAACAGGCAATTCCACTGGCAAATAAAGGCTTGAAGTCTTTGAAGTTCATTCAATATCTCTGAAGTCCAGCAGGTGTAAAGTTCCCAAACATTCCCACCTGTGCTCTGCCTAGTTTGTTTTCTCCATCCACAGTGTCAAAACACAGTTATGGTCATGTACTGAAGACTGTAAAACTATCATGGCCCAGAGAACAGTAAGCTTGGACAAATTTCTTTCTAATCATTTCATCCCTTTAATGCACTCCTGCTCTCAATACTGAAATGCTGCAGGAAAGGCTGGAGATGTGCACTGAACGCCCAGCCACTCTGCTACACTCAGACAGACCGTTCGCAGATGCTTGAGCACACGCCAGGTTGCCCATGGACCTGAAGCTACGGCTTTGTATGAACAGATCAGGACAAAGCTTTTGGCTGCACTACCTGCTGACACTACCAGATACTGACGGGGGTTCGTTACAAGGTACCGCCCCGTGTGCCATATCCACTTTTCTACTAACCTCTGTGTATTGCTGAATTACGTTTTCGGGAGTTGGTCCAAGGAAGACATAGAAGTCAAGGATCCCTCCAATAGTGCGGAAAGTTAGGGATGGGTTTGGACTCAGAGAAACATCTGAAAGGAAAAAAACAGGTTCTCAGTACAAACTAGCTCTGCACTATGCGTGGGAATGGTTCAAAGCTCCATCAGGGGATGTTCAAACTTGACATTAGGAAGCATTTCTTTAGCAAGAGGGTGGTCAAACACTGGAACAGGCTTCCTAGAGAGGTGGTCGATGTCCCAAGCCTGTCAGTGTTTCAGAGACATTCGGACAATGCCCTTAATAATTCGCTTTAACTTTTGGTCAGCCCTGAAGTGGTCAGGCAGTTGGACTAGAAGATCACTGCAAGTCCCTTCCAACTTAACTTCTTTTCTTTTCTTTTCTTTTCTTTTCTTTTCTTTTCTTTTCTTTTCTTTTCTTTTCTTTTCTTTTCTTTTCTTTCCCTTTCTTTTCCTTTCTTTTCCTTTCTTTTCCTTTCTTTTCCTTTCTTTTCCCTACCCTGCCCTACCCTGCCCTACCCTGCCCTACCCTGCCCTACCCTGCCCTACCCTGCCCTACCCTGCCCTACCCTGCCTGCATGCTCTTCCATGCCTAAATGTCTCCCCAGGCAGAGGTGGCTACACGTTCAAGTCACTACCCAATGCCTTGTGGGTACGATCAGATGAGCAAACAGGACCTGTACGTAGGCTAGCAGTTGCCCCGTGTTTCTGTAATCTCTGCTTTCAGATTGGCATTGTGCAGCAATAAATCACAGAAACCCACACTGAGTAGATTGCACAGATCCATTTGTCTCAGTTTCATTTGTATAAAAAGGAACCACAAGCTTGTGTTTAGGGTTCCTTTATGCTATTTTAATCTTCTTATTGGAAGTCATTGCCTGCCAGGGGGAAATGATTTTATAGACTGAGTGAAGATTCCCCTTTTCTGAAATTATACCACTGGATTAATACAGTAAGGTGACCATGGCAACGCACAAAACTATTCTTCACAGACAGAATATAGGACTAACCTAAATTGATTTGATTCAGTTATGCCAATCCCAGAGGAAATTTCTTCCACCTTCCCTTTTCCCTGTATGTGCATCTATTTTCAAAAAAAAAAATGATCATATATTTTCACTGAAAATACCTTACCTTGTTAAACAGTCATTCCAATGAAATCCCTTTAAAAACTTTATAGTAATTCCTGGAACCTCCGTTATGGAACAGTCACTCATATATTTGTACCACATTGAAAAAGCAATCAGCAAACCAGGTGTTTTTATTTACTAATTTGCCATCTTTCTATATGCAGTCCATATAGGCAATCCATATATCTTTTTACCTTGTGCATTGGAGTTCAGAAGGAGAACACCGTGGGCGTTGGAGTCGGCTTCTACACACATATAGAAAGGGTGAACTCCATAGAGGTTGGCAAATGACTGAAACAAACAGCACATTAGGTGTGGCCTGACTTTTCTATTTTTCACTATTTTTGTCAGCTAGGTATGTATGCAAGACAAGGAAATAAATTCATTCATAGTAGAGACTTGTTTTGAAAGGTTGGGGATTTTTTCATCTGAAGTGGTGTGGAGTCAAATTGATAGAAAAGAGTTATTTTTTCTGCCTCAACACAGTGCTTCTTATTAGTCTCTCTTAGTTAAACCCTCCATATTCTGCCAAACCCTCCAAAACGGCATGGGTAAGAAATACTTTGCTAGTTAAAATAGACTCATCAACCACTGACCCCAGTTTAGCCAAACTTCTAATGAGTCCTGGTGAAGTCCAGTTTGTTTGGATGAACAGGGCTTGATACAACATGAAATTAGATGCTTTCCTGAGCCAGGATCTGGGCACACAAAATACTTTTTTTCTGAAAACTAGCTGCACTGTGAGAAAGCTTCTGATGAAAGGTTTCAAAGTCCCCTCAAAATGACCCATAGGTTTGTCATTTAATTAAAACTTACGACATCTGCAAAACCTGTGACATTCCATGTTTACCACAGATTCACATTAGCACTGTTACTATACAGAGAGAGGTGCTCCCTCGGCAAAGCTGTACCTTGCCACCTCCTTTTTGTGATACAGGTTTAGGACAAAGTGTTGCATGAAGTGAATTACCGTTGGTGCCTGATCCCTGCTGAACATGCCATAGGTAGCGAAGTCCATGCTGTGTTTGAAGGACGGGTGCTCATGTTCGCCAAACCCATACACCGAGGTGGATGGCACAGTAGTTGTGATCTGAAGATACTGGTTGGAGAAAAACAGATCAACCAGGGCACTGTCCCACCTGCGACAAAGAGAGGGACACATGATTAGTTCGCTTATCTTTGGTATGCGTAATTTTAAGTTCACATCTGGCTATTTATACTTTTTCTGTATTTTGGAGAGTAACAATATTAAAAAACCATTAAATTCTATGCATGCTTCTAACATGCTTAACCTAACACACTAAATTCATCTTGCAATGGCTGCAGACATCTCATCTACTTATACAATAACATGCATCAGTATAATTTTGAAAAGAACAACTAAAATAAGAGAAGACACTATCTATAATCCTATTACCAAAATAAGTGGTTGCTTGTGCTATTTCTATGACAACCAACAGGGCAGGCTAAAAATTGTTATTACGCAGTGGGGTTCAGAATCCTTAATGAGAACAACACTTAGTTGTTATCAGTTTTTACTTTTTAATGCTTTGCTGGATCAGGACCCAAATACTCTTGTTACCCCCAACTTTATGCAGGCACCTAAAGCAAAGGGACAGCTTCCTCCAGACTCTGCTTGAATGAGATGTTTTTATTGTGATAACTCTCCTGCTTCTCTCACCAGCTTAATGCCTTTATTTCTATTGAATCATCTGTGGACACAGGCTCACATTTTAATTAGGTGTTACATTCTGTTTCCTATCTCTAGTGCTATAATGAGCTGCAAGCTAGATGGAGGAGAACATAGTCAAGCTGTGGAGAAGTGTTTTGTTAATGGCACTGTGTATGCCATGAGTACCACATTTAGATAGCACCCTCTTGAGCCTTGTTTAACCATGAATTTGTTACAGCTAATTAAAATAAATGAGCCAAAGCCATAGAGCACAGAAGTGGCATAACTCTCCTTTTAATGGTCTTTTGTCAATGATTTTGACAAAATTAAACAGTTGATCAAATTGACCAGTAAATCAGAGAAGTGGAAGACGAGCTGTGTCAGGAGGGATCTCCCTGATGAGCCCTGCCTGCCACCCGTGCCACTGGCACCCCTGCTTGGGGACAAGTCCCCACTGCTGGGAGGACTGGGAGGGCACCACCTCTCCCACCACACCGGCCTCGGGCAGCTCTGCTCTCCCCATGGGGAAGCAAGGACAATCACTCACAGGGATGCCCAGAGGCAGATCCAAGGCACCCTCCTGCCTCTCCATACAAAAGGCAGGCACAATCCATCCCTGAAATGTCCTAGACAAGTCCTAAGTCAAGCACATGTACTGAAAGGTCTATGTATTTTTCAAAAAGTCTATTTGGCCTTTCTCACAAGCAGGAAAAGTAAGAATTTGTATTTAAGTCTTAATTTGGTTGTTTGCCAGCAGCAGCTCTCCCTCCCTTCCATCATCTCCTCCACCTACGCACAGTACTGAATAAGGTTATTTTCTTATGGGAAGGTAAATGCACACAAAATATCCCTGAGAATCAGATCCAGCCCTTGGCAAACAGAGGCCTTTCTGCAAGAGGCTGCTGCTATGTAGGAACGGGGATGGGCTCTGGAGATATATTCCTGTCCAAAGGAGCGCCGTCACGTAGCTCTGCTCTGTGCCAAGGCAGGCACGGTCACTGCTCTGAGCAGACCACGGGGATATGCAAAAAGCAAAGGATGCCGGAGGGGAAATGTTTTGGGAAGAGCTTAAATGTCTGTCCTAACTCATTGAGCACTCTCCATGATGCCTTTTCAGAGGACATGAGGCTTTGTACATTCATGGTACCCACATTATGGCACTGACATTTCCCATCGTGAGAGCAATTAGTGTTACCAAGACATTAAAAGCGCTCCCTCTGCTCAGCAAGTCCTCTCCCTGCCCAGGAGGGTCACTGGCATGGTGCAAACCACAACCCTAGGAACAACCCCTCTGCTCTACCACATCTTTACATGGCACAGAGAAACTGCTTTATGCCTCGTGCATTCCCTCGGGCCACTGTCATGCACTCAACTCCTGCATGGCATCGCCAAAACCGTGCCTCTCTCTGCACCCCTCCATCACTCGGCTCCCCAGGGGCTGACAATCCCAACAGCGCAGCTCCCCGTGCCGTGCTGCCAGCCGTCGCTCTCCACCAGCCTCGTCTTTCGTTAGACCTCCGCTTGCCAGAATGGCCATGCGCTAAATATAGCATTAACTATGACATAAAAAGACTGGTAATGACTCTCTCTTTTTACCAGGCACTATTATGTCTTCTCCATCTGAAGAAAAGCATGGACAGGTTTTCCCCTGGCACCTCTCTCTGCCGCCGCTCCCAAGTGGTTGCCCTTGTGCTCTGCAGTGCACTGTGCTAAGCTGCTGTGTTACTTTATGTGTTTGCTTGTATTGTGTTGGCAAAGAGCAATCATTTCAATGAAAAAAATGATGTCTGTCATTCCTTAAACACTTGGAAAGAATAAAAGAAAATGTTATATTTCTCCCACCTCCCATCCTGCTGGTTTAAAGCAGATAGAAGGAACAAAACAGGAGGGAGCATAAAATGACACTATGTGCACAGCAATTTGCATGGTTCTCCTCCGACAGTCCTACAAACCATAGCAGCGCTGTGATGGACAACAGAAGGGATCTAAAAATCTAAAAAAAAAAAAATCTAAAAATACAGCTGAGCAGTTGTTCACTGTCAAACCCCTACCAGCAGTTAGACATGGCAAAGCCTGTGAAGATGAGAACCCTTTTCTTTGCACAAGGGGTAATAACTGCACTCAGGTTCACTGCTGAAAGTCCTAACCCTTTAGTGCCTCTGCGGTGGGAGCACTCCTGCCTGTGGAAATACAAACTGGCCTCCCCGCACGGCTGCCTGGCCTGCTGCCTGTCTGGGAAGTCTGACGGGTAAAAGCTAGCATTTCCTTCCAAACACTGCGCACTATACTCAAGAGTAAACCTCTCTATTTTTTAACCTTGCATCAAGGAAAAAAAAAAAGAATGATTCAGGATTGAAAAGGTCTGTGTGAAAATTAACATTTCTGGCCAGCAAGTGAACCAGTCTCCCAGCCAGCAGTCAACCCTCAGGCCACAGGACAAAGCATAACTACGGCGGGCCAGGGGAGTAGTATTAAAGGAAGGTGGGTAGGCAGATAGATAAAACATCCTGTTCACATTGAAGGTGTAGTTTATGACTAACATTGTCACGACATTTCAGGACGATGACTAAAAGGCAGTATAAAATGGTTTTCAGAAGTGCAATCATCAGTCCTTTGTAACACGGACTGGACATGACTATTTGCCTGGTTGAATGACATTGCTCTGTTCGAAGTTTATTGGAGACGAGTAAGCGCAGTGTGCGCAATGGCTTGGAGCACTGACTCTCACCTGCTGTGAGCAAGCAGCTGCTGGCACACACTGAGAGGTCTTATAAAACCTCCAGAATTAGGAGACTTGGGACACGTATATGATACACCATTAAGACACACCTAATGCATTATTTGGACATTCAAAAATCATTTTAGGTTGGGAGAGGGTTATTTTTACTTCTTGTTGCAATGAATCGAAGAGAAATGAGCTCTTATATTAAGGTGTGAACACCTGTCCCACTCAGTCGCTTGGAGAAAACGTCCTCTCTAACATCTGCTTTTCTTGGCCTCCAGACCCTTTGGAAAACGAAGCCTTGTGAAAGTGAGCACACTGCATATATTACCTGTGTGCAAATTCAGGTGGAAACTTCACGTGTCTGTCGGAACAGTGGGTGTAAGCCTCCTGGCAGAGCTTTGGCATACCGTTTCAGAGGGCACGGTCTATCGCTGTATGCACAGGCTGCCTATAAAGTAGTAAAGCACCTTAGGGACTGGGAAGTACAGGCCCTGTTTTCAGAAGAATCTCAAATATACTTGGCCCCTGACTCACCCCACTTGAGCTGCTGAGGAGCATCAGCCTAGGAGCCCAGGTCTCCGTGGTTTTCCACTGCTCTTAAATTGCTGAAAAATGTTTATCACAACAGCTATATTCCTTATTAACTGTAAAAGTCTTAGGGTACCACTGGACTGCAAAAGGCACAGCAAGAATGAATTTTTATATGCTTATCTTACTTTTAAAGTGATTTATCAAATAGGTGGAGAAAGTCAGCACAAGTAACCAACAGATTTTCCACAAACGTGACATTTTAAAAGAAAGAATCGCAGGGTATATTTACGGTTATTGACACAGTTCTGCTCTACTTCTACTGTATTCATTGTCACAGTATCAGGGCATCTCCTATAAGTGGCCGGAGATATAATGCTTCATTTTTGTTCTGCAAAAACACTTGGATAAGTGATATACCTACGATACTTCTTGCCTACATACCATAAATCTTAATGATTAGAAGACGAAAATAATGGCTCTTACAAACTAGGAGCAAACCCAAGCTACCCATGATGCACACAATTTTCTCCTGTTGCTTTCAGCAAAATTGCAGTTTAAGACAATAGCATTATAAATCATTCTAATAGCCTTGCCTATGTAAAAACGTCTTCATGGTAAGTGGCGTCTGTGCTTACTACCAGAATCAATAAAAAAGGCAGCTGAACTCTGCAGCAGCCTTTTTGGAAATTAGGGAAAATCTTGATTAGATTTCAGTTATTTGTGCCATATCTTGCCAAGTGTGATAGCAAACGAGGTATTCCAAACTCTTCACAGAGAGAAAGGAGCACTTATCTGGCTTGGGAAAAATGTTTTGCCTTGCATTATTTGTATGACATCATGAAGGAAAAGTCAGTTGGAGAACGGATATTAAAGTGGAGAATCAAATCAATAGTCAGTCCCTCTGCAGCCTGTCTCCAGCAATGGCCCAGGCCAGATATGGCAGAGGAAGGCATAAGATGTCACTCAGAGCCGGTCTTGCAATGATCTGCTTATGGAGGAAGTTTCTGGCTGTTTTCATAGAATTAGCTTATGTTGTGAAACATGGAGACAAAAATAGTTGGGTGCGTTTTTTTCTACAGATTATTTTTTTGTTATGTGTGAATGTGTATCCTGCTAAGGCTCCCGTGTCAGTACTGCCCTGGGGCAACGAGTCTCACAGAGTAATCACACACTGGAAAATGAGGATGTCTTTGCTATTTATCACTGCCTTAAAGCAAATAATTCCCAGCCTTTTACTCTCTGTTCTTGAGGAAATCCATGCTTTCTTGAAGCCTTCATGCTCACACTTGATACTACCTTCTCCAATGGTTGCTGCTGTTACTGGCAGGAGCAGAAAGGAGAATAGTAGTCAATCTGAGAGTATGTGCCACAAAATAATGCGGAGGCTCTGTTTTGCTCCCTCGCCTGCCTCATTACAACCCAATATTTTCTCTCCTGTTTTTATTACTGTAGGGCCCTGCCCAACGACGGGCCAGTTTCCCAGCAGAGCTGCAAGATCAGCTAGGATAGGGTGCGTGAGGATTTATTAAACTAAAGCTGATATTGATTACAAATTTCTTGACAAAACGTTTTGCCACTAATCACGCCGATTTGCCAAAACAGGTATTTTCCAAGCATCATGGGAGTGGGGAGAGGTTTCCCACAGCCTCCACTGCCCCACGAGGCTGGTAGTTTGGGAAGTTCACCTCTGGGGCTGGAGACCCAGGCCCCAGTCCCTGTCCCTCATGGTTAGATCTAAGACTTGCAGCCTTAAATCAGCTGCAAGTTTGGGTCATATCCCAGGCAAAATGGAATACACCTGACATTTGTATGGGAGCGGGGGCTCTGCCTGCCCCTGATCTCATCTGACCTCCTCAGCACCTCACCAGCGAACACATGGAGGTGGCACCTCTTCAACCCCATGGCTTCGGCGAGCTGCTGGCATGGGGAAGGACCTTCCCTGGCCACCACTGAAACAGTAGGAGCTTGGCAGAGGGTGAAGAGGGGCAGGAGCAGGCAGGACCGGATGGGACAGAGAAAAGGAAAGCAGGGGAGGAGGAGAGAGGTAAGAGGGAGGAAGCCAAGAGGCATTACTGGGAGGAGAAAGGGAGGCAGCCCAAGAGCTCCCGGTCCCCGAGCCCCCAGCAGTACCTGGATCATTTCCCTGCACGATCCTATCTAATTTTTTGCCCCATACAGGTGAAGCAGCGGCTGTCGCCTGATTACCTTGGAGCAAGCTGAAAATGTAGTGGGACTTGGCCTTTTATTCTTGTTCCTGGCTCCACGTGAGGTTTGCAATCAGCTGTTAATGGCTCTCCCCTCACATAATTCATTCCTCTCCCCCGTTATTGTGATTACACGGAGCCCTGAGTTTGTCCTGCCCTCCTTGAGCCAGTGCTTGGGTAGCTAGGCTACAGCAAAGGCTTTTCGTGCACAGAGAGCGGGAGAAACACCTGTAAAGCACATTCAGGAATATCTCAAAGTCTCCACTGCCTCTCCCCTGCAATGTTTCCAACGTGGGATTAAATCATTCCTCACGAGGAGGAGGCTTTGTGCGCATGAATGGCAGAGCTGGGACAGGGTTTGATATCAAGCAGACAGACGGGGAGCCTGCCGTCAGCAACCCCATCGCTGCAAAGTCTGCGGCGCAAAGACACCAATGGTGGGATAGACTGCACCACAGAAAGGAGGGGAGAGAAATAGAAGCACAAACTTTCAAAGAACAACCCAAACCCATACCAAGTTTCTGTTCGGGACAGGCTGCTCACTCCCCACGTGGACTGTCAGCTGTGCCAGAGCACGCTGGGGATCGTGGGGGATTTTAGGCTTTTGTTGGGGAGTGGGTCATCCAGCAGTACGAAGCTGCTGGTAAGGGATAATGAGCATCATGAAAAACAGATTTCTGAGGATTTGGGATCGCTTTACAATAAGAAAGCCTTCCTCAGAGACATTGTTAGAAATGTCCAGCATAGTTCCCGGACCTGGTTTGGTGTAGACATATTATTATCCACTGACACCTGGGGAGTACAACTGCAACACCTGTTGAGAGGCTTTATTTGCCCGTATCAACTATTCTGAGCAATATTTGTGTGCATATGAAGATTAAAGATTGATTCAGCTGTTTGTGAAGACAGCAAGACCATGGCCATTCGCATCTTAAAATAGGAGACTGAAGTCCCCCCAGGTGTTACATGCTGGCCTGTTTCTCAGGGACACTTGCCTACGCAGCCTGCCCTAACCTGGCAGGCCCGAGGCCACCGCCTGTGCAGCTCGGCACGGGGTGCCCTGGAGTCACAGCTCCCACCTCTGGAAGGAGCCCAAAGAAAAGGATTTGGGTTCTAGCACCTTCTCTGCAGACTGCACCTGGGGCAGGGATGAGGGGACAAGGCCCTCATGAAGCCTCATGAAGCCACTCCGCAGCGGTTCCTGCTGAGCCCTTGCTGCAGCTGCGGAGCACACAGACCCACCTCCTACGCGTCCAAACCTGCCTTTGGGCAGGTTGAACTAACATGAAAATCTACTTAATGTGCCAGATGCCACTGGTGCTCCCCTGGACCCAGCCAGCCAGTGCAGTCACCAGTGGGGATGCTCCTGTAACGCTGCTTGCTGAGGGTTCATCCTCCCCAGCTGAGAGAATGCAGCAGCGCATGGCTTTTAGGTCAGGATATATAACCTGCTTTCCTGTTTTGAAAGAAGATTTCCATCTGCACAGCTCTTCTGGTGGCTAAGGAGGTGGCAAATCCCTGTTAGTCAGGCTGTGGAGGTATCCCTGAGCATCCGCATTCACTCACTCTGATGGGATGGACTGGCAAGCCAATGAAAGGGAAGTATTTTTGCTCCTCACACATGGATCACGCATGGCATTTAACTCCAAATATGATTCAGCTGTGAGAAGAATGGCTCCCTGCTGGGATGTGATCCTTCAGTCTATAAGTACTGGCTGTGCCATTTCACATGAAACAAAAATTCCCGGGAACATATAATTTCCCTTTCTATGTGCAAAATCCCATATCTCTGCTGATGAGAATCTTTTAGTAGCAGCATTGCCATTGTTTGCAGGATAAAAAGCCATTAACCACACGTTACATTCACCTGCAATTTCCTCTTTTTGGGGTCGGTTGGGTTTCAGGAGAACTCCTTTACCTGCCCAGAGGCAGTGTACGCTTTTCCAGCGGTGATGCTCAATAGCAGATCATCGCTGCCGAGCGCTGCACCGATGCTGCTAACCAAGACTGCCCTCTACCTCCCCAGGCTCTGCAGCACATCGCTGCTGCACCCCACGCCTACGTCGCTGCTGAGCACAGATTCTGGGGGACATGGGGGTCCCCCACTGCCGGGGTGCAGAGGAGGCTTCCCCAGGCCCACGGCGGGCCAGTGAACGTGCCCTCCTGGAAGCCTGCTCAGCAGGGACCCACCTGTGCCCCTCTGCCTCTCACTGGAGTTGTGCCTTTGGCAGCTCAGCAGATCAAACCCCTCATCCGCTTCGTGGCGGGCCCCTTCCCTTAACTGGGACGTCCCAAGTTTGAGCACGCTCTGACTAACCGAGCCTAAATCCTTGGGTTTTGCGTGCAGATGAGGAGTACTGAATGGGAACAGGCCATGAGCTAGCTGCTTGCCACGTCTCGTTATGCATTCACCTCTTACATCATCATTCCAATTAATGAGCCTTTACAAAAATCTCGTATTACAAAGAGAAGAAAATTGGGCCTTTAACATAAGCCCTCTGTTTTCACAAAGCTGTTAAGTCTAACAAGGATTTAAATTATTTTTGTTATCATCAGAGTAATGCATAATACATTCATTTACAATAGCCTGCAAAAAGAAAACTTTACAGACTTGGCTGTGATGTGTATGAAAAGAGATACCACAAGATTGTAATTTAAAAGGATGGGCAGCTAATTAAAAACCCAGTGCGGTGGTTCCGTCTGCAGACTCAAACCATTCTAGAGGCTGTATTGTCTTACTTGCATCACACATGTTAAACCATCCTTACATTGCTCACAAAGATAACGCCTATATTTTGAGTCTATTTAACAAACAGTTTCTTGGGAGGGGGGAAATCTGAGCTGATTTTTTAATTTCTTGATTTGGGGTTAGATTTTCTAATGCATGAAATGAACCACTTGGATCCCAATGACCTTCTGGGAACGTGCTTGCACTAGTGGTGGGGTGCAAGACAGGCAGAGCTGGTGCTGAGGAGCCAGTGGCCGCACACGTGTCGGGGGCTTGCTCTGAAGCAGCCCGTTAGCAGCCGGAGCGCACTGCGTGTGCTCCCAGAGCACACCTCCTGGCAAGGTCACGGGGAAGGGACCTAATCCGTGCTCCTCAGGACCACTGCAAGGTCAGCCAACACACAAGAGGTGGGTATAATCCGGAGATTCACATCAAAAGGTGCTGCTGATCTGAATTAAAACGCTAATGTAGACACAACTACAGCCTGATGCAAACGGTACCCATATTTCCATGTTCTGTGCATCTCCTTTGCCCACCTGAGCCAAGTGGTGATAAGCCAGAGCGGTCTGTAACACTGTCATTTGTCACCGCAGACAGCCAGAGACTGCTGCTAATGCCGCGCTGCGGCATCCCCGAATCAACTGTCAGGAGTGCACCTTGACTGGGACACAGGGAGCTGCTCCTGCCAAAAAACTCTCTTGCCAAGTAGCATTACACACTAGAGATGTGTTGGTGGAAGCCAAGAAAATCGGAAATTATGGCACCTGGTGACATTTGCTGGTGAGGGGAGCTTTTACTGAAATTAAACTTACAGTACCAGCTTGAGAATACAGCTGGTATTTTTGCAGAGTGACAAACTACATCCACAGATGCCCTTCACTGAAATCAGTGGAAGTTAGAGGCTTACAGCCTCTGTGGCTTGGAGCTTTAGTTTCCCAGGCCTACATCTTGGAGACTATCAGGAGATTTGGTGCTCAATTTCTGACATATTTAAGTATCCCAAATTTCAGAAAACTTAGTTCAGTGCTTTCATGAGTTGAGTCTACCAGCATCCCAAGCTGTGACACTGTAGCCTCAAAAGTTATTTGACTTGCTTAATAATCTTTTCTGCATACATGTAGATAATCTCCCATTGTACAGGCACATACTTCTACTAATAAAGAGAGTTTTCCAGTGACGAGGCATGAATCTGTATTTATGCCACATGCAGTTTGTGCTTGAGCCTGTATCACGCAGACCCAAGCAGGAAACAGTACTCGCCCTGTCACTCTTAATTTCTGTGAAAAGCTATGTTAATGACATCTGGTACTCACAGCACTGTGCCGGTGCTTTTCCTCTTGATCCTGAAGCGTGAGGAGTCATCCACAAACTCCACATCGTAGCTGGCCTCATCGGCGGCAACCCCCGGGGAGTCGATCTTGAGTGGGACTTCAAACCGCTGCCTGTTGGGGTCGTAAAGCTAAAGCAAGGCAAGGAGAAGGCAGGTCAGCTCGTTGATTAGCATGCGTTGCTTTGGTTAAATTATTCCCTCCCCCAAATACTCACCCTGAACCGGAGTCTGTCCCTTGTCTGGAACTCCACTTCCAAGACAACCGGGGAAATGTCATTTCCGAAGAGGGACAAGGCCTGGCGCTTGTTCAGCGTTACCCTGCGGCAGAAACACATGCTGCTGCCCACCGCCACCACTCGCTGCCTGTGAGCACACTGGCGCGGTGGCGGGGGCAAGCTCAGATATTCTACCTCAGCTCTTTAAAAATAAACCATTGACTTATCAAGAGAAATAATCTCTGAGGTTAGCTTAGGCTCTCCTTGCTGTTAACAGATAAAATAGGCGCTCCTGAAGCAAAGAGACCTCATGGTCTACTGGGACACCAGCTCCCAGGGTGGGAGGGACCACCCTGTGCCAGCGCCTGGCTTCCTCACCAGCAGCGTGGTGTGAGCGCAGGACCCAACTCTGCGTCTCTTACATGCGGTGAAGCATGTCCGTTATCCTCCTCGTCGCAAGCTGAGCACACAGTAGCAAAGCAGCTTGGAGAACATCTCCGGCGAGCTGCCCCCAGGGTGGCAGTGGTGGTCACCGTGCAGTGCCGGACTGCAGCACCAAAGGAGCTGTGCACGCTTACCTCCAGCCTTTGGCTGTCTCCTCCGTGTTCCCGCCCAGGGAGTAGCCGTAGGGACTGTCCTCGGGGAAGAAGCACCAGGGAGCGTTGGCCACGTCGGTGGCGCACCAGGTGCAGCCTCGCGCCTCGCAGGCCTCCTGGGAAGCGCCCGGCTGGGGGTGGCAGTCGATGCGCTTCTGCACCGCCATGGCCCCGGTGCACTGCCCATCCTGGCCGGAGCCGAGGCACCCGCCTAGGGCTGGACCCAGGGAAGAAGCAGTCAGAGCAGCAGAGAACCACATTAAAAAAAAACCCACAATGCAATGTTCTTTAGTTATCTTTTTTTTTGTTGTGTTTTTTTCCCCATTTTGGGGCTAATATGCATGATTCCTTTGACCCAGCTGACGGCAGAGCACCAAGGCTGCTCGTGACTGAGACAAGAGCAACCGTTTTCTTTTACAAGCCAAGGCAGCGGCTCTGTGCTGTTCAGTGCTCAGAGCTGCTGGCGTTCAGCTGAAGCACGACTTGCTTGAAATATTCACGGGAAGTTAAATAGCAGGCTAATGAAACTGCTGGTGAGGCACGAGAGCAGCGCTACAGGCGAGCTGCCCAGGAGGTGTACTTCAGTAAGGACTGAAACTGTTACAGATATTAAAATACTACATTTTCTGTATACTTATTCTCTCTTGTGTTATACATAGAGGTTATCTATATATATAGACACAAATATGTGAAATCAGCATGCACCTGTACAATATACATAAACATAAACATACTGATTATATATGTTTGTATTAGGCTTCATTTCTATATTATATGACTACTATATATAGTATTAGTAGTTTGTGTTCATACAGGTATGGTTATGAGTAAAGGGAAAATGCCAGTAGCAAGAGAAAAGGCACAAATTAGTCATTTGCAGAATCATCCTGACAAAGCCCTCTTAGTAAGGTGCTAAAACTTTTCCTTTCCGCAGCCGCAGGTCGAGCCCTGTGGTTCCCCGCACAGGGTGAGCCTCTCGAGAGCAGGGGCACCGCGAGACCGGCTCCCCGCTGTGCCAACAAAACACCCTGTTGTCAAATATTCTTAAAGAGAGCAGGTGTACCACAGGCAGCGTACTTATTTTGAAGTTAACTTATGTCATTTTAGTCATTACAGCAATGTTCAAAGATTAAATCCACTTGAAAGATAATTGCTCTTTTCCATAAAATGACTAATACCTCTGCTTTATTTTTTTTTTTTTTTTATGCAGACTGTTGTGTGCTTGAAAGCTTAAAACATGATTGCTGATGCAGCCTGGGCTTCTCCAA
This sequence comes from Nipponia nippon, assembly GCF_047370975.1. NCBI lineage: Eukaryota > Metazoa > Chordata > Aves > Pelecaniformes > Threskiornithidae > Nipponia > Nipponia nippon. Next base: position 17,165,582 of record NW_028262347.1, on the reverse strand, counting down.
ATAAAGAACTTTACAAGCAGATGTGCACAAGCAATAATTATATATACTGGGAAAATCTACAGAATAAAACTGTAAGTTCACTAGAAAATGCCATCATGCTGCGATGCCTGAGTTGATTTCCAAGTAGGGGACGAGAATGTAGAAAAGCAGGAGCTGAGTGCGGTCTACATTTGTCCTCTGAGAAGACTCTCATCCCCGCTGTGATGCAGGAGCATCTGACACTCCTGGGATGCGCAGCAGAGCTCGCTCCTCCCTGCCACAACGCCGTGTATCACCTTCTGGAGGCAGGAATTAACGGGTGAAATCCCGTTAACCTCTGCCAGCTGCCAGACAGGCAGGCTTGGCTTCCACCTTTGTTTTCCGGGGTGGGCAGCCATGCCCCACAGGCTGGCTGCTTTCTGTCCAGCATTCACCCCCCCTAAATTCCGATCCCCCTTTTCATCCAAAGCATAACAGTAATATGAACGTCCCTCTGCAATCCCTAAATTATTTCTTCATGGAGCAGAGATCAGGGAGGATTCATCAATGGTCTAATGAAACACTGAAGGCTCTGGGCCTTGCCTTTTTGTACTCTGTCCCTGATGAAGATGCGGGAAAGGCACACAGATTGCAACTCCCATGGAAATAACTGCCATGCCTTTCTACCACCATGCACCAAATACTCCTGCGTATTGAGGGAGAGGTGAAAGGATTTCAAAGGCTTCCCGCAGCCCTCTGGATCCTGAGGTCCTTAAACCTGTGCAACCACAGAGGCTAAAAACATGACATACCAAGCACCACCTCTGCAGTCAATGCATGGCTTCTGTGTCCAGCAGCTTTGCACTGCTGTGCCTTGCATACTCAAGTTAACACCTTGGCAGACGAAGCACAAAATAGAGTAAACCCATCACATTTCATTTAGTTTTTGGGTTTTTTTCCTAACTGGAATCAAATGCAGCATCTGTGTTTTCATTCATGCAGCATCAGTATCAAATGCAAGCAAAGAGTATGACTGAACATACTACAGCGCATTATTAACTTGCTGTCATTTTACATAGCACAGGTTCACAGGAGAATTTTATCAACTCATTTGTAAAATAAAATACTTTCAAAATTCTTCCTAAGAAGGATATCGTGAATGAAAAAGCTAGTTCAAGGGAAAAAAAAATTGTCCCAGCAGGAACCAAGACATTTTTAATTCCGCTCCCCCCCCCCCCCCCCAATCAATGTGAAGTCTAAATTTCCCAGCAGATTTTGCAAAAAATCACTTGCATGTATGAGCAGCTGAACAAGGCTGCAGCCTCATTTGTCCCTTGTTCTGGATTTACTTCTGTTACAGTACAAATGGGATAGTAGCAAGTGGGAAGATGCAATTTTCCTTCCCTACTTTAAAAAACATTTTTATTTTAACATCTCCACATCATTTTCACTGCATTTATGGCCCATGTTTGTAAATGTACATAGAAGATGAAATGCAAACGAGCAGTTGAATTTAGCAATAGCTATGGCTACTTGCTGCTTTTGATGATAATTTCCATGGGAACAGAAGCTAAAGAGAGGTAGCTTGAAAGATATAAGTGAAAAATTATCCCCGTTGATTTTTAAAAACCCTGACTTCAATAGTGCGAAATTAGGTGAGAAAACACTGCAGTAAGGCATAAGCAAGGAATTAAAATATTACCACGGGCCTTTTAATTTAATAGCATTAGTCTTTACATCTTGGGGTTCATCCATACGTTTCAAAGGCATTTGTTGCAGAGGTTCCCTCTTCCTTTATCCAGCAACATTCTCCCTTTATTAGACTCTGGACCGATTAACCTCTGGTACACTGGGGTAAAAATCACAGCAAACAAACTAGCAAAGCACAGGGTAGCTTTCAGCAGCTGACTGGTCCCACTGCCTCCAGTGCGTCTGTGCTGGTGCCCAAGAGCTGAATACATGGTTGGACTGGGGGATATTCCTAAGCAAGCCAGCCCTGTTGTCTTCCCCAGTCACCTCAGGCGGAGTTAAAGCCATGCCCGTTCTCTCCTTTTCTACATAAAAAGATCACCTCCCCCAATAACTCTTCTGTTGTTATCACATTTATATCTTGCTTTTGAAGCCTATGACAAAATACAAATGCCATACATTTACCTGCTAGCACAACAGCCAAGAAACACAGGCTCCTGCTCCTCTCCATGGCTGAACGTCGATTTCTGAAGGCAGCATGAAGCCTTTTATCCAAGGCAGGGGCACCATAAGCACTTGTTCCGATACGTAATTAGAAACATCGCAAATATTTTCTCAGCATTCGTATCTCACATGAGATTAATTATAACACATGACCTTGCCCGTATTTAAGAATGTATCTAAGCAGATAAGATTGGATGTAGTTACTAATTTGTCCACAAACTTTGCTCAACTTCTGAATTCCAACTTTGAGAGAGAACATGATTTTCCCATAACTTCTTAGAAAATTAATTTTTTCAGACACCAGCTTCATTTTTTTTAAACAAACATCTTTAGACAATCGGAGTCCAGTGCTTACCTTTTTCTGATTTCATATTATCTTTTGTCACATATGTAGTTTTATAGTACAAACGAAAAGTTGGGAGACAAACAGTTGAAGACTTATCCATTAAAACAAGACACTGATACTGTGACCTTTACAAAATGACAATTTTCTTCCAATTACTTGATGGCAAGAACTTTCAGAGTAAAGCTGTGTGCTGTGGCAAGATCTAGTTTAGGTGGAATGTCTTCCTGGAAGGAAAAAAAAGAAAAAAAATCTTTCTATACACGTTATCTAATTTATATTGGTGCCTATCAGGAGATGGCTTCGTAAAACAAGATGTCTGTGTTGTCAAGCATCACCAGAGAGAACAGCCTGCAGTTCAGACTGCTGCCACAGCAGCCCCTCACCATACGGTCCGATAAAGCAGAGCAGCCTGACAGCAGGTCATCATTTCCGAGGTTTGTAAGGACTTTAGTCCTGCAGTTGCAAAACACAATATTCATATGAATCTTACACACACACTAAAAAAACCCACAACAACCCAGGGTTCCCAGAGGACAGCCATGAGCGTTCAGCTCCAAAACCAGGGGTCACCAAGCTGTTGGCGTCATCTGTGTAGCTGGGCACAGCGGGTGGCCTTCACCCACTGGGCCGGGGGAACAGGGACCCTCCACCAGGCACATACAGCCTCTCGCACGAGTCTGGTGCGTAAATCCACTCTCCTCTGGGAGTTTTGCTCGAAGGTGTGATATGGTCCCAAATCTTTTGTGCATACACCCCTTGAGTAGTCAAAAAGCATGACAGATAAACACTAATTGGTATTGCTGCTGTTTATTTTAACTAACCTATACCTTGTTTCTTAACAAATATGTATCATTACTTGTTTCTGCCAAAACTTGGAATACATCAGTAACCTCAAATCACAAGCAGTATGCATCTTCATCTCCTTTCAAGCTGAGCTGAGGAGGAAATAATTCCTCTAAGATAAGCAAGAGACATCAGAACTTTTCTTTGTTTGACAGACCACATGCAATAAGGTAAGAACTGTCATCTCTTAGGAACAGGAGCCATCTGCTTCATGTTAAGTCTGTACTCTACTTAGTATGAGGGAATCCTACTAGAGTTCCTAAGTACTATCAAGACACAACTAATGGCCACCAAGAACAGAGACGTGGAATATCAGAACAACCTATGGGCAATATTACTCAGCAAGCTATTCTACTGCATTGTGTAAAATTGTGCATTTTATATTCAGGGCCTTTGCAAAGGAAGTGAATTTTTTTATAAGGAAGTATGATGAAAGAGGCAAAGAAGTAGTCCACATTCACATCTTTATTTAAGTGTTACCTACATAAGCTATAATTTACAGACCGATCTTTTCAGGGAAAAAAAAGAAAAAACAACCAAAAAACCTCAATATCCAAACACTGTATGTGAATCTACATAAATTTTTAAAATTTGCAGAATTTACAAATTAATATTCAGAGCAGTTGGGTAAATTATACATCCTCCCTCAATATCCACACTCTAAGAGCTGTAAAAGTCATACAGGCACAAGATAAGGTATTTTCTTTGTACAACCATCTATTTACATAGCTTTTTCCGATACACGTGGTTCAGTTCTCAAAGTAACTGCCAAGGTTTGCAAAACAGTGTATTTAAAATACATTTAGCAGCATATAAAATTAGATAAAAAGGAAAGACATTTTGCTTTAAAAAAGAAAATGTGAGATGACAGAAACAAATCCATAAGAAAAATAGATTAAGATATATTTCTGTTATGACATTAAGAACAGCTAGTCATTACAGAATATAGGCAAAACACTAATAAAACATACCAATTTATGAGCATTTGAGTTCTAGTCCTGAGCACAGAGTATACGTAGCTGCACAACTTTGGTCAACAAGGATTATATGCTAACATTAACACAAATCATATGGCATTCACTGTTAGCAAGATACAGCCATGTCAGATAGATGTGTCATTAACAGCTTCTTCCCATCTTTTACTCACTCCGCTTTCCTAACAACAGTGTAAGTGACCTTTAGAATCTTGAAACAACGCCTGTCATAATCAAAGGCTTATTACTGGGACATCATCATCATTCCCCTGCTACCCTAAAATGCAAAACAGCTGATCATACTTGTGAGTGAAATACAGCAGAGCACTTTCGTTATATGTTCCACGTTATAATTTTGAGATGGTCATTAGAGAAGACTGATTTCCAGTTAATTTTAACCGCAAGTGTTACATATGCACACAAATTCAGCCATAATATATAGACATATATATGTGACCATTGAGACACAAGCATGTAACCAAGAGGTTATTTTTTTCTTAAATACAGTACATATTTTAAGGACAGCAGGTCTAAGTAGAAGAGTTCACTCTCAGTTCATTCCAGTCATCAGTGTTTACCTAATAAACATGCAGCAAACTGCATAGAGTGCACCTCAAATTCATCAATGTATTCATTTATCCCCATCATTTCAATTACTGGCAAGATCTTCATTTGCATCTCCTGTATCTGAGCTCTGTCCATCTATTACATTTCGAGCTTTCCAGATCCTCACAGTCCGGTCACTGAAAAATAAAACAAAGCAGTATTAAAGCTAGGGATGAGGGAGGGCAAGGAAGTTTATTCTTAAAAGCTCAGGTGTCTTATTCAGAAAGGCATTGTTGGCAAAATAAGATTTCCTTAATGGATACGCAAGGGTCATTCCACCTCCAGGAGACTTTGTACTCTAAGATGTACAACATTTAAGATTCCCTAACCTTATTGCAGCAGTGGCTACTACCTTTTACCATCTAGGCAAGTATAAAGGTTATATGTCTAAGGAAAGTAAAACTCCTACTCTGCTATTACTTGATTTTTTTAAAAATACAGCTAATGGTAATAGGCTTAAGCAGACTGACATCAGAGAAGAGCTTCTATCATGTAACTATTTGTGACTCAGCAGACCACAAGCAAACAGCCAGTGTACTACAGAATTAGAGACACAGACTCCGTAGGACAAGACTGCTTCCTGCCATAAAAACGTGTCAAAAGTTGTAACAGGTTAAATCAAACAGGACCTGAAACGTGCTCCGTTTACATGAGAGGTGTCAATCTATAATAAGAAAAGGTAAAAAAAAAAAAAAAAGCACAGAACCACAAGACAATACAAAGTCCTAAAATCCCTGTCCAAAAAAACCCAAACCCCTTTGCCAGGGTATATGCTGGAAAGCATATACCAGTGAGCTGCTGGTCAGAAGCTCAGGAGAGGCAAGCCGTAATTCTGTACTTTTGGTAACAGTCACTATTTATGCAATTTTAAAGTATGTGTAAGTAAAGTATCACATGGAATGTGTTACAAAACTCTATCATAATTAAAAAGTAAAATAAAGAATTAGTCTTGTTAAATAGCAATTTATCCTGTGCAACAAAAGTAGAAGTTATGAATTTCTCATAAACATTGAGTTACGTGACTAGCAAACACTGACTCATGTATTCCTTATAACCCCCTCAAAAAAAGCCAGGAGGCAGCAGTCAGGACAGACTTTATCACAGTATAGAGGTTTTCTGACTTGAGCCTTCACTTCACCGTAAATTGTCAGGAATACCCTAAGTTCTGTAGACCTTCATCACAATGTTACAAGTGCCAAAAGGCTGGGATTTTCTTTCACTAGTTAGAAAGAATAAATTTCAGGTGCATGTACGTTCTAAACTTATTAATAACCTTTAGGCAAACAGAGACATAAGCTTTGACGTCTCTACCCCTATCTACTAATGCTTAAACGTAAAAATAGGCCACCAAACGTGGAAACTTGGCAACTTTGAAATCCTGCTCCAATTCAGAACGACCTGCTTTCAGTTCAGAAGGCCAGAAGCTTCTGCGACTGGCACTAGAAGATAATACAACAGCTTTCACAGCTCCTGTGCTCGGACTATGCCACTAAGCAGGCTCTGCTGCCGTCTCCCACACTTTCTTCAAAATGAGATATTTTTCTTGGTTTAGTCCCCTGAGGTTTCAGGTATTCAATTTGCTCACTTTCACTGAGGAAGCAAATATTCAAATCAAGGTGTTTAAAGGACAGTAGGACAGCTTGCAAAGCTTCTGCTACACACCACCACTTAAAAACAAACAAACAAAAACCAAACCACAAACCAACCATGTACCATGGCTTTTAGATGCATTCCCACAGGTCAGGAATCAGTCCTAGCAGTAAATAGCCCAACTGTAGAGACAACCTGGTAGAGTTCTCAACTATTGCCAAATTCTCCCTGCCATCCTGTAGACCAGTGGTCTCCAAACTTTTTTGATCACGCACCCCTACCACTAAAAAATTGTTGAGCACGCACCCCCATGTGTATTTATTCATAAATTATTATATACACATATTACTGAAGTTCTAGTATTTTCTTCCTGTGCCCCAACGGATCATGTTGTGCATCCCTTGGGGCACATGCACCCCACTTTGGAGATCACTGCAGTAGCATTTAGGGGCATGGACCAGGTCTCGCCATGCTTGCTATGAAGTGACTTACACAACTGAAGATCTCCTAAATGCATTTGCATGGGCAGAATCCTAGCAGGACCTATGGAAAAGAAAGATTCATGGAGAAGAAAAACTCACTCTGCTGCTGTGAAAATCTGGCTGGAGTTGGTGCAGATTGCATTTATAGGGCTGTCGTGTCCCTTCATCTCCCCAATGGGTGCGAAGGTATCCACATTCCAGAGCTTGAGGGTGCCTCCTCTGCAGCCACTGAGCAGAACCGGAGCGCCAGGTACCAGGCCAAGAGCACACACCCAGTCTTTGTGAGCATTAGGAACTTGCTGAAAAAGAGAAGGCAGGCAAGTCTCACAGGGCTGAAAAAACTTGTAGAGGAATAAGCACAGAAATGGAAAAATCCCAAGTTCTAAGCCCGATTCCTGTCCTGCAGTAGATTTGCTACGTGACGCTGGGTATCTCTCAGCCCTGTGGCTTCTCCTCCTTTAGGGCAAGGAGGGTGCTATCTTCCACGAGGCTACTTGTATACCATAAGTTTGTTTCTCTCTGTGAAACAGTACTGCAAAACAAGAAGAAAGTCCAATATGCGCAACTGACCTGACGTGGAACAGAAATTAATTTAGGATAATGCTAAATCTGCATATGTTCAAATGCACATTTGAATGCATATTTGAACATATGATCTCTGTATATGTTTCAAGTCTGTAAAACAGTTATAAAACACAAAAAGAAAATCCAAAATACTGCTCAAAAAATACACCAGGGAGACAAACTGTTTCTATATTTGCCTTCCTCCTTTCTTCTTTTCCCATTACACATTATAAATTGATTTTGTGATGTAGCACTTAACAAAAATACATTAATTCTTTATTGAGGAAGGACACTAGCATTTCACTGCTAATTCAGAAAGCAAAATGCTGCACAGACCAGCTGAGAAAAACACCCATTTGATACCAACACTGGGGAGATAATAACCTAAGTTTGCTCTCTTTTAAGGGGACCAGGAATGGCTCTTCTCCAGCTCAGTTTGGTAGGAACTGCTTTGGTTTGCTGCCTTTCTCATATTATGGAGCACATGCAGCTTTCTAGGAGCATCTTGGCGTTTTACCTATAATATACACTGCTATCACAACACTGGTGGTCTGGTCCTGAAACACTTCATAAAACTGGGTGGAGGGGGTTTCTTATAAATCTTAATTTTGTCACAGAAGCATTTTGTGGCTTGGGTTGTATAGCATGAAGTGAAGTGGATGACGTCCAAATTCTTTTGAATACCATGTTTGTTAAGCGTTTAACACACGTATGCCAAACCATGACCTCTGTTGAAATGTTAGCATTTATACCTTAAAGCAGTTCAGCTCTGTTTTCAGGGTGGGTTGGTTTTTATTTTCCCTTCATCTAAAACAGTTGAGTGTACACACCAGAAGAAAGTTGCAACAATAGAAATTCTCACTGGATATGGGGGAGGGTGGGAAGTTCATACATGAGCAGTTTAAGCATTGCAATGGGTCACCCAGAGCAGCTGTGCAATCTGTGACCTGGGAGGTTTTGAAAACTCAGCTGAGTAACCAGACCTAACTACAAAGTTGGTCTTGCTTGGATCAGTGGGCCAACTTTGCACTGTGACACCTCCGGTGGGCCCTTTCACCCTGAATTCCCCCATGACTAGCAAAAGTAACAGCACTTTTCTTCATTCCCTAAAAAGACAGCGAATAAAAATTATTTATATTGTTTTGTCAAATGCTTTAGTCTCACCTCCTTGGAAAACACACAACATTTTGTAGAAATTAAAAAAAAGAAGGAATCGTGAGATCTTTTTTATTAAGTTCGACTTTTAAAACTAAAACAGGGGAACATGAAGTATAGAAATTATGAAATGCACATATACCAAAAGGAAAGTAAGAAAAGGAATACAATTAAGTCCACTGTTATATACTACTTTACCCCCAGCCCTATATTCTTTCTGATGTTAAATTAATTGCAATGGCAAAAACGCACATTGCATAATGCTTTAATGAGCCTAAAATGCAAGAGTGAAGATGCTTCTTACAACTTTAATAAAGTCATCCTGAGACTACAAAATCTTTCCTGTTCCTCTGGTCCTCCTGTTTTTGCTAACAAGCTGCTTAGTACGTTTTCCTAGACAGAGAGATATGAGAGTAGATGTCCCAATATGGCCAAGTGAAGGTTTTCTATAAGAAGCTGAATTTCTGAATCCTTCTTTTAACTGTGAAGTCTTAGTAGCATTCTGAAAAGAAACTGGCACCCAGTTGGACAATTTTGAAAGAAGTTAAAGACAGACTGTATATTTATGGAATACTAAGTATGCCCATATAGAAATTTTCTTCTTAAGGTGACTGTCCATTATTCTCTCATGTCCCAAAACTTTAATATTCTATTTGTTTCCTTGCTATCAGTCTGCACACTACATGCACATAAAAGACATGTTCCTCCTCCCTCCAAGAATTACTAAATGATTGGTATCTAACCAAGCCTTTGCAAAAACAGCAGTATCTTCTGGCATTTGTTTTTCTGCCTTCCATTTCTCAGAGTCTCAACTTAAATAATTGTATCTCTACTTCAACAACCTCTCGTAAGACCTAAAAGAACAGACTGACTTATAGCAAGTAGCTAAAAATCAAAGTTATCTATGTCAGACAAATTACAATGAACTTCAAAGTTTTCCTGGATTTGAGGTCCTTTTTGCACCCCCCCTCCCCCCCTTTTATAGCAATAAAAACTTACAGCAAATATGTTCTAACAGCAAACAGATTATGTGTGTGTTGTATACCTTACATAACATATGCATTGTATAACAAGATGAATGGAGATCTAAGGAGTAAGCTTTTTAGAAAAAAGACTGGGTGGAGCGAAGTACATTGTAAACCCTCTTCACAAGAAAATATTCTGTAGCCTGATCTGAAGCATTGTTCATCATTAATGAGTTCCCAGTGCAAAATTTACCAACTTATCAATAACAAGAATGATATCCAATTGTTCCAATCACAGAGGAGGCAAGTGCTGCCTTCACTTCGAAGCAAAAAAAAAAAAAAAAAAAATCCACATACAACAGCTAAAATAGACAGCTAACTACTTCAGAATTTCCTGATGCTACACACACTGAAAAGAAAAGCAACTGCGTTCCTAGTGTAAAGATAAAGTAATTATCGATTTCTTTCTTAGTCAGTGCTCTGTACCTTCCCTATTAAAAACATCAGTATCTAAGTGAATAGTCATTGTATGAGCCTGAACATTTACACAGCCTGAAAACAGTTCTACAGCATGACTGTCACATTAGCCGCGTGATTTTTTTCCATTACCTGAAGAAGGTCTTTTTGAGCCAAATCCCATTTCTTAATTCCATTATCTCTGGATCCGCTAAAAAGGTTGTCTCCCATAATAGCAAGTGCTTCAATGCCATCATAATGAGGAGGTTCAAAATTGTGTGTAGGACTTACACTTCCAAGAGCCCCTTCAGTCACATCGAACATCTAAAATAAATAAATGATCAAATACATTAAGCCAAATTATCTGCCATCTAACCAGCTTGGAAAACACTGCAGTGATTAACTTCAGGGGAAAAACTTGGAAAGTCTTATTACCACTGTATCATGATGTATATTTGACAGAATTTATCTACCAAAACAACTCCTTTCTCCTCTTCTACCTCTTGGCTGAAGCAGGAATGCTTCACTAACTTCAGAGAAGACTGCTCTGGGAAGAACTGCTACTACTCGGTTACGAAATACACAGTATCTTTACAAGGAAGAGCCTATATATACCGTGTGGTGGGCTAGAGAAACAAAGCTCATGAGTGAGTATGGGAAACACGACTCACACTGGGAGAATGGTACAGGCAACTGCAGGAAGAGGCATTAATATATTTTTCTGGACAAGGTGTTTTGGCAAGGGTTACATGCCATTACATGCTGATGCTTTCCATGGACTAGACACACCTCTCTCCTTGGCTTGTGCTCCAAGAATGAGGTCTTAAAACAGATTCTTTAAGTGAGGCCATTTTAACAATTTAAGGCATAATCAAGCCCATCAGCTCTTTGTTCCTAGAGCAGCAGAGTAAGCAACCTTGTGTCATTTTGCATTGTAGCGAGCCGGAACTCACCCAGTTAGACTGAGCTGAGGAGGAACAGATGAGCCATAACTTTTTAAACCCCTACCACAAGCAAATGTCAGACTTCATCCCCTATTATTTGCTCTTCATTGACCTTTTGAAATGGATAAGCTTGGCAGTAAAAATGGGACAGCTTGGTAGCATAAAAGAATACCTTAAGTGAGTTAAAGGTATTTTAAAAGTTACTGCATTCAATTAACATGCATCAGTTCCAGTTGTAACAAAAAAGTTACACCAGAAAAATTAGGCCCTTAGACAGAGGTGACTAATATTCCTGGCTCAGTAGACAAGACAGTAGTTTCCTGTGGCAGGGGAAAGCAGCATCTGTGACCAGACCTACTACCCCCCGTGGACCTACCCACATGGAGAAGCACCAAGAATTCCCAAACTACTGCACTGACCATGCACATACAGATCATTTGTACTATCCAAAGCAGCTTGACAATTATGGACGCATTCACCTTGCAGAACGCACACTACTCTGCAGCACATAGCTATGGCCAAAATATCCTTGGATATTCTAGTGGTGTAAGTCAAGAAGCAGGCGGCCTCACTAGGATGTATGTAGCCTGCCCACAGCAAGGGAGCACACAAGAATGGCAGATAAACTTCTCTGACTGTTGACAGCTCTGTTTTCCAAAAGCCCTTCCACCTTCTTGTTTGTCACATGAGTTGGTAGCATGACGCACTTGCATTACATGATCACATACTGTTGTCCCCACTGAGGTCCTACACTCATTACTGTGCCAGGATGGTAGCTCTTAACTAACCCAATATTCTAAACCGTGCAGAGAAGTAATTATTAGAGTGCCTCTCTCTGTCACCCTACTGCCTAAGAATCCTCTGGTGTCTAACCACAGGGACTGCTGATAGGATTCAAAACCATGGCCCAAACTGTCAAGCTATGCACCCACCTCCCAGGCAACCTTCTGAGGCTGGCGCAGGTCACAGCCAAGAGTCCAAGAATTGCAGGATAATGTCAAAAAGAGAAAGCCCTTCTCAGTGAGAAAGCTCACTGAGGTTCTGGCTCCTGCTCCTCTCCCAGATGTGTTTATACACTTTTTCTAGTGTGCAAGAAGCATAAAGAGCAGAAAAAAAGAGTACTCCTGCACAACAGGCTAGAGTATCTTGCTCACTTTCTCTTCGGCCTTGTGAATCACATGTTCTTTGCAGTGTGAGGGTCAGCTTTATGGGGAAGATGATGTATAGTTCCCTTAGTCTGGTGGTTTGGGCATACTCCCGAGGAACGAGCTCATGGGTTCAAATACCCCCTGCCTGAGGAAACTATTGTAACAGCACTGGCTATGCTTTGAACACAACTCAGAGCAACCTGCATACTAATGAATACACCAAATAGACAGGGCACCTTGGCTGAGATGTGCTGACCTCTCTCTCCTTTCCCACTCCAGAACCCAGGTAACACTTAAGCAAGAGCCTGGGCTAGACCTAGTAGCTGTTATGTATATTTCTCCAAGACTTCGTACACCCGATGTCCACCTTACTGGGGATTAAGAAAAAGTTTAACTACAGATAACCAGCCAATTAAAAATAGCACTGAAGTGATCAACATTTATTAAGACTGAACATTACTCACAATCTATAACTGATGAAAGAATTTCCGTCTTGGCTATCATGTTCCAGATATGGAGATGTGAGTCACTAGCGCTGAAGCCTGCATCCCACGCTGATGTGAAGAGTTAAAATAAATAAGCAAATACTAATGGTTTACCTTTATATAATGATCCTTTGAACCAGAGACAATAAGATCTTGTCCATTGGAAATTCGATCTACAGTAAGGCACATAACAGGACCTTGGTGACCAGTTAGCTTTCCCGTAGACTGAAATCTTCAAGAATAAGAGAAGAAATGAGGATTTGTAATTTTTTTTTCATTTATGCAATACAATTTATAGCACAGTTTCTGCCAGAATGGATCTTTTTATTTTCCCTATGTCTTCACTATTCATCCCCTGGTTACATATACTCTATTGCTCATATCCATGTGTAAACGTTAAATCTATGTTAAATGTAAACAAAAGCTTCTATTTATGTAAAATGAGAATTAAAAAATTTTAAAGTAAAGACAAATCAGACCCCTCAAAGTATTCCCTGTATTTTGAATGCACTCTTTCTGTTTCGAAAAGTGCCGTTATAGTGTGGCTATCATAGGCCCTTATTATATTACATTACATCAATCAGCTTTCATCATCTCATCAACAAGTACTAGTAAGGCTTCATGCATCTGTCACCTTACAAGGGTCTGTTTTATAGTGCCTGTCTTAAACAAAACCTTGTACTTTTCCTTTCAATGTGTTTTGTCCCTTTTCCTTTCCTGTGTTTGTCCTTTCAGTACATAAAGGGGGCTTATAAGAAAGATGGAGACAGACTTTTTAGCAGGGCCTGTACTGATAAGAGAAGGGGTAACGGTTTTAAACTGAAAGAAGGTAGATTCAGACTAGATATAAGGAAGACATTTTTCACAACGAGGGTGGTGAAACACTGGAACGGGTTGCCCAGAGAGGTGGTAGATGCCCCATCCCTGGAAACATTCAAGGTCAGGTTGGATGGGGCTCTGAGCAACCTGATCTAGTTGAAGATGGCCCTGCTCATTGCACGGGGGTTGGACTAGATGACCTTTAAAGGTCCCTTCCAACCCAAACTATTCTATGATGCTATAATTTTTCCAATCATTTTTACTGAAACTATTCACCATAACCTTAACACACAAGATCATGAGAACCTCCATTATCTCAGTAACCACCATGGCATGGATTAGTTGATCCATATCTTGACCATATTTTGCCTAGGTTATGGACATTACCATTAACAGGAAACACTTCATTGACTTTGTTTCATATGCACAGGTAACCACCTAAAAACATTCTCTTCTACTGGTGTTCAGTACCTTTTCAGGTCCCACATCCTCACTGAGTTTCCAGCAGCCGCATAGAGGAATGTGCCAGTTGGATTTAGTGCAATCTGATTGATCTGGTTTTCTCCAGCCGGGATAGTGACTGTTCTGTTAGTACTACCTGAACACACATCACCAGGCATCGCCTGGCCCGAAGACCTGAGGGGGTGGGGGGAATAAAAAAGAAAACTCCCTTATTTATGTATTCATAATAAGCCAATTATGAATACTGAACATTTGATAGAACACTATAGGCATGAATGCAAATTGTTTTGTTCTTCCATATATTACCAATGCCCTAAACTGACTTAGCCTGAACGTGTAAAGAAAGCCTCCAGGCCCAAACAGTGTACTTAAGTTACACTGTGCTGCATTATTGAATTAAATCTAAGATTTTTTTTTTTTATCTAAAAGTAAGATTCATTTAAACTCTTGGCATTCAAGGTTTAGCATACTTACGTCAATGTCCGAATACACTTAGCAGAATCTCTGATGTCCCACACCTTGATATAGGAAGTTGAGACTGTGAAGACCAGGCTAGTGTAGTTGCAATATTTTATAGAGACAACATTATTTGGATGACCCCCAAGAGACATAATCTCTTGTCCAGTTACCAGGTTCCAGACTTTACAGGTGCGATCTAAATAAAGACCAGCAAAAAGGGAAAAAAATTTAAAAAAATTTAAACAAACAACAAAAAAACCACCAAAGAAACACCACAGAAAACATGTTTTTCCAAAACTCAATTTTTAAAAAGTCCATATATTCATTTGCACTCATACATAACCCTCCATTTTGGTAGGCACTTTTAAAGACTTATTTAATTAACCTGTTTTTGATGGGCATCATCCACCATCATCAAAACTAAGCAAAGTTAATCATTAAATGTCGTGTTGAAGATGTGCATATTAGCTCCCATAGCATTTTAAAAGGATAAAACCCCACATCAACCCTAAACTGTCAAACAGACAGTTTGGAGGCTGTAAAGTTTGGATGATGACAGATCAAGAGAACCACTCAATTTTTAATTCAAGGATTCCTCATCAAGAATGTAGTTCAGGAGGTGCTTTGAGCCTCAGCATGACAGAGGACTGACTGCCACAACAAAATTATAAAGGCGAGAAGTGATCCAAACTATTTGGTGCTTTAGGAGCCTCTGAAAATCCCAATGTAAGTGCTTCAGTCACAATTTTCATTCAGTAGCAAAGGAATTTAAATACTGCAACCTTCTATGTACTAAAGGCCCAGATGCCTAGAGGTTTTCAAGACTTTTGCAACACAAAGAGTCCACACAGGCAACCCTCCTTGTTGTACCACGTCTGTATCGCTCCGTATATTTCAGAAGTATATTTTTACTGGAATAAGTACTGGGAGGATGAAGAGAAAACTTCACGTGTAGGTGGTGTTTATAAGAGCACAAAGAAGGTAAGTATACCAAGAACTCATCAGCTACTTTAAAAAAACCCAACTATCAAGACCAGAGCCCAACACCCGTAATGCACCTGAAAGCTTATCGGCATTCCTGAATTGGTGCTGTCTGCTAGTGTTATGGCTGTCAGTGAGCTGAGGCTTTCTGCTTCAGCAACAATTTCCGAAAGATTTAATGTAATTAAACCACTGTCTATACTCTTGTACTTTTGAGGACAAGGATACTTTGTAAAGTTTTCCCCTCCAAAAATATATACAGGAATAATTCTTCCATAAATATGGGAAGCTAGCATATGACAAGAAAGAGCAAATATTTACATCTGCAAGCACCCCTGCGTCAAAAACAGCAAACCCTTTAGAACACAAATCTAGACGTAAAATAAAAACATATTTAAAAGCCTTTTTTTTCCCCACATAGCCACTAAATTTGAAAACTCAATACAAATCAAGCAAGCCACATTTACAGAAGCTAAAAATACATCCTTTTTTGCACTTGTATCCACTTCCACAAATGTTAAAACGTTGGCTTAAAACTTATTAGACCAAAAGTTTGCCAATTCACTTTAAGAACGTGTCTTGGTATTTTTAACAGCCAGGTAGTAGAATAGCACAGAAACCATACCTTTCTTCCAAAACACTATTTCTACCAGCTTGAAGAGTTCATAGAGTGGCTGCACCATCCAGTAGGGAATTTAGTGACTACTAGATCCAGCCCCTCCCACAACTGCCATACAACTCTTACACCCACAAGGGACAGTATGAGGTGCACAAGGAAAGCAGAAAATGGCCCTAGCTCTGCTCAAAGAATCAACTATGGGAGGAAGAATCTATTCAATCTCTGTAGGTAGCACAGCCAAAGATGTGCTGATTTCCACCTCTACGCCTACCCTGAAGCTATTACTTTGCATTGCATGTTATGTGTGAACACGTTACCATGATTGGTTCCATCATATCACTCAACAAATGTTAATGTTATTCTTGAGACTTACTTTTTCCACTACAAATGAACAGCTAAATACTACCCATTGGAATTAAAAACCTGTAGATAATTACTGTAAATCCTTCTTTAGCTTATGTTGCAAAATGGATCCTCACAATTTTCCAGTGTGTTTGCAGCACTAAGCACATGAAGAGAATTTCATAATATCCCAAGTTGTCAAAGCAGCCTCTGTAGGCAGAACAGACACATGAAGCTTGCCTAACCTTTAGATCCAGTGAAGAGAAGATCATCAGTTGCATCAACACAAAGCACAGCCTTGGTATGTCCTTCAGCTGTATAAATACACTGAAGTGGGGATGATCTGATGGATTTTGAAGCAGGGAATGGGTTAATTATCCCCCTAAAGAAAAAAAGAGAATGTGAGTTGGGCATAGTAATAGACACAAATAAAATTAATTTACTTAAATGTAGGGAAAAAATTAATCTAATTTTCTTACATGGGCAGAACAGCTGAATACCTTTCATAAACTATGTAAGGATTTTTACTGTTTAGCTTCAAAAATTGTCAGCTCTGGACTATCAGTTAAAGGAAATCACATACAAAACCAAACAAATGAAAAAGACAAGATGCTGAGTATTGGGTATATGGGAAAGTCTGCATAATGCTGAAAGAACTAGGATGCTCCTGGATTCATAGGTCTAACCTTAAGACTGCAAATTGCATAGACATCTTAGTCTAAATAGCACGTCTGAAAAATGGAGCAAGTGTAGCGCATGCAGCCAATTCCAAACTCAGCAGGCATTTCACATCAATTGCCTTCTACGGGCAGGCTTGGACAACTGCTGCTAATTTGTGTGCCTGAGGAAGGTTCCTACTGCACCCTGTAACCAACGCCACACTTGTACTCAAACGGCTAAAAGGGAGTATGGTTGGAGTACAGATACCCCAGAGGAATCTTCCTGGGGCTTTGTAGCTAGTTCTGTGGTGATACCAAAAGACTGTAACTCAGCCTGGGGGAAAAAAAAAAAAAAAATTAAAAAAAAAAAAATCACAGTTCGTCACCAAACAAAAATTATCAGCAGTCTAAAATCCCATGCATACAACTGCACACACACGGGCTCCACTGATTTCTGTGAAGTGTAGAAAAGCCTCAAGGTAATGCCCACACACATGCAACACAATGCTGTGACCTGACCAGCTTGCAGTTAAGACTCACTATCATGCTTTTCTCGGAATTACACGGGTGACTGAGAAAAAGAACTAAGCCATAGTTCTATCTCACAAAAAAAAAAAAAAAAAAAAAAAAAAACCACCAAAACACAAAACCACCACACACAACAGTGTCAGATGCTTTAGGAAAATGTAAAAATTCCATACTATTGCCCAGAAGCTTGCTACAGGAAGGAAAAGGTCCTTCATGATACTATCTAACTTTGTGACAATTAGCTGGTTTATCTAGTACAGTCTTAGAAATTATTATTTTATGCATTTTTACCGTTCAGGACATCTTCATTCATATAATTCATTACTCCACAATCCTTTTATAGATTTTACTAATATTAACACTGTCTTAAATTATTTGACAGTAACTTCCTCATTTTAGAAAGGCATTCACCTTTCATTCTGCACCTTTTTATGTTTTCAGGAATACAGGAACAATTTACTTTATTATTATGATTAGTTCAGGTGTCTATGCTTTTGTTTTCTAACACCACACAAAACTAATATGGTTTTCTCTGTAATATTCCCCAGTGGATCATGCTGCCTCTAGACTGAGTTATTCCTACTGCTGTTCTCACCCACTCGTTCCCTTGACAAGCCACGTAAAATACATGTCCTGGAGCTATTTCTCTACCTATGTGCAGTGCTCCGAAATCTACAGACAAAAAAAAAAATGCTACGACTGCTACAATGACCAGACAAAGCCACCATCACATTATTATTAGCCCTTTGACTGCCCCTGTCTTGATAAATTAATTTTTCACTGAGTACCAAAATCCTAAGCCACAGCTTAGAACATGAGTGGGGAACATTTCTTTCATCTCTTAAGCCACTGTGCATTCTGTCAGAAAGACATCATAAAAAACCTAATCATTTTTATTTACGCTGGGATTTAATTTTTAGTGACCAAAGCATACAACTGAACAAGAAAAACAAAAAGAAAGAGAGAAGCATATAAAACCTAAGAAAATGTCTGCTCCTCTTTTTTTTTAAAGAAAACAAAGAGAGAAAGAATATGTCTAAGGAAAGGTTTATACTCTACTTCATTTAAAAAGAAAAAATCCGACATGCTAAACAACGATAAAGAACACCCTAAAAAAGGAGGGGGGAGACATGCTTGACCAAAATGTCAGATTTATAAACTTCTGGCAAAAGCAAAAGAGATACAGTGCACAAATATCATGAAGATTCATGCAGCAAAATGAAATTTCCTAAGAACTGGAATAACTTCAGTGAGAGATGCCAAGAAAACAGAAAAGAGAAAGAGAGAGTACCTGTGTACCTCCGACAGAGAGGAATCACTTTCATCAGACCTACAATCAACAGTGGTGGAATTGTGAGGAGAAAGAATATAGGTATCAGCAAAGTAAAGCCTCCATATGAGAAGAACAAACAACAGCATGGCCAATTCAGAAAAGCAATGCAAATCCACATACAGTATGCAGCACTGCTCAGGGCATACCTTAAACCCATGATAATACGGGGAGCGGGGAGGAATAATAATCTTAAAATAGCACTCTCAGCAGTAAGTTACACTGGTAGACTGTCTCAGCCCAAGAAGCTGAGTAACACCAGCTGAGCCATTTCTTATTTCCCCAACATTTTCTTACAGAAGTAAAGGCAAAGTAAAAGGAGAAGATGGATGCATAATTTAACCTCCGTAACATAGTGCTTGTTGAATATATCAAAAGGGAAAATAATTCTGAACATTAATGCCTGTTAAGTTTAGAAGAAACATGTAAAATGTTAATCATAAAAATATAAATATCAAATGTATTGATAGCCCACTGACATAAGAACGGCAATTTGCAAATGATCCTAAGTTCAAGATCCTTCACCTTTCATTTTCAAAAACATTTAAAAATAAAAAACAAGAAAACACACAAGAAAAAATCCCCCCCAAACATGTACATTTGCAGTATGTCTTAAGATGTCCTTCATTTTCAACTCAAATCAAACAAGATTCAGCAGTTTCAATTTGACTTCGAAGTCAGTCCACAGAAAATGAAAAGGGTTAGGTGAGAGTTAGCAATAAGATAAAGGCAACATAGCTAAGATAAAGAAGTTACAAGCACATTTAAACTACTGAAAGCCTTGCAAGCTCCTGCTTGGTGACTCTGTAGACCACTGAAAAAAAACAAACTTTTATAAAAAACGATAGTGTAAACAGACAAGAGCAATTTCTTGTCTTGCTACAGTCAGAACTAAAGGTTTATTCTACGTTTGAGTTGCAGTTCATAAGCGCTGCATGGCACTAGTATCAGTACTGAAACCTGCAATGAAGATGCTGCTCAAGTCCACTGCAATTTGGAGTAAGGCTCCTACAGAAACAGATGCCTAGCATGCCAGGAAACTAAGCTCTACTTCTTCCAAACACGGTATGAATATTATCTGCTCCTCCAGATCACGTCCTAAGGTCAGTCTGTTCAATAATTTGGATAATCTCTAAACAACTGTGTTCTAGCCATTTCAACATCCCATCCTCTGGGGTGCTGTTTGTGACAGCACTTGGAACAAAGCTGGAGTAACTGAATAACTGTCAAAAGCACTATTTCCTAAATTGTCAGCTAAATCCTACTTTCAAGGGTAAACACGCACACAAATACACACACATCTAAGAATTCTACTGTTCTTTTCTATTTCGGGTTTAAAACTACAAATACCAGACATAGCCTAGACAACAGGAAACAAGGTTCAGCAGGAAATTGCTTGTCTTGAATTTTTACTATGGGTCCATGGAAGTTTAAAATCTTTTCTTTGAACTACACAAAAACACAAAAAATGTCTCCTTCTGTCTTGCAGGAGAAGGGCAACATATCTAACAGATACTACACTGATAACTTGAGTGCACTTTGCAATTCCCTGGTTGGGGGCTGAGGCTTCCCTCTGTGACTTACTTATCCTGCTGAACTGATGTGTTTCCCTGAGAAACAGTAAGACGACTAAAAACATTCATTTCATTACAGGGCCGGCTTGGTGGGGAAGTAGGAGGTGACAGACTAGCCTCTGGGGCTCCAGAATCTGAGCTACAAGAAAAAAAGAACATCTTCTTTAACAGGTTATGAATGGTTAGAGAAGTTAAATGCAACATGCCTCAAATGTTAGATGCTCTTTTCTTAAGCAAATAAATGAAATTATAATGCTAGCTGCAGGTATTTCCCAGAGAAGGCAATAAACTTAAGACTACAAACTGCTGCAGAGTGCAAGGTGACACAACGTTCTAAGTTTATGTGCTAACAGTGAAAGGTCCAGGCAGAAAACACGTATGTAAAATGAAGAAATTCTTATAAAACTGCAGTTTTAAAAAAATTGATGACTTCCATTGCTAAAAAAAAATGTCATTTGCAAATGCTCCAAAGGACATTTTCTCAGGGCTCTGCTCCTGAGTTATTTTGTACAGAGAAATACTCTGGGAAAAAAAAAAAAAACGCACATAGAAGTTGAGCAGTGAATAATTTCACTGCCAACAATAAAAACTGTCCTAGAATTAAAGAAATAGAAAAATACAGATTTCTTTTTCAAGAAAATATACTCAAGGTTTAAATCATGTCAGAAAAAGTAAATTTAAAAGAATCTTACAGTTTTTGTTCTTTTGCCTTTGTCTTTTCCATTGTTTTCTCATAGGCTTTTCTCTTCGCTAAAGGTGAAGGCTCAAGTATCTTCTTCTCTGACAGAGATGGCTGTCTAGAACTAAAGCAAGAGGAATCATTATCTTACTTTAAGGCCCTTTACAAACTTGCTTTTCTTACATTAGCTGTCATTCTCCCACTCAGATTTCAAATTTCAGAATGTGCTTAATCTATTATTGTCTCTCTTGAATCTACGGACTCTAAATTTGTTATCACATTTTAATATAAAAATACACCAAGTTTATTAACTTTCACAGTTCGTCAACATATAAAGAGCCAGATACTGAATATGCAAAGGAGATTTACTAATTCAACAATAAAAGAGACTGACTAAAAGACATACAGTGGAGTACGCATCTCAAATTAAGACCACGGGGAAGATGGAAGGTCTGACTAAGAGCTAAAATTTCAGCTTCCACAACTTTCATCTACAATAGAACACTTACAGACACGAAGAATGGTGAAATTATGACTTACATATGAATTAACTTTTACATTAACATATTCATGTTCCAATATCAAATTCAAAATTAGGAAGTGAGAAAAAAATATTTCCCATTGACAGCCTGACTATTCTAACATTGCTTCTCTTTGTCCCCCCTTCCCTTCTTCCTTGCTTTTCATCCCTCCTTTGTCTCTCTAGCTCTTGATCTGAAATAATTCCAGTTCACAGTCATTGTGGTCTTTCTCCCAACCTTTTACTCCCCATTAAAAATAGTAAAAAGATCAAGATAATCCAAATGTCATCATTCACCACAGTCAGATAAGAAAAAAAAAAAAAAAAAAAAAGAAGGGAATCTGGATGGTCTCCAGTCTTCTGAACTCCTGTTTCTCACTTGCTGGGCAATCAGAAAAGCAACATTTGCTTTGGTTTGTCCTTTTTTGTGTGTGTTTAGAAGTTGTTTCTATGAATATAAGGACCAGAAACACCCACTAAAAGAGAGAAAGCAGTTTCTGAAAGTGCTTTTGTGCCACACAACTTTATTAAGCAGACAATGTTCAGCTGGCAGGCCACCTGCCTGACACAGTTACTAGTATCTGGTCTCAGAGCTCTACAGGCTCTGGATCTACATAGCTGCAACTTCTCTGCATGAGAAAAGCTGTACCAGTTTCCCTTGAGAGGAAGTCTGTGCTCTATAAAAAATCCACCTGGGTACTGGCGTGCAGAATAACATGATTTAGCAAGGACAGCACAACCAAGAACTTGACTCAAGTAGCTGAGACTGTCTCAAGTGATCGCATGCACACTGAACACAAGCCCCGACTGGGAGGTGAAGGTCCTACCTGTAGGACCTAGTGTCAAGAGTTGCGTGCAGACCCTGGAGCTCCCTTAGGGTCTTCAAGAGACAGGAAAAGGAGGACAAGTGATAACCTGTCTGGTTTTGCACAAAAGCCTAGCAGTTACAGTACACAAAAAGAAGGGGAGCAGGCGGCTTCAATTCCCTCCTCAAGGCCAGAGCACCCATTTCTCTGCAGGGCTCCCTTACCTCTAGGCATACTCTGCAAAGGACATAAAAAGAGGTGGAACAGGACACTCCTTCCCTCTCTTTATGCTGGACCAGTATGCATTTAAGAATGCAAAAGTCCTGGGGTCACAAGGCAAATCCTATGATCAGCCTGATAGCTAGATGTTTCAGCAAGGGTGACAAACTTAGGCAATCATGGCAGCGGAGACTATAACCCATCTGTCTACTGTGCAGCTACTAGGTTAAATAAACCACACCAGAAACTGGAACCCAAGCTCCGCTGCCTCACACCAGTGTCCTGCGTATTCAGGCACGGAGCCAGCTCCCTCTTGCTCACTCTCTACCTGCCACTTGAGTCTTCCATCTTTGACTCCACAGTGGTACATCCTCAGAAGGTGTAAAGAGCATGGTCACGTTATGAATTCTTTTTGAAAGCCTGGAAATGCAGGTATTATAAAAACACAGTAGTCTTCCTGGAATGAACTTCCTAAGTATAGATGTAAAAAAACAGGTGCATGATGTCAGTGACCTGAATGAAAAGGAGCAAGACACACACCTAATTACAGGTTTCCAGTGCCCTTTTAGATTTCCCAGGACATCAGACACAAGACCTACAGGAGACCACTCTACTCTGAAGAGGCTACTGTAGATGAGTTGAGCATATCAAGGGACAACAGCACTAACCATCTTTGTAAATAGAATTGCAACCACACTAACTGCTGCCCACATGCATTTAGGTGCCTCTCAATCACCACAGATCTGAGAAAACTGAGGCATTTCCAGAGTGGGGCAGTTTGTACATGTGCAGACGCCTAGACTTGCACCTAAGCATGTAATTAATTTCTGTCACTTCGAGAATGCGTATTTTGGTTCACTATTACTGCTTCCACATCCCTGAATGCCACTTAAGTAAGTGGCACAAGGGAGATAGAGTTTACTGCAGATAAGACCACAATCTGCTCCAGAAGAATGTATTTTATTACAAGAGACATGATGGCACTACAGGCCCATACAGGAAGGCCAGATGGCTCACAAAGAGAACCTTTCTTCAACAATGACCAGGGACCAGCAGAAATAGCGATACAGTATAAAGTATACTGAGTTCTAGTTTTGAAAAAGCATCTCAAATTACAGTGAGGAAGTCACTGCAGACCAATTGTGGGAATTCTTGATCATGTATCTGCTAAAACATGATCAATAACAAACAAAAATATATGTGAGGCCTACTGCTGATTGAATTGATTTACCGACAGCACATAACTCTCTAATGCTCACAGAACGCAGTTTTTGGAAAATCCTGTTTTGCCTCCTTGCTGGCTCACTTTCACAAATGGATACATTCTACAAGATGTAATGAGGCAAAAGTTGGTATTACCTGAGTCTTGGATGCCAGGTCATAACACTTGACGTTTTAAATCTTGAAGCTTCAAAAGTCTCTAGTGATCTCACACTAACTGCTGAAACAAGTGGGTTTTTTCACCTATCCTCACCCCCAAGAGCTTTCTTTCCAAGCAGATTCTACTTGTAAAATGCACTGAAGCCATCAGCATGGGTTAATAATTGCTGTCAGCAGTGTTTTACTGTTCATGAGTGCCACCTCAAGCAGATGCTAGAAATACATAGTAAAAATAATAAAAATTGCAAATGTGCATTAGATGGAGACTGCTGTAAAAATATTATGCAAATAGGACAGATGGATAGTGAAAGATGCCTAATTCCAGAATCTGTAACATGAAGACAGCTATGTGACACAGTTTTTCTGTATCACTGTATGGGGCAAGCACATTCAGTTTACGCATAAATTTGTGCAAGATAGGACCTAGTACCTAAAAAGCCAAGAAAAGGGTCTCTAGCAGTGAATGGCTAATAACCAACAGTGATATTGATAGATCTAAAAAGAACAGCAAGAGCAAGTGGAAAAAAAAGAGAGTGCATGTGAAAGACCTACTGGCCCCAAAATAAAAAGACAAATATAATATTTTTAGTTCTATTTGGCATCAAGTAATACTTTCAATTAGTAAATCTGTTCTGCAGGTAAGTGCAACCTGCAAATAGAAAGGATTTTTGCGGATTCATAATATCCAACGTGTTTCTTTCAACTTTACATTTGCATGCTCTATTATTGTATAGACTTCTTCATTTTAAGCATGGGCCACATAAGATGACTTACAGAAAGATTCTACCTAAGAGTCAGGACCATATACAGATACTATTACTACATGATATAACATTTTTGGGTTGGGTTTTGGGGTGGCGGTTTTTTTTTTTTTTAAGTCTCTCTGCTGTTCTAAGCAGATTCTCACTGGCTCCCTAGAACGTGGATTTCCCATAGCACTAATACAGCAAAGTGTCCAAGGTACTACATGGATTTTTCCAACGACTTAGAAACAAGGCTACAATAATTTTACTATGACAAAGCAGCTTAACAGAACTTATACCTTCAGTGAGAAACACGTTACTTAAAACAGTGCATTTATACTTTCTAGAGTGATGATGGTAGAAAAGAAGGAGGAGCTTTGTCAGTATTATTTAGTAAGCTTCAAGTATATCAACGTCCTTTGTAAAGTTAAAATAATAGATTAAAAGAAATTGGCAACATGCATTTTTTGAAAGCGAAGGATAATTAGTACAGCATGGCCAAACTTACATGCTGCCTATCTTAGAAGGTAAGCCAGATGGTGGGGGAATAAACTCTCTGTCCCTAGCAGAAGTATCATTTGTGTCAGCAGCCATCCCACTTTCTTGGGTTTCTGCAACTGATGCAAGAGGGCCAGCCAAAGTAGAGTCTGCAGCACTAATGTCGGAGACTGAATCACTGCTGTCTGCATATAGCAATTCCATCTGAGTAGTGGTCCTCCGGCGGGCCTGGAGACAAATAAAAACCAACTTGTAACTTGAACATTTCATGGTACGTGTCAAGAGTGCTACATTTAAGCTTATCATTAGCTGGTAATTAGCATCCCCCTCAATCACTTTGCAACTACCTTTGGAAACTAAATCAAGGAGCTCACCTCTACTCTTTGGCAATGATTTCAGAGGAGGCAAGTCAAATTCAACAGCATGAAATACTGATTTGACAACTGGTTTCCAAGGATATCCTTTCAACCAACTACAAGTGCCTGTTAATACTACAGGAGTACAATATTACTCTCCTAAGGTTTATCCAAATGAAATGTTATAAAGCAAAGAGGAATAAAGCAAAGTGTAAATTTAAATAGCTACAATTATATTGGTGTGACTTCTTACACTGATGCTGCTTCTGATATACAGACTCTGCTTATTCCTTCGTTTATGTCACTTCAGAAATAGTTTAAGCCAACACAAATTAAGGTTTGCTCAGGATTTCAACAATTTGAAAACAACAGAAAACCTCACAAAGGAGCTAAGCTTTGTGCAACACAGTCATTCTTAAAAAACCAATCTACATGTTAGGTGTAACGATGATGTGAAATTAAGATCTATTCCTCAGGGAAAGAAAGGCCACTGGGGAAGACAAAGTCCAGTCTGAACAGAGCCATTACAAAAATTACATGTCTATTTTATGCCAACATTTACAGACCAAACTCACTCAGTTTACCCGCCCAAAGAGCTGCACACCAATGAATGCTACTAATAATGCAACAGCCAACCTAGATATATTCTTCCAAAGCCAACTGCAGTTAGAAGAGTGGAGGCTAAGCTTCTATTTACTTTGCAAACTTGGTTTATACTCCTGTGAGCGCAGAAGCAAAAATCACAATCAGTGCTTATATTTCCAGTTCCCACTGCCATTAATATTAAACTGCAGCCAGCCTAGATATATTCTTCCAATGCCAACCGTAATTAAGAGCCTGGAGGTCAAACTTCTATTTATTTTATAAACTTCCTTTACATTTCTATGACCACAGAAGCAAATCACAAACGATAAGCATGTTCACAGTTCCCACTGGCACTAACATTAAAATGCAGCCTAACTAATACTAAACTACAAATCTACTCCAGTTTGGAGTGCTAGTAACTAGAAGAATGTCTCTCTTTCTGAAAGTGTAAAAATTCAACCACAAAATATTGAAAAAGTATATTTTTATCATTGCTTCTCAGAGAGGAGTATCACACAAAAGCATATTACATACAAATCACATGAAGAGTACGTCAGTTCACCTTCTGCATATCTTCATTCATTAATGTCTCTAGAGCAGAGCAAGAGCATTCTCCAGAAGGTGCCATTAAAGTATGAATTATTATAGAATCATAGAATCATTTAAAAGACATGTAGATGAATTATCATCATCATTGTACAGCCTACCTTGCTTTTGGGTTTGACGTCACCACAAAGCTTCAAAAGATCTGAAGATAATGAACTAAAAGAAAAATTGCATCACGGTTAGAAAGAAAATAGTCATTTTGCACAATGTGTATTTTTATTTAATTTTTCTTTCTACTGAAATGGTGGGCAAAGTGTAACGAAACAACATCACCAGTATCTTCTAATGGATACATAATGCATTATAAAAAGAGGAAATGACAGTAATTTTCTAGAACCAGATCCAGTTACCTGTGAACAAAGATTGCTCACCTTCCTTCTGTCCCAGGACTATGCAATGGGGCATCCTCATCAGTACTATCTTCCAAATTTTCTAGAAAATTTCCAAAAGAATAATGTTAGTCTGTCCGTCTACAACAGGATGTGCAGGTTTTAAGTGCTATACAAAACAGCTCAGACATTGTTGAATGTAGATGAACAGCATACAAAAAGCAGGGATTTTCAAAATATCTTGACTATTCGCTAGCCAGTCCCCATTGAATTTTCCTCATATCTAAACTAAGTTTTTTTCATACAATCTAAATAACTCATACACCTAGGCATACTGTGCCAAATGTGGTCATCTACCTATTGCAGCAGAGCAGCAGGGATGACAGAAAACCAGAAATAAATTCTAGAGGGAAATCTGGAAGAAAGAAGATAAAGCAAAGGAAATTAACTGCAAGACATGGCAGAGACAGGATTTAAATCAATGGACAGTAAGGGTGTCTCTTCCTCCTCTTTTTTTTTGTAATCTTCTTGTGCTCATACAGAATCAATCTGGTTATAATGAAGAAAAAAAAAATGTTTTTATGTTTTTAACTAGCTAGAGACCTGAGGCTCAGCCTCAGCTTATATAGAATGGCACCATTTGGGCTGACAAGAAGCAAGCACTTTATTAGCATATAAGCATTTAGGTTTCAAAATAGGATGATGCCACCATTTAATACTATAGAACTGCTTCCTAAAGAGAGATTAATTGTATTGAAGTTAATTGTAAAATGAAACTGTTCGGTAGAAATGCTCCTGAAGTAAAATGGGTACACAAACCTGTCCACAAAAGACAAAACCAGCATGCATGTCACACTAACACTGTCAAACATCAGATTAACATGTCTGCATGCAAACGGTGCAAAACATTAAGCTGAGACAACCAGTCCAGGGCATATGTACAATCAATTCCAAACTGTTGGGAAACCAAATCCCCTAACTTGCATATTATTCTAATAATACATCTTAAGCATAGTTTAAGGACATAGGTAATACATTCCTGCAAGCAAAGTCCCTTATTTTTTAACATACTCATGAAATTTTAAGGATGAAATAACCTTCTAATGACATTCCATTATATCTCCTCTTTATTATTAGAGACGCTTTAAGTTTATTTACTTAATTTCTGCCATAAAGCAGATACCATTTGCAATGCATAGAACCAATATATTTGGTACCCATATTAAAATAGGTTTGTCCATGTATATATTTTAAGTGTAAGTTCATGCTTTGGAGAAAGGGAGGAAAGATATACAATTCTGAGAAGGAATGACGAAAAGAAAAGGAAAATGCTGCCTTCTTGTGTGCGCTACATCTAAAAATGTTTCCTGAAAAAGTCAAAACCGTTCATCAATCTAGCACCAACACCAACAATGCACTTCCAAGGTACTCAACTGCTGTATTAGTTTTAACAATGTAACCTTAATTATCAGAAATACAACAATATTCTAAAGAAAGCAAGGTCACAGAAATAGCACTCTGAACTTTTTTTGTTCCATCTTGGATTTTAGCCCACATTAAACCTTTTATATACACCTTTTTTTTGCCTTCTGCAGAAGAGGGGATCTAGAGTACTGCTCCTTCTAGCAAGGCACAAAAGTAGCATCAATAAAATAAAGGCATTTTTTTTAAATATAAGATTCATATTAGGGTGATGTTACTTCATCCCCTTCTCGTTAAGAACCTGTGATCAGCTTTTACAGGTAACAAAGCAGAACGTTCGGGATAGCCACAAAAGATGGGATTTTATTTGTAAGCTCACACTCATGTGACCTGACACATGTTGATATTTTTCTTCAGTTTGTCTGCAATTCAGCACAGGAAGACTGCAGGAAGCCCTCAGGTAGAAACCAGCACACAGAACCAACAAAAAGAAATGAGAAGAGGCAGAAGAGCAAGATTCTGCAAGAAGAGATGAAAGGAGCAATAAAGTTAGTAAAGGCAGTACTGCTTGCGAGGAGCAGCTAAAATAACTGCCAATAAACCAATGCTTATAGAACAGTGGAGAGCTTTTCTGATGACTTGTCTTCATCCTCATGCAGAGGCAACTGGAGAGTACCAGTACGATGGAGCATACCAGCACAGTTCATCCAGAGAAAATGACATTTGACCAGTCCTCTCAAGATCTGCACATAGATGGCTGTGAGTCACATCCATGAACATCCAGATGTCACAGGTGGGAAGGAAAAGCAGCTCCTACAATTCTTCAGAAAGGACTCACTCCAGCAACACTTCAGGACTCAACTTCGTGGTCACATTAACTCTTCACAAGAGCAGATGGGATAGCGAATAGCAGCTGGTTCATCCATGCAAGGCAGGTGTGCATTCAAAACCCATTCTGAGGGTCAAAACCTGAGCCTGTGATGTACTTTTCTGCAGACTGAACCCTTTTCTTAAGTTTATGCTTGAATGTAGGTGCACAACTACATTGGGAAATGCCCAAACTTCTTCAAGCCAAGTGTATTCAAATGGCTAAGAACTTTTGAAGATATCAGAGCTGAAAGTAGGCATGAACAGAATGGTTCACAAGCACCCTGGAAGTGCAGCCCCTCTGCTTGGGATGGGATGGCCTGGGTGCTGCCACCTACACTTCCACCTCTGGGAGTCACATCAGGTTACCAGGGAGCCCCTGCACCAACAGAGTCCCTGCTGACCAGCTGGCAGTCCCAGCCTCGAATCCTCACTGAAACAGTGTCTGAACTCCCTGCAGCTCAAAAGGTTTAGCTAATAGTGATCTACAAACCAGACTATCCACAGTTTGGATTTCAGCATGGACTAAGGTTAGTACAGCATATTCAGAGAAGATACACCCACAGTGAAGTTTCCTTCCTATAAAGCGTTAGCATAGCCCTGAGTGGCTTAGATGTTTTAAAAGCCTCAGTTCATGCTCGCAAAGTGTTAAAAAGCTTCTTTAATGAGATACACTCTACAAAAACTTTCACAATAGAACTACTGTTCAAATTCATTTAACAAGTGTCTTTTCACTGCTCCAGATGTTGTTAATAACTAAAAGCCTGTCCAGAGCTAAAGAAAATGCAATACTAACTTCTTGACCGGAGAAGCGTTGCTCTCACTCCAACAGAAGTAAATACACACACATGCACACACATTAAGGGTCTATTTTAGATACACTATGATATTAATAACCACTGAAGTTCCTGAATAAATACTGGTCGTATGCAGCAAGATGCCCTGACACAGATCTTCAGGTGTCACCTGTTGAGAAGCTGGCAAAAGTTCTCACCAGTTTACACCAGATGATGATCTACGCACTTTCAGGCAGTCTTGTGCTTTTGAAATGTTTTCAGATGCCTATACAAACTAGCACAGGACAGCATAGTGGGATTAGAAGTAATACAACAACACAAAAGGAATTGTTACTGACACCATGAATATTTTTTTCAAGTTTCAAACATAGCCAATTTTGTGGCTAGGATCAAGGGAGGGGAAAAAAGTATAATTTATTTGGGAATCATTTAAAAGCAACAACAACAAAAGGCTAATTCCTCAAAATCAGTGAAGTCAGTAACTAAGCCCCGTTGCAAAAGTGAGATATAATCTGCATTCTGTAAAATAGTTACATTACAAAATAAGCTATCTGCAACAGGTTAAGAATGACCTGCATGTTAAGAATTACTTTTTTTTTTCAGACCTAAAAAGACGAGCAGAATTTGTCACAACTACACCACTAGTATATCACAAAATAGCTTTATGTAGTCTGACCATACTATAGGTTCATAAGGAGTAAGTCATGAATTTGAAATACAGCTGTGCTTACTGCGTTCACTTCTTATCTGACAAATCTAACTAACATGAGGACTATGAGTGGCTTCAGAAAGGAAGAAATGCTCTGTAAGCTCATGATAATGAGTACATTTACAGAATAGTTCATGCAAACTTCACAAACTCACAAATTCTAAGATACACCAGTTAGTGAACATGAATGAATTAGTAACTCATGCAGCTGTACAGTACACAGAAAGCTAAACATACTTACCCAACTGTATGCTATCTAGGTCTGTGTAAATAACAGCAACAAGGAAACAAAAGCAACACTCCAATCAAAACATATCCATTTATAAAAAGAAATAAAACAAAAGTACCCAAATGTATTCTAAATTTTTCTTAACGTCATCTCATGAGAAGTAGAATAGATGCCGTAACAGACATACAATGCCATTTTCAAAACCACTAA
Source organism: Nipponia nippon (assembly GCF_047370975.1). Classification (NCBI taxonomy): domain Eukaryota; kingdom Metazoa; phylum Chordata; class Aves; order Pelecaniformes; family Threskiornithidae; genus Nipponia; species Nipponia nippon. Next base: position 17,134,145 of record NW_028262347.1, on the reverse strand, counting down.
CATATGATGATTGAACAGGATTGCATATTTAGGATTTCACATTCAGAAGTTAAACTCATATCAAATTGTAGAGTGCACAGTCTTTTGTAAAAATAACAAGCAGATTAATTGAATTTAAAAAGTCTCAATAAAAAAAAAAACTTCTTTATTTCCTACGTTTCATTGCCAAGGGGATATACTTAAAAATGACATACATGCACATCAACTGTGAAATAGAGTTTAAGATGTTAAAATACAGCATCTATTCAGAAAAGAAATAGCCTAGAATGCCCAGTACAGCATGCATGAAAGGCAAACATGACATGCAGCTGACTATTGAGAATACAAGATGACAAAATTACCTTGCAAAGCATGACCCAGCAAAGCATCAAGTTCAGGATTTAACTCAGCTTTTTCTTTTAGCATATGAAACAGCAGTTGGTTTTGAGTAGCACTAGTAATTTCTGTCTGCTTAAGGCGTCCCTCAAGAACTTTAATCTGAGCTTCTTTCTGAGCTGCTTGGAGACCCTAAGAGAGAGAAAGAAAGAAAAAGATGACAATGCCTTATCACAACTCTTTAGTTACAAAATGAGAATTGCCAAAACATTTTAAAAACTACAAACACAAACAATGTGTACATTGTAACCTTCCTCTCACATCCTAAAACGAGGTGTCAACTAAATGTCTTTTTTTTTAATTTTATTTTGTTTTAAAGGGACTCATTAAGCATTTATTTAACTTGCGTTCCCCAGACTCTGCCTTGCAAATATGCATCTAGTGGCTAAGTTGGATACGACTCCCAGGTACAATTCATAGATTCTTTGCATTTAAGAGTAACAAGCATCTGAAAAATCAACACCTCCATTTTTCACAAATAAGTACTTTTTTAATTATTACCTATGATACTCTGTAACAAACAACAGCAAAAAAAAAATAATCCCCCCCCCAAACCCCGAACAGTAATCTTTCCTACAGAATCACTCAATGAACTTTCGGCTTCTGCTGAAAGATCTCCTGGCCTAACTTAAGAGAGAATCCATTCTAAGGGAACTTCCTTAGACCCATGGATTAGTGGGAATTTTTTAGTTGTAAAAAGTGTAGCCAAGGAAATTTACAGAGAATGGCTTCCAAATAGAAGAAATTGTATGGAAAAATGAACGTACAACACACCTTCTCAAAGACTTGTAGGATAACAGAGGACTGAGTGCTAACATTTGAGAAAGAAGTGAAGTACTATGGACTTACACATTAAATTCTGATTTTATCATGAACTAAAACAACATATCAATAGATGCATTTTGCATGTGGAAACAAACAACAGAAGAGACAGCAGACATGACCAATTCTGGAAGAAAAATGTACCTTCAGTTTTTCTACATGATAATTACTTATGGGAAAGAGGAGAAATGCCTTCACATAGTGGAGCTTTTTAACATAATAAGGAGAAATTGTTAAACAGAGTAAGTCAGAGGCACTTCTTTCATGTTAACTCTGCTGCAAGGAATCAGGTATCCATTCAACCCACCCAAGGGCTGAAAAAAGTCAAAAGACAAAAATTTGCAGAAGCCAATATGATTGTGGGAATTTTGTTTTCCTTTTATTTTTTTTTTAAACAAACAAACTTTTTTTATTACCTGCACAGTGATGAATCAAGAATGCAAAAAAGAACAGAGAATTGGTCAGTGGAACTGACCCAAAGCCCATTTCAATAGCCTTGAAATCTTTCATTTGATTCAATGACACTGAGTATGGTCTCCAAACAGAACGAAAAGCAGCAGCAAGAGCATATGATACATGTGTGCACAGGGTATATAAACTGCCAGATACTCATTCTGAAAATATCACTCCCCAAGGCTTTCAGAAAAAGCACATATTGCTCTACTCAAAAGTAGAAGGCTGACTAAAGTATGCCATGCATCAATATATTTTAATGGCTCATATTTTTAAGGAAGTGGCTGAGCCAGTCTTTAAAAAAAGATCCTGAGCATTCTTTAGGAGCTTGTTGAAAAACATAGGAGATTATTTATTTGATTATGAAAAGCTAGTGCTCTTATAAGAACAACATGAGGTAATTAGTGAAGTAGGCTCTACTGGGGCTTGAAAAACAGGCAATAGATTGAAGGGGACAATGGATCATAAGGGCCTTCACACTGAGAACCAGCATGACTTTTCACAGATATGAATTCACATCAGTTAGTCTTTATGTCAGCACAGCTCTGCTCCTGATACATGGCATAGTCCTGGCACACGCATATTTCACTTACTGCATTACCTTATTGATACCCATCGCGAGGAAGTGATCAAGCAAATATCGAGCTTCTGTCAAAGTGCAAGCATTTATCACTGCTGTTACATCCAGGGTCTCTCCTTCTTCCTATGTGTGCAACAACAAAAACAGTCAGGTGGTGAAAAATGCATTTTTTTCAATTTTTTTTTTTTTTTTTTTTTTAAATTCATTACAGTAATCATAGAAAATAGAAACAGTGAAGATGCTGCAGTATCACCCAGTTCATCCCCTTGGTACCTCTAAACCATGTCCGACAGATTTTTTTTCCAAACTATCCCCAAAACACCCCACACTACAGACTCTGCAGCCTTCCCAGTCTCTTCCACTGCTTCAGTTCCTTTCCTACTAGAAAGCTCTTCTCAACCTCCAACTCAGACCCCTTCTTTGTACAAGCTAAGCTATTCACAGTGGATGCAGAAATGAGTGCATTTCTTCACCCTCTGCAGCCTTCATGCATTTGAAGACTTCTCCCCCTAGTCTTTTCCTCATTTTTCTTCGATTATTCTCAGTCAGTATTAAGCACCCTGGGACCCTTAAGAATTAAAGCCTTCTGTGTTCACTACTTCTTTACCAGTGAAGTCCTGTAACCTTGCACCATGCTGTCCAAAATTTAAGAAACCCTGATGCGAGTAAAATAGTAAAAGCTGCTGGCGATGTAACATGTATTAAAGCACAGATTAGCTCAAGGTGGAAGAGGAAGAACCCAAGCACTGACATATAAAAATACTGGTAAGCATTACAGTTCAGATTTCATGCTACCATGTGCCAAGAGACCTAGGAGACTGTATGTGGTGGATTCTTCCTGCTAGACCATGTTAGGTATGATATGCATTATAAGAGTTTTCACATTTGGATTTCACTGCTTTCGGTAATATTCAAATTTCTACATCAATTGTAATAGACAATTTCCCTTTACTAAATTACTATGTGAAAAGTCAACCCTAAATGGACAATTTGGCCTGAAAAGGCTCTTTAGTTATAGAAAGCCACTGTTCCATAATTGAAAATACTAAAATGCAATATAAAGAATTTATATAAATTCTTACATACAAAAATACTTAAATATATTTTAAAGTGTACAAAAACAATACAAGTGAGTGGAAGTATGTCAACAGCTGCAGGAAGATAATACAAGCTGTTAGCCTTCAGTCCCAAGAATTATATTAATATAATGCCAGCAGAACAGAAAGCATAAGCTTTGACATTTAAATGCTTTGCAATCTTAACCTGCATTACGCTATTGACACTAAAACTCAGATCTGAAAGTTCAGTTGTATAAACACTCTTCATTTCAGACTTAACCCAAAGTATTCACAAATTTTCACTTCCTGGTTCAACAATTATACAGCCAAAATAAAATTAATTTCTAAATGAGAACATTTCCAAGGCTAACACAGTTGTGCTTTTCTTTTCTCCATTGTATCATTTTTGCATTAATATTTGACCTACCTTTGCTTCTTCCATTTGCATAATGTTTGCTTGGCAGTCAGAAATGCTGTCATTAATGTAGTCTATATTTGCAGTTAGTGATTCCATCTCTTCATTTATGTTTTGGACATTTCTATCTGCCTCACTGCCACCGCCATCCTTGATGAGCTTCTCCCTTTTCTTTGAAAGCTTTTCTCTTCTTTTTGTAAGTTCTTCACGTTGCTATTTTCCCCAAAGACATAATATTACATAAAAAGGAATTAGTAAACACTTAGGCCATTTAAGCGCCTTTTTTGTTTTATTTTCCTTTCCTTGTTATACTTTAACTAACATATCATGATTTCTATAGGAAGAAGTTATACAGGTGAACATATTAATACATTTGCATATCATTCCATTAATGTGCTTTTTATTTCTTACTAAGCGCAGCAATCCCATGGTCCAAATGCTTACTGGAGTTGTTTAGAGCGTCTTCATTGACTGCAATGGATTCCAATCACTTTGCCTATGCCACCATCACAGCAATTCATTTACCGCAAACATAAATGCACTGCTCTCTCTTTAATATGACTATACAGCCAACAGCATTTAGTGGATCACCCACCGTAAGTAACCTGTTCATATCTGCCTCCATATTGGAAATGGTCATCCTCTGCATAATGATATCAGTCACTCTGCGTTCAAGTAACTGCCACTTCATCCTGGCTGCCTTTGAGGAGTAAACTCTGCTTGTCACTGCTTTCCGCTGATATTTCTTTCTGTGATAAATTCAAGAGAAACACACAGCTAAGTCTAAAGTAGTCCAATTACACATTTGAATGTGGAAATGATCAGGCCAGAATATTTTTCATGGACAACTTAAAAAAGTTTCCTGCAGAATTTCTTGCAGTTTTTCATTGCACCAGACAGTTACCTTCACCCAGCCCTGAACTCTACTGCATTCTAATATATTGCATTTAAAAAACAGGTATCAAATACTGTGGCATCTTGTATGATGCACCATTGAAATTGAATGCCACCTAAGAGTTGTTCCCTACTTAACAAGGAGATCTGCTTCAAACCACAATGGAAGATCACCAATCAGCCTAATATATTTAATTGTGTTTTCCAACAAGTTTTTCTTTGTACTTAAGAACACTGCAGGCACTGGACCACCAAGGGCACTTCTCTTTAAAGAGATTAACTGGATTTTGAAATTTTGGGGTTTCTTAATGTGATTTGTCTTTGAATACCTTTTTACATTATTCCACACTGTCTTCAACCCACAAAACTCAAATTGCATTTGATAACAGTAAAACACCAATTTATGAGCATTACATGACAGCAGTTTGAAAAATAACAACTACTTTAATATGTATCATCACAAGATTATCTGCTAGAAAGTCCGTGCAATTTTCAGTTTTCCCTCTTAAGAGAGTCCTAAACAGTTTTAATCCTTACCCTGTTCCATTTGTTGCAGTTACAGATAATGCTTGAACCCTTGCGACAGGAATTCTCATCTTCTGCTGTGCTGCTGTTCTTGAACCATCATGCTCAACTGATGAGCTAGAACTTGGTTCCTGTATAGGATGTTCAGGCAGACTCAGCTTTCGACTTACTTTTCCTGCCACTTTATCAGACAGAGGCCTTACTTGCCGACGAAGGGCTGTGACCTGAAACAGAGTGCAAAGACACGATTACTTCTCCCCAAAACTGCATTCTAAGTTATAGCAATACAACGTCATTCTGTTTTCAAAGATGCATTACTGTTTTACCACAATACCTCTTCAGTTTTCCGACGTAAGATAACTTCTTGATTTCTTTTCTGAGCTTCCAGAAGCTTGAGCTGATGCTGTGGAAAAAATACAAGCAGCACATGGTATTTTTTCCATTATCTGCCACAAGGACTGTATTGTGTAAAGCAAACAAGCAAACAAACAAAAAACCAAAACGACAACCTTTACACACTAATACAAGTTTGCAAAACTGTTGTGGCATGAAGAGATCAAGTCACAATGGTTTCTTGCTCTTTCTAGGGCAGAATGAAAATAAGTGTTTCACTATATCAATTCTCTATCAAAAGGAATACTTGCATGCAAGTAAGCTGGTAGCAACAGTTTTGCAAAGATTAACTAATACTGAAATACATATTGAATAAGTCTTCTGTTTTCTGTTGCACGTATCACCTGAAGCTAGAAACTAAGTTATCATAGAAGCGAAACCAAATTATGTGCATTTTGACTGGTGAAAATACACAGGTACGTGCCGGTCTCAGTGAATGCATACACACATGGTGTGCCTGCACGCAGATGCACATCATAATGACAGATGCTTATTCCAAATTTAAGTTCTTTATCTGTCAAATCACCTCTCGTTTGCGTTGCTCCTTTTTAAGCTGTGCAATCTCTCTGTTTCTTCTAGACTCAGTCATTCTAGCTTTCTCCTGCTCTTCTTTCATTTGTTTCATCAAGCGAACCTGTAAAGAGGCCATCACTTAGAAAAAGCTGTTTACACTGGTGCTGTTCCCTGCCCCCACTCATATAGAGTTTCTTCTTCAAATTGCCATCTTCCAGTATATTACATGTTTTTAGCAATTTACCTCCTCCATCTAATGTCTTCTTCATTAAGTGCTGAATAACAGCTAATAAGCAGTGCAAGCTTCTCCATGTCTGGTACTGTAATTTCTGTTCATTAAACCTAAAGGCCACCCCTCTCCCCCAGGAACAGCCAAGTCATCATATCTTTTCTGTTTTCAGACTTCTGAGCAGCTGACAGCATGAACAGAGTTATCTGGTAGATAAACGCACAGGAGATTTCAACCCATTTTTCAGTAAACACTCATTGTACAACACTTCAATATACTGAAATATACCTTGGTTTTCTTCATCTCTGTCACCTCCTGCTGCAACTTCTTCAGTTGCTTCTCATATTGAGACTGATTTTTAAGCAATCGTGCATGTTCCTTTTGCGCTGTTTGAAGTCGCTGCAGTTCTTTATTCATGGCTTGGAGTTTCTTTTCATATTCTGACTTGATTTTTTTTGCCTTTTCTTCTGAATAGGTCTCTACAGAACCTAGAGCAAAAGGGAGTCTTTAATCTGCTTTTGTTCAGGATATTTTCACTTTGCCAGCCACAGCTAGATGACTGCTTCCTCTGCTTCTAGCATTATCTGCAATATCTTTGAAAAATTTGTCTCTACCTCCTGTCACCTGCACTGCTTCAAACTTTCCACCTGGTATGTCTTCTTGAACAAGAGATCAAATATTAACATTCTCCTTCTGACTTCTTTGCACCAGACAACAAATATCTGAGTACCTGAAGACACAGATACAGACATGCTTGTTCACACATATGTGCACAAGATCATAACAACTGTCCCAAGAGCCATCAAGTCTAGTATCCCTTTTCTGGCATTGATCAAGAGGGAAGGTCTTAGGAAGAATAAGGGAACAGCAAAAGCATATAAAGTATGTAACTATAAAGTATATATAGTATATTTTTAAAAAGAAAGAAGCAAACAAAACACTTCCCCCAGTACTCTCCTAAAGTTCAACTATTTGTGGCTTAGGACTTTCTGAGCCAGAGTTAGTTTTTCATCTCAGTATGATTACATATTCAAAAAAGTTTGGTCAGTAAAACATTTCTGCAAGGCTACTGATCCTAGTTCTTATTTTTATGCAAATCAAAAGAAAGTGGGGAAGGTTCAACCAAATCAAATACCTGTTAGTAGCAGTATCTTTTTAAAAAAATCTCTGTCCATTCTCATAGAAACTAGAATGAGTAAAGTATGATTCACTGGCATTATGGGGACAAACCTATTTCTGTTTTCTGCAATTTCTTATCACATTTGAAAAAGGAAGTGAGGGAAGTAGCAAACAATTAGATTTGAATATCTTGCACAACATCTAGATTTAAATGATTTTGTACTTCTTACCCAAGTTTTGAAGAACCTGATCTC